>NC_080691.1:48533762-48847690 GCF_030445035.2 Dasypus novemcinctus | reverse complement strand
TGGCTGTTTGCACAACGGCATTCGTTTTAAACAATTCCTGTTAGTCTTTAAAATATGTGCTTGCGTGTGCGGATAAGCATACCTATAATTTTCTCCCTCGGGTTTTACTCTCTTTGTAAATAACCTCTAGGTCTACTAAGGAGGCTAAGCATGCTCTGAGCAGAAGCTCCCAGCGCAAGGGAGGGCCCCGCGGTGACCTTGCCTGCGCCATGTCCTGCTTCCCAAGCCCCTCCGGCAGCCCTCAGAGGTCGTGCCCAAGCCACCATCTAATCCAGAGGCCGGCGACCACAGCAACACTCACAAACGTGGGCCTCAGAAGTAACCCAGTCCCACAGAACCCAGAAAATGTTCCGGTTCCAAAAAAAACCAGAAGCCCTGGGACCTTGGTACCCGGAAGAGTGGATGGAAACCCACAGCAGTGCCGGCCAAGGGAAAGGCCAGAAGTCCTCCGAGGGTCAGCAGGAAAAGACCAGGGGTAAAGCTACTCGAGGGGAAATTTCAAAGTCTTGAACAATCTCCCCTCCCCAGGCCCTCGGGCTAGCCCTTGCCCGGGCCCTGCCCTCTCGATTCAGAGTTCAGTTGCTCTGAGTTATCTTTCTCAAACACAGATCTCATCAAGGCACTCCCCTGCTTAGAAGCTTGCAGAGATTCCCAATGTCTGAGCTAAAGTCCACTCTCAGGCCAGGCAGGCTGTGACCGTCTCATGCGGTCACACCTGCCTGCCACGGCCAGGCTGTGCCCTCCACCGGGGCACCTCCTCCTCTGGGAAGCCACCTGTCTTCTCCACCCCTCTCGCCACAGTGCCCACAGCTGCCTCACTGTCCCAGCCCTTGCACCACCCCTCCCCGCCTGGGCACGATGACAAGGCTAGCTCAAGGTTAGGGACCCTGCAGCCCAACTGGGCCCGCACGCAGTAGGCCCTCAGTAAATGTTAGGTGAGCTGATGAACTCAGGAAGAACAAATGCTGAGAATAGATAGGGAGAAATAACACATGAAAAAGATAAGGTGGTAAAGAGAGGAAGGCAGAGGACAAAGGAGATTTGGCCCAGCACCTTGGGTCCAGGCCTGCTTACATGTCAGCCACTCCAACGCTGTCACTGGCAGTCTGTAGACGTTCTTAAAAAGTGATAAGGTTGTATACCTCCAAGTGGTTAAAAAGGGAAATTTTAGGTTGATTATGTTACCACAATAAAAATTAAAACAAAACAAAACACAACAATGGACTTTGGTTAGCAGTAAAATCATAATATTGGTTTAATTGTAATGCATATACTACATTAATGCAAAACGTTAACAGGGAAAACTGTGAGATAGAGAGGTATCTGAGAAAACTGTACTTGTTGCATGATTTTCTGGTAAAACTACAACTGCTCTAAAAAAGAAAGTGAAAGAAAAAAAACTAATAAGGACTCCCAAAGAGCTTTGTTGAAGTTGTTTACATGTTACTATAGTAAATGTCACTGTGTGCTTGTTACTGTTATATTTATTGCATTGGAAAAACTGAAACTATTTTAAAGTATTTAATTCATTGAAAACACCAGTAACACTTTTTTGGGTGAAACAAACTATTCCTAAAGGAGAAAAAATAGTGAGAAAAGCAGTATGTGCTTTCCTTTTCTGGAAATCTCTTTAACAGAGCCAGCTGGATTTCTCGTATCTGCTTCGGCATTTAATCTGTTTGGATGTGCAGTTTCGGTTGAAGTCTGTGAAGAAATTTGGCCTCACACAGACAGAAGGGAGGAGTTCTTCAATCCTTCCAGATAACTGTGGCTATTCTTCATTGATCCCACACCAAATCCTGCCAGGCGGTAGCTTTAGAGGTAAGCTGCAAGGCAGTATTTGAGGTCACGTCCGTGGACCTTTTGAACATGGTTACACGCAAATCCACTGGCCTGCCTTGCATCTGCAGCCACTCGTGATTTTGTGACTTGTCATCTGGAAACCACTGGCTCATGAGTTAATCACATCTTCCAAAAGTTATCACAATGCATTATACGATATCAAAAAATCATGTGTTCTCCTGAACTGGAACAAATTATGGAGGAGAAAAAGCCCAAAAGGACACTACTGAGACATCTGAAAAGCCTTATTTGTAGACTGGAAGCTATATATCAATGCTTAATTTCTTGAACTTGAAAACTGTTAGATGCTAATATCTTTGAGCTCAAAAAAGGTACATGGAAGTACTAAGTGTCCAAGGAGCACAATGTATAAAAATCTACTCTCAGGGAAGCGGACTTGGCCCAGTGGTTAGGGCATCCACCTACCACATGGGAGATCCACAGTTCAAACCCCGGGCCTCTGTGGCCCATGTGGAGCTGGCCCATGTGCAGTGCTGATGCACGCAAGGAGTGCCCTGCCATGCAGGGGTGTCCCCGCGTAGGGGAGCCCCACGTGCAAGGAGTGCGCCCCGTAAGGAGAGCAGCCCAGCGTGAAAGTGCAGCCTGCCCAAGAATGGCGCCACCCACACAGAGAGCTGACACAGCAAGATGACGCAACAAAAAGAAACAGAGATTCCTGTACCTCTGACAATAACAGGAGCGGACAAAGAAGATGCAGCAAACAGACGCAGAGAACGGGGCGGGAGGAAGGGGAGAGAAATAAATAAATAAATCTTTTTTTAAAAAACCTACTCTCAAATGTTTAGAAAATTGACGGGTGAATAGATGGACAGATGGGTAGAGTGATAAGCAAATGTGGCAAAAGGTTAAAATTGGTCGACCTGTATAACGGGTTGGGGGGTGGGTTTTCTATTATTTTTGCAACTACCCTGTAGGTTTCAAATTATTTCAAAATAAAACGTTTTTTTTTTTAAATCACATGTTCATTATCACCACAGATGTCATCAAAAAGCTTTTCAGTGTTGGGTTGCTGTCAGGTTTACAATAACACACATAAGTTTTCCAAAAATCTAATTTTTACTTGAAAGCTAAACTTTATCATGAGTGAGAAACATTATCAGTTGTTTTCCTTACAGTGGCAGGCTCACTGGTCACTTCAGAGCAAACACCAGCCAAATTCCCCATGTCTGAATAGCCACGCTTTGTCATTCCTTCAAGTGAAAATGATGTTCCATGAAAAAAATGCAGCTCGTTTGGCTCATACCTCAGACAACCTGGAGACATTCTGCATCTTCCCCATTTCGCCACACAGAATACTAAAACAATGTCTACTCAAAGGTCTAGATGTAATAGGGAGTCGCCCCTGATGCTTCCGCAGGACACGCGTGAGCAGGCGATCTGAGTGTTCAAGTCCGCACGCTGAGTCCTGCCGTAGGGTGTCACCCCATTTGGGGTGAGGCACCCACGGCTTTGTACCATGGGCCCCTGTGGACACAGGGCTTCTTGGGGATCCTCTCTTAGAAGACCACCGACACACACCGTCTCAAATACGTCTAACAACCTGTTATACAGGCAAGGGAAATAAGGCGTGGAGAGGCAAGGACTGGCACAGGGGGAAGCTGGCTTGACACCAGAGTCCACTTCCTGCTAAACCACGGGTGTTCACCAAATGCTGAAATCCTGGGCAAGGGGCCTCCCACCAAACCTGAGAGTAACATTTCAAACAAATAGAAGCACCATTTCACTCCAGGAGCTGAGGCCAGCACCTCCAAAGGCAGGGGGCAGCCCAGCTGAAAGGGGGTCAGGGAGAATGGGAGGGGAGGGGGAAGGGTGCTATCAGGAAGCTGGACATGCATGCTGTCTGTGGGGGCATAAAGTCAAAGTCCCCTCTTGCCCCAGCCAGCCCAGCTGCCCTTATCAGCGTCAACAGGCATGGAATGTGGGACTTTGGAAACCTCCTCTCCTTTCTGGTTGCACCAGGGGCTCATGTCTGGCCCTCTGCAGCTCAGGTTCACCCACTACAGCCAAAGCTCCAACCGCAACATGGCCAAGTCCAGCGCCTGGAGCCAGGCAAGAGATGCACCTGCTGGCATGGAACCAGGGAACCTGAGGAGGCGGCACTCCTTGCCAGTATTGTTTGGCAGGGTTTGAGCCCCTCTCTTTGCCCGCTCTGCAAAGATGAAGAGGAGAAGGAAGGGGGCTCAGTCTGACGGGTGGTGTCAAACCCCTCACCCAAAGACTGCTCTCAGCCACCCTGGCCCACAGTGGTGACAGGGCACCACCTGCGGACAGACTGATTGAAGTCCTTTCCTCAGTCTACAAGAGTAAGGCTGATTGCCCTTCAGGCTCCAAGAATCAGACACCCCCAAAGCAGCTGTCCGCCACTCCCTCAAAATGAAGGCTCAGCACTTTTGTCTTCCAGGTTTCCCCAGACATGTCTGTGTTCCATTTTTCCCATCTCGCATGTCAGCTGACCCGAGTGGGCAGGGGCTGTGTGACTTTAGACAAGTCACTTAACCTAAGTCACTTGTAAAGCGGGACTGGATAAGACGAGTAGGGACACACAGGTATGTTCTGAGGATGAACGGCATATAAAGCTCATCTCACCAGGCCCAGCACAGGGTAAGGGCCCAAAGTGAGCACCTACCACCCTCCCCACTTTGCATCTGCATCAGAAGGTCTGTACAACCATCCGCTGCCAGAAAGGACCCCTCGGGCCCATCTACCAAAAAACAAACTCCACGCTGGTATGCAGGTGGAAGACGTCCAGGAGGAAGGCCACACTGCCTGCGTCCCGCCTACACTGCCTTCCTCCTTGACCACAGCCCAGGGCCCACTGTCAGCCCTCCTTCTATAGCCCAGCCCAGACTGTTCCCCCTTCTTCAAACTACAGCTTTCCTGACCAGGACACCAAACCTGTACTGCCGCCATGCCATACCACACCACACCCAGGAGTTCCACCCATCACCTCCCGGTGTAGTGCCCCCAAGCAGGCAGAGGCTGTCTTCAGTCCTGCCTCCCTGCAGATACCAACAAAATAAACCCACGACGGTCCAATGTCCGACACCCCAGCAAAGGAGGAAGAGCCAGGCAAGGCCTTCCTTGAAGCTCTGCCCTTCTCCTGCACCCCCTCAGTCCCCCGGGCCCTTGGGCTAAAGGGAAAAAGAAGGGCTGTGGGTCCCAGAGGCCCCCAGCTGTCCAGTCACCTCAGCTGTAGCCACAGTGGACCAGACAGGATGCCGTGAGGAGATCACAACTCATCACAGAAACAAAGCTGGGCCGCCTCTGTACCAAGCCCCCCAGCGCACCCAGCCCGGCGTCCCACCCACAGCTGCCCAGGTAGAAGCCATGAAGAAGCCCTGTGCCGAGTACTCATCTAAGACTCTGGTGACCAGGAGAATCGGCCAGGACTTCTTGGGTGAATTTGTCCACAAGGCAGCTGCTCACTTCAAAAGAAGTGGCCCAGCATAAGGCAGTCATGACCTCCCCAGGCCACTCGGGCTGACTTACTCAGCATCCTAGCTTGTCTAAGTCTGTCACCAACCAACACCCAACAAAGCAGGGGTTCTCAAACTCAGCTGCACGTCAGGATCACTTCAGAGCTTCGAGGAACACAGCTGCCTGGGCTGCCTCCAGGCTCCCTGGCGATCCTCACGCAGAGCCCAAGCCAAGCCAGGGCACCAGCAGGCAGGCGCTGCGCCAGGCCACACAAGGGCGGCCACACTGCATCACTGGTGGCCTGCGTTCGTCCTCCCTGGAAAGCCCGCTGCGTCCACACACGGGGCAGACCACGGAGGCCTGGCCCTGCTCTGGGCCATCAACCCTCCTCTCCCTTCTCCTTCATTCTTTGGACAGAAACTCACTAAGGGCAGCAAAGATGAGGGCACCGCACAGGCCCAGGGGACATGGCCCTCACCGTCAAGAGCCTGTAATAGGCTGAGGAAGAGCCTGGTGAGCTGAATGGTGGGCGGGGGCTCCCAGGGGGCTGTTCTCCAGGCATGAGAGGATTTCCACAGCCCGCACCGCGCGGGGCACAGCAGACGTGCCTGCTGGCCCGCAGTGCCCCCATCTCCAGAGCCGTCCCAGCCCCACCTGAGAAGCACCCCCCAAACCCTGCCTTTTTCCTTTGTGATTCCCACGAGATGGGCGGGGCACAGCAGGCTCAGGCGGCCTTTCCATAGACCACAGGCTCCCTCCCCTCCACACCCCACATGGCTCCCAGAAGCTGATCACCTTCGAACAGGAAACAGGCGCCTACCACGTACCACATATCTCACCAGAGGCAGCTGGCTGACACACCTCCTCCCGTTGGCAGAAGGACCCCCGAGGGCCCCTTATTCTAGTCCCGAGGCCCCCCCTGTCTTCACAGTGAATATTACCATCCTCGTGTGAGTAGAAAAGAAAGGCTCCCCCCGGCCTGGCAGCTGCCCTGAGGCTCACCGGCCCAGGGTCCCAGGCCGACTCAGTCCACAAGTGTCTGGCCACAGTGTCTCCCTCCTGCAGAGGCAGTGTCCCGTCCCTTCCCAATGGATGGTGGCTGGTCTGGAATCTGTTCTGGGTCTTCTCCTTCCTTATCAGGCTCTCCAGGACGCACACATAGCCCCCACCTGCTTTTCTCGCTTTGCCACTCCTGGCTCAAACTGGGTTCAAGAACCCACAGCCCCTGAGCCAGCCCCTCCTCAAAGCCCTCCCCCAACCCAGGTCCCTAACCCTTAGGGCAGGGCTCATCCCAGCAGGAAGCAAGCCTTGGCGGTGCCAGGCAGAGTCAAACTGGACAAGCTTGTCCGGAAGCCCCTGATCTGGAGCCCCTTCCTGGTGAGTTTGCAAATCTCACCAGATCCTAGACACTCTGGGAAGTCAGGGGCTCTGACCACCTGTTTTCTTTCTTTTTTTGTTTTTAGGAGGTACCAGGGGTTGAACCTAGACCTCATATATGGGAAGCAGGCACGCTACACTGAGCACCACTGAGCTACACCCGTCCCCTTACTTTCAACCCCTGCACAATGCGGGCCCACCAAGGCTCAGTTTACTCATCTGAAGGGCAAGGACTCCCAGCAAGCCTGCCAAGGCCTCTTTCATTGGGCCTCAGAGGCAAACCACTAGTTGGTAGGCTAGTGAGAGCCAGAGGACAGGGAGCAGCTCGTTTGACTCATGAAATTCATAGCCACAGCAGCCGGGCACAGTAATTTTTGTTTAAAACTGGTCAAAGAGCCACACACGTGCCAGGTTCACAGCAGGGAGGGGGTCGGGGTGCCACAGTCTAGCTTCTCACAGGATCATGCTCCACTGCTCTCCTGACCTGCCCCCTCCAGACTGCCACTAAAAGCAGATTCAGTCCCTTCACGGTTTCCTTAAAGCAGATTCAGTCCCTCCACGTTTTAAGGCCCCACCCAAAGGCTGACCTGAAGGCAGCAAGGCACCTAGGGCCAACGTCTAGGGCTCTCTCTTCTCCAGCCCAGAGCGCCCCTCCCAATACACCTCACACTCACCCCGGGCTCTATGGCCTTATGCTCTTATCATGCCATCTTACAGTCAACAGTTTGCCTGTCTGTCTTCCCCAGACTGAGCTCTGGAGGGTGGCAGTACCTGAATGTAAAATGAAGTTCTGTTTCCATGTGAAAATGGGGACACCATACAGTTCTGAGTTACGCTGCCAAGAGTAAACGACAGAGCCAGGATTCCCGATCCCCAGGTCCCTCTCACTGCCCTACAGAAGGGAAGTCCCTCTGGGGCCAGGCCACAAGGAGCCAGGAGGGGAGGAACCCGATTTGTTATCTCCTCCCCATGGTGAAAGCTGCCTCCCTGGCCTGCAGGACCAAGCCCAGGAAGTAGGGCACCCACATGGCCAGGTGATCAGCCCCCATGGGCAAGACCAGGTATGGGGTGGGGCTGACTGCTTGAGGCCAAGAGGCCAGGCAAAAGGCAGAACCATACAACCCATGGGTAAACTGAACTTTATTCCTTCCTCACTCCTCCGACACTCCAGAACTGCCCAACCAGCCCTTCTCCGGGGCTAGTTGCTGATTACAAGGCATGGGTTCATCCTTGCCAGCCAAGGGCCCCCACTCCCCCCTACCATCACCCCTCGGAACTGACCCTGGCAGACAATGAGGCCTCTAGGAAGGGCAGCAGGCCTGCCAGCTCAATAATGCAACACCATGTTGCTCCAAGCCCACAACAGCTGACTTCAAGTGATCGGAGGCTGTGCTTATTAACAAAATGAGAAATCTGATCTGTGGAAAGAAAACTCTCCGTGAGGATTAATCCGGGACCGTAGCTTGTGGAGAAGGCCGGGCTGCTGGCCAAGACCAGCAGCGGACACGAGATCATGCCTACCTGTCCCCAGGCAGGTACCGCTCAGCAGAACAGGACAGGGCACCTCGGCCCCACCTGCACTGCCTCTTCCTTCCAGCAATTGCGGCACTCGTTCTGGTTTTGTTTTAATTAAAGGCCTGGCTCCCTCCGGCTGCTTCTTCCTCTGCATGGAGCCAACAACCAGAGGGGGATTTTTCTTTTCAGGAATCGCTTGTAAAAGCCCAATGACTAATTTACAAGTCCCAACAACTGGCAAGGGGAAAAAAAAAAAAACCGTGAGGAGAAATTCTGGGCACACACCAGCACTCGAGTCAAATGGCCAGAGGAGCTGGGAAAGAGGAGCTGTGGCACCCTGAAACCTGCCAGCAGGAAGCCAGGAGCCAAAGGAAAGCAGACCAACCTCAGTGCATTGGCCCGCAAAGCAGGTAGGCAGGTGGGGAGACCCCCTCCCAGCCTTCCAAGTCGATCACCCCAAGGACCTGGGGATTTTCCTAAGGAGCACCATTGCACAGGACTAGAAGGTTCCCTGACAGGCAGGGCAACCTACTCCTTACAACCACCCCGGGGCCAAAGGACTCAGTCCTTTCCCTAAGTAGCAGCCTCCTCCCACCCCCACCCCCCTCGGTGCTACAAGCCTACTAACCCAGCAATCTCACCACGCAGCTTTGTCTCTAGAGGCCGGCCTGAGGCCAGCCCATCTGCTTTTTTTCAGACCACTCCAGCAACCCTGCTCGCGTGTACACTCTCCTCGGGCCAGGGCTACAGAACGGCCACATGGCCTGTGTTCCTGAAAATGTCTGCTGAAAAGGCCCGGGTCGTTCAGACACTGGCAGATGGGAATGGAGGGGAAAGAAGCAAAGGCAGTAGCCAGGAAGCCATAAACGCTAGGTCCAGAGAGGTCCTGGGTTTGGGTGACCCAGCTGCAATCCCTCCATCTGGGAGAGCCCAGAAGAACAGCGCCAAGTTCAGCTGAGAAGCTCTGGAGGCCCCTCCACTACCTGCCAGTTCTCCCCCTCCCCCCAGCCCAAGAGACAGAAATCCCCACATCAGTCAACAATCCACCCGCCACAGGATTCCTATATGGGCAAGGGCTCTACCCCTCCCCCCCACCACATATGTCAGAGGGGTGGCCTCCTGGGTTACACCCCTCCCGCTGGTGGTGGTGGTGGGGGAAGCAGGGAACCTAGCTTTCCAGATGTGCTTGGCAATTCCTACTAGGAAAGACACGGGGGGCTGAAAGGGGTTAGAGAAGACACTGGATAAATAACTTCAAAAACGTTCCAGCCCATCCCGATCAGCACGGGGTTCCCTTCACCAGGCTCCCTTTCGCCAAACTGCTCTGGGTGGGGCTGCTCAGCAGCTCAGAGATTATCAGGCCTCCTTCCCTCCTCTCCACAAGTCACTGCCCACCCCCCACCCCACCCCCGGGGGAGAGGCACTACACGCGCACACACACCGCCAACCCCCTACAAGCCTGTGTGAATATGAACATCGGGGAAGAAAAACAGAGAGTGACAAGCTGGGGCCCCTCCGCCCCCTCCCCCTGCCAGCCGTCCCCCCTTCCCCCAAGCCCATCTCTCTTCCTGCCAAGAGGCTGCCTAACAGGAGAGATCTGGGGGCAGGGCAGCGAGCCCACCAGCCGCAGGGCCAGGCCCTCTGGGAGCGGTCCCTTCCAGGCCCGACCCTGCCCCTGCCCCTGCCCCTGCCCGCGGGGAGGGGACAGCGGCAGGGGACCGCAGACGGTGCGGGGCGCAGCTCCTGGAGATCGCAGAACGCCCCTGCGAGGGGCGGCCGCGGGCGCAGGGCCGTTTGCATAATGGGACCCAGCCCGCCTGTCAGGCAGCGCAGCTCGCCCGACGCGGTTTGGGATTAGATTGCTAATGAAAAGGCACAAAGAGGCGCCCGCTCGCCCGCCGGCCCCCCGCTCCGCAGACCCGCGGCCCGAGGCCTGGCGCGGCCCCGGGGGCTTTGTGCCCGGCTTCCCCGCCCCGCCGGGCACCGAGGGGCCACAAAGCCCCGGGCGGGCCGGACCTGCGGCGAGACCCGGGTGCGCCCCCGCCCGGGCCCGGGGGTCGCGCCCCGGCGGCCCCTCCACGCGCGCAGCCCCCCCGGCGCCCCCTCCCGGGCGCGCGCCCGCCCACGCCCCTCTCCCCGGGGGCGCGCCCGGCCCGCGCCCCCCGCCGCCCCGGGCCACCGCTCACCTCGTGTGCGTCGGCGGCGGCGCTCCGCCCGCCGGCCGGCCGGCCTGCCCGCGGCCCCTCGTCCTCGGCGCCCGTCCGCGCCGCCCGCGCCCGCCCCGTCCGCCCGCCGCCGGCCCGGCTCCCCGCCCCGCGCGCCCGAGCGCCGCTCACAGCCGCCCGCCCGGCGCCATCTTGGAAGCTTGTGACGTCGGCGCCGCCCGCTCACCCCTGACCCACATCTGAATGGGCGAGCGGCGGGGCGGGGCCGGGGGCGGGGCCGGCGGGGGCGGGCCGGGGGCGGGGCCGGCGGGCCGGGCGAGCGCGGGGCGGGGCCGGCGGGCGGCGCTGTGGGGGAGGGGCGCAGAGGGGGGCCGGGGACCCCGGGGCTCGGCTGGACCCCCGCCCTCGGCGTCCCCTGACCTTGCCCCCCGACACACCCGGACGGCACACACAGCCCCCGGGACGGAGACCTTGGCGCCCCCCACAGGCCCACCACCAGCCCCCGGTCTCAGGGTTGCCTCCTTTGAGCCTGACCCTGACCCCTGGGAGCCCCCCCATCAGAGGCTCCCTGCACCCCACCTACTGGACCTTCAGCGCGTTGGCCTGCGCCGCCCCCTCCCCACCCCCCGCATTGGCCCCAGCCTCAAAGGCGCAGTCCCCCCCCCCCCCCCCCCGGGAACTGCAGGCTGCATGCTCTGGGCTCCCGGGAGCCCCGGGTCTTTCGGGTCCCGTGTAGCACGGGGACCCCCGACCCCTGACGCCAGCGCCCCCTCGGGTGCCGGTGCTCCCAGTCCGGCGGACCGGCCCTACCTGCTCGGAGGGTGCCGAGGTCCCGCGCACGCCGCGGCGCAGCCAGCCCCTTCCGGTGGCCGCAGCCCCTCGCGGGCCCAGGGGTCAAGCGACGCGCCTGAGCTGGGCGGACCCGGACCTGGGCTTGGCGGCCGCGCCGCGGCTGCTCCCGGCCAGCGGGCTCGGGCGGTCATCCCCGCGGACTTCGCTGGGGCTGGGGGCTGGAGCTAGAGGCTAGGGACAGTGGCTGGGAACTGGCGCTAGGGTCCCGGACAGGGTGGGAGTGGGAGAGGCGTAGGGGGTAGGGGCACCGGGACTGGGAGAGCTGGGGTAGGGGCCGGGAGCCGTGGTCGGGCCCCTTTCTCTAGAGAGTTATTTCGTAGCCCTCGCCCTACTTTAAATGCCAAACAAAGGAACACACCATTTTCACAGCCCCAGAAGTGGGAGCGGAACCTAGATTGTTGGTGTGGTTAGGGAAGCTGTGCCCTCAAGTTCTTGATCATGCCTCAAGATTGAAAATCAATTCAGTAACTGCCAAAGGCAGATGATGTGATCATTTTTGCCGAAATGAATGTGTAGGTTTACTTTAATCCTAACAGAACCTTTCTTAGATTTAACAAAATTCTTTTTTTTTTAAATATTTTTATTATCTTTTTTTTTAAAGATACATAGATCCCACAAAATGTTACATTAGGAAAGTGGATGTGGCTCAAGCAATTGGGGTCACGTCTACCATATAGGAGGTCCAGGATTCTCTACCCAGGGCCTCCTGGTGAAGGTGAGTTGGCCCACGCAGAGTGCTGGTCTGCATGGAGTGCTGCCCGGCGCGGGAGTGCTGGCTCACGCAGAGAGCTGGCGCAGCAAGATGACACAACAAAAAGAGACACAGAGGAGATATAATAAGAGACGCAACAGATCAAGGAGCTGAGGTGGCACAAGAAAATGATCACCTCTCTCCCACTCCAGAAGGTCTCAGGATCGGTTCCTGGAGCCACCTAATGAGAACAAAAGCAGACACAGAAGAACACAGCGAATGGACAGACAGAGCAGACAATGGAGGGAGGGGGGAGAAATAAATAAGTAAAATCTTTAAAAAAAAAAGTTACATTAAAAAATATAAGAGGTTCCCATATACCACACTCCCCACACTCCTCACTCCTCCCACATTGACAACTTGTTTCATTAGTGTGGTACATTCATTGCATTTGATGAGGACATTTTGGAGCATTGCTACCCAGCATGGATTATAGTTTATGTTGTAGTTTCCACTCTCTCCCAGTCCATAACAAAATTCTAAGTTCACCAGAAAAATAAGTAACCAAAAGCAGCTATCTTTTTTTTCCCCTTGGAATCAAACCGAAAGCAACAACAACAACAACAAAATGAATGAAGGTGGACTTGCCTTATCAAATATTAAAAACAAAAATGTCTGCAGTCAAATCAGTGCGGTACAGACCAAGAAACAGAACAGAAAGCCTAGAAACAGATCCTAGAAATGATAAAAATAGAATTGACGAAAAAGGATATTTCAAACATCCATAAGGAAGAAAAGAAATATTCCACAAACGGAGCTCAGTAGACGACTCACTATTTGAAGGAACTATTGAAAAATTTGTGAACCTCTCTATTAATCAAAGGCACATAAGACAAAATGATTAGATACCATTTTAACCAAACAAATTAAAAAATCAGTTTCAAATCAGGCAGGATCAGGTGGGTAATCACTCTCATATTGTTGGAGGCAATGCACACTGCCTCACATTTTCTGGCCATCAGTTTGGCAGTATGAGCTAAAAATTTTAAAAAGTATCATACCCTGTGAATGAGTAATTCTTCTTCCTGGAATCTGTACTTGGAAAATAACCACACTTGCAGACCATGTGTTTGATTATCTCTCCTCGTAACCAGACGGTAAACTCAGAACCCCACTGCCTAGGTCCCCACTTGAGATTTAATAGACCCTCAGTTATTGTTTAGTTTACATTTGAAAACTTAATATACAATAATATTTACTTGAGTGCCATTTATAACAATGAAAAAGTCATGAACCACCTAGATATCCACAAATAGGGGATTGGTTAATTAGTCTACATGATGGAATGTTAAGCAGTTATTAAGAATGAAATTTATGACCTAGAAATATACACATAATATAGCAAGTAAATTTCTATAATTGTATGTACCCAATACTTGCAAAATATTGATTCATGGAGAAGCATTTGAAGAAAATACATCAAAATATTTATAGAGGTTCTCTCTGGGGATGTGTTTTTTGTTAGTTTTCATACACGTGTATACTTTAGTGTGTGTGCTTAGTACAGAATTAATACAGCTGATTGAGACAATTCTAGGTATGCTGAGGCTTTTTTTTTAAGTTACTAATTTCTCCCTCTCCCTCATTTCCATCCTTTCTCTCTGAAAGTTAATCAATAGCTTGGCATATCTTCACTCCTTTCTCTAACATCATATAAGTTGTCTGTTCACATGATATCAAAGAGATCTTACTATGTACATTACACTACACTTGTTTGCTGGCCCCTAAAAATATATCACAGGCATCTTTCTAGTTCATTTCCACAATTCATTCATTAATAGCTACCTCATATTCCAGGGTAGGAGGAATCCATAATTTATTCAGTTTATTCCTCTACTCAGAGATATTCAAGTTATTTACACTTTGAAATAATTACTAAAGAAAAAAATGCTCATTAAGAGGGAAAAAAGTCCTTGGATATTTATGTTTACATTCTCCTGCCCTTACTTCTATAGATTAGTTTACCAGAAGTGAAATCTAAGGGTCAAATGCTATGTGGACATTTAAAAGTTTAATAGGGACTGCCAGATATACTTTCCCCAGATGCTCTAGCTAGCCATATCCTTTGGACCAGGTTTTGTTTTTTCTTGTTTCTCCAACTTTTCTGAACATTCCGAATTTTCTTTACATGGTACATATTCCTTTTGAAAGAAGAAAAAAAGCCCAGTAGGGGGAAAAAGGGATTTCCAAATTGCTGAATTTCTTTCCTGGTCATTGGCAGCCTCCCCTCACTCTATCTTTCCATCTTCATGCGAGCGCCCCATCCCCCTTTCCTGCTAGGACCTTGATAAAACCCTAGCATTGGTCATACCCCTGCTTCTAATACACTATTATTTAAATTTAAAACAGGGGAGGGGGCATTGATAGCACTTTAAGTGAAAATAGCGTATTTTCAAATTTCTTCTATCTGACCGTAAAGTTGTATTGGAGGTAAAGGGCATGTGAAATATAAAAACCATCCCATGGAGGGCTTAAAACTAGGTCTATTTTGCGTCCCAACTCACAGCTGACACTCTGTGTGTCGATTACAGGACCTCACCTTCTTGAACTGCTTTCCTCACCAGCAATTTGGGAATTACAATGACATCCGCCTCATGGGGCTCTTGGGAGGATTAAACGAAACAAGGTTGGGCAGGTCGAGCCCAGAACTTGGGCTGTAGCCAGCCCTGGGTGAAGTGTGACTCTGATCGCTATGTCCTATAGGATTTGACAAGCGGGAAGGACGGAGTTCACGTTACTTTAATATCCTTCTTTAATCCTACCATCGTCTTCTCTTTTTCAATCAAAAACAAAAAGTAAACAATTCCCCCAATATCTCCAAAGGGTCATTCCCACTTTCTTCACACAGCAGCCAAATTTAGCAAATAAAAATACAGGCCACCTGATTGAATTCCAATTCTAGATAAACCCCAAGTGACTTTTTTTTTTTTTTTTTTTTTTTTTTTTTGGTATCAGGGCTGGGGATTGAATCCTGGATCTTGTATGTGGGAAGCTGGTGTTCAATCACTGAGCCGTGTTGGGTCCCCTGAGTTGGTTTTTTGGTTGTTTTGTTTTGTCTGCTTGTTTGTTTGTTTTTAGGAGGCACTGAGGATTAAACCAGGGACCTCCAATGTGGGAAGCAGGGGCTCAACTGCTTGAGGCACATCTACTCCCACCAAGTCACTTTTTAAGTTTGTATCTGTCCTATTCAATACCATCTCTCTCCTCTTCCCATCCCAAGCTCAAGCCACACAGGAGAACTCTCTGCTATTTGTCCATGTAAATGATTTCTCCAGGGTTTGTACCCAGGGCTCCCCTTTCCCTACTTGGCAAACTCCTAACCAAGCTCCAACAGTCAGATCAGACTTCATCTGCTCTCCTGGCCGGTCATCCGATAAATCCTTTTTTTTTAAGGAGGTACCAGTGATTGAAGCCGGGACATAGTACATGGGAAGCAGGTGCTCAAGCAGTGAGCTTCACCCGTTCTCCCTGACATAGTCCTTAGAAAGCTGCCAGTTCACTGTTGGAGACCCAGCACCCAGCTCATGCCTGGATGCCTGGACCAAATAAGTACTCAGTTAAAGTTTGAATGAATATATGAATGAATAAATGAATGAATGAATTTCCGCCGGACCCCCCTTCCCTCCTGCCACAATGGACCCCTCCTGCAGCTGCCCAAATCACGTGGGCTTCATTCATTCATTTGTTATAGGAACATGATGTATTCAGCACGTGCAGAGAATGGAGTGGCATTGCCAAAAACGTGGCATTCAGGTCACTTGTCTGGGAAGATAAAATTCCTTGTGAGGGAAGCAGGCTTGGCCCAGTGGTTAGGGCGTCCGTCTACCACATGGGAGGTCCGCCGTTCAAACCCCGGGCCTCCTTAACCCGTGTGGAGCTGGCCCATACGCAGCGCTGATGCACACAAGGAGTGCCTTGCCACGCAGGGGTGTCCTCTGTGTAGGGGAGCCCCATGCACAAGGAGTGCGCCCCGTAAGGAAAGCCACCCAGCATGAAAGAAAGTCAGCCTGCCCAGGAATGGCGCTGCCCACATGGAGAACTGACACAACAAGATGACGCAACAAAAAGAGACACAGATTCCCCTGCTGCTGACAACAACAGAAGCAGACAAAGGAGAACACACAGCAAATGGACACGGAGAACAGACAACTGGGAGGGGGAGAAGGGAAGAGAAATAAAAATAAAAATAAAAATAAAAATAAAAATAAAAGAGCATCTGTTCTGAGAACAATGACCCTGTGGTCCCAATTCTGGGTACTCAAGTTGGCTCCCAAAGCGGAGTCCTCACTCCATATGTGTTCCAAGAGCTGTCCACACGTGGACCCTCCATCCTCACCATCCCTTGTCAAGGATTGTATTATGTTGTTTCTCCCAAAGAGATGTGGTCAAGCCCAAACCCCCGGTACTATGAATGTGTATTTGGAAATAGAGTCTTTGAAGATGAAATTCATTGAGAAGAGGCCAAAATGGGTTCAGTGAGGGGAGGGGGAACAATCCAGTCTGACAGATGTCCTTGTAAGAAGAGGGAAGTTTGGATGCAGAGTGGACAGAGAGGACGAGACTGAAGGGATACTGCCAGAAGCCAAAGAAGGCCATGGATGGCCGGCCACCCCCCAAGAGAGACACACAACAGACACTTCTCCACAGCCAGTCCAGCCTGGCTGAAACCTTGATTTCAGACTTCCAGAACCGTGAGACCATAAATTTGTGTTGTTTTAAGCCACCCAGTTTGTGGGACTGGGCACCCTTCTGAGACCAACACAGATGACATGGTCAAAAAACAATTCAGGGGAAGTGGATGTGGCTCAACTGACAGAGAGTCGGTCTATCATGTGGAGGGTCTAGGGTTCGATCCCCAGGGCCTCCTGACCCGTGGTGAGCTGGCCCACGAGCAGTGCTGCTGTGCACAAGGAGTGCTATGACACGCGGGGGCGCCCCCCCATAGGGGTGCCCCACACACGAGGCGTGTGACCCGCAAGGAGCATCACCCCGTGTGAAAAAAGCACAGGCCGCCCTGGAGTGGCGCCACACACAAGGAGAGCTGATACAGCAAGATGATGCAACAAAAAAGAGATGCAGTTTCCCAGTGCCGCCAGATAACGCAAGCAGACGCAGAAAACACAGCGAATGAATGCAGAGAGCAGACAACGGAGGGGAAGGGGAGAGAAATAAATAAAATACATCCTAAAAAAAAATTCAGCACACATGTGAATTGTTGCGCACGTGAAACTCAAAGTACTAACAGGAGACCTATAGGCTGGGAGAGGTCAGGCAGGTCAGGCAGGGGGACAACAGGCCCACTGTCTCCAGAGGAAGAGAGGGCTGACCCACCTGGAGAAGTGTGAGATGACAGCCAGGTGGGGGCTGGGAGGTCTTTGTCCCAATCAACATGCATGCCACCAAAATGTTCTCTAAAAGGTGGGGAATATAAATAAATAAACAAACAGCTGGGGAATGGTCAGATTTGAGCTGGAGGTGAGTGGGGGAGCCAAGTCCTCCTGAAAACTGGGGGAAAGCCCACGGGAGAGCTAGATGGCCTAGAACAGCCACCGAAGGCTCTACTGTGCAAATCTTCCAAGATATTCTGCTAAGTGAAAGAGGCGAGATGCAGAAAAGTCCATGGGATGTAATCATACTTACAATTTTTAAAACAATGTAAGTGCTTCCATTCACACATATGTTTATTAATTCCTAAAAAAAAAAAAAGTGGGAGCAAGGGACTCACCAGAGGGAAGAGAATTTGGGGGGGTGGGGATGAAAGTGATGAGAAGGGTGAGAGGGCGCTTTTTACATTTCACTCAATGTACTGCTCTGTTGCTGGGATTGTTATGTCTATATGTTTCTTTCGTTATTTTTAGAAAAATCCTTATGAAGATAGAAAAACAAAAATCCCATTGTGGCCTCCTTCCTTGGTGGACCATTGCCTGGCCCCCTTGCTTGGTCCCTAGCCCCAGGCCCTGACCTCCTGCCCCTGAACTATTCCTTCTCTTGGTTTGGCTTCTCCTTTGCCAGGGTACCCATCCCCGGAACAGCCCAGGTGAAAGCCTAGGTAAATGCGGGGACCCAGACATCTCTCTGAAGCAGGTAAGGTAGAGTTGAAGGCAGGCCTGTGTTTCAAGGAGGAGCCCAGGGGAAAGCAGTTGAACCTGGATCCTTTCCTGGCTGTGCCACTGACCATCAACTTCCCCAGCCTCAGTTCTCCCACCTGTAAAATGGGGCTACTCCCAGTACCTGCCTCACTGGTTTGCATGAGCGTAGAGGTGATTATGCAGATGGTGTAGGTGAAAGCACAGCCGAAAAAGGTGGAAGCACCCCAAGTGTCCATGGACAGATGAACTGACCAACAAAATGTGGTCTATCCATGCAATGGAATATTATTTGGCTGTAAAAAGGAATGAAAAAGGACAAATATTGTATGATTGCTTTACTGTGAACCAACTATATTGTGTAACATATTGTATGAATCAAAAAAAATTTTTATGTATTCAATAGATTTAATTGAGAAATGTATGTTTTTATTCAACTGTTTTCTTTTTAAATTATTGTTTATCTTTTCAATTGTTAAATGTACAAAATAAAATTACAAGAAAAAAAAGGAATGAAGTTCTAATATATGCTACAACATAGAGGAAACTTGATGAATGAAATAAGCCAGACAGGGAAGCGGACTTGGCCCAATGGATAGGGTGTCTGCCTACCCCATGGGAGGTCCACGATTCAAACCCTGGGCCTCCTTGATCCATGTGGAGATGGCCCATGCGCAGTGCTGATGCGCCGCAAGGAGTGCCATGCCACGCAGGGGTGTCCCACGCGCAAGGAGTGTGCCTCGTAAGGAGAGCCGCCCAGGCGAAAGAAAGCGCAGCCTGCCCAGGAATGGCGCCACACACATGGAGAGCTGACACAACAAGATGATGCAACAAAAAGAAACACAGATTCCTGGTGCCGTTGATAAGGATACACGCGGTCACAGAAGAACACACAGCAAATGGACACAGAAAGCAGACAACTGGGGGGTGGAGGGGGAAGGGGAGAGAAATTTTTTTTAAAAAAGAAAGAAATAAGCCAGACACCAAAAGGACAAATATTGTCTGAGTCCATTGATAGGAAATAATCAAGGATATGCAAATTTGTAGAGTCAGAAATTAGAATACAGGTTACCAGGGCCTGGGGTGGGAGGTGAGGAATGGGGGGTTGCTGCTTAAATGGGTATCAAGGTTCCGCTTGGGGTGAGAGAAAAGTTTCGGCCATAGATGGTGGTGATGTCGCACAACATGGTGGATGTAATTCACACCACTGAACTGTTCAGTGGAAAGAGGTGAAAATGGGAAATTTTATGTTGCATGTATGTCACCACAATAATTTTTTTTTCTTTGCTGAAACCCAGCAGAGCCTCAGTAGGTGGAGTGGCAGAGGGAGTGGGCAGCAAGTGTACCCCCGGGTGAGAGGTGGGATCAAGGTGAGGGACCGCTCCATTTCCCAAGGGAGACCCTTCCTTGCTGGGGCACTGAGGACCTAGTGGGGGAAGCTCTGGCAACATCTTGTAGCTGGAGGTGGGGAAGGCATGGGATTTCCAAATTGCAGCTTTCCACCTTTTTGGGGGGAAGACTTCCTCCATCTCAGGGCCCAGGGAGTGGCCTCTTGTGGCTGGTGGGGGGAGGGGTTTGAGGGGCACCAGGAAGCCCCCAGTGACAGCTGCCACTGGCCACAGTCACCAGGAAGGCTGGGCCTAGCAGCCCTTTACCTGAACCAGCCTTGTGTAGGCTGATCATTCTCTCCTTCCAGAAAAGGTCGCCCCCTACCCTCTCAAAGTCTCCCATCCGGGGGTCCCTTCACTGGCCCTGCCCACAGCCCCCTCCCCGGTTCCTCCGATGCAGAAGGTCAGTGTCTGCTCCCACTGCCCCCCTGGGGGTAGCCGAGCACCCAGTTTGTCCCAGCCCTAACCGCCTTCCCCACCCCCCCTACCCCCAGGGGCCCCTTCAATTTGAATTCCTGATTCTCCTTCCCTCTGGTCACCACCCCAGACCCAGGCCCTGCCCCAGGGAGGGTGAGGGAGTTACTGTGAGATAAGGCCTGGGACAAAGGGACACGCCTGGGTTCAGATCTCAGCTCCTGCCAGCAAGTTGCTGAACAACTTTGGAGGAGGGATCTCAGGGAACTCTGAGTTTCCCCATCTCTTAAATGGGGCAATCTGGGGAGGGTTGCAGGGAGCTGTACCTGAGCGAAGGAAGGCACACGTTAAGGGCTTGATAAAGGGAACTGTGGCCTTGGAGAGCCCCAGGCCAACATTTGCTGGGGCCCAGTGGCGCCTCTCCTAGGTTAGAAGCAGGTCAATCTGCAAACCCTGCTGCAGGCGCCAGGTGGGCTCAAACTAGTCTGATGGGGGGAGGTGGAGGGGGGAATAAACCCATCCAGGGCACAGGGATTGCGCCTGGGGGGCTGTCCCAGCAGGTGGGAGAGGCAATTAAATCCAGTAAGGGAGGGGCGGGATTTGGGGGAATGTTGCCTTGAAACATTGGCTGGAGTTTTTGAAGGACACCTTGCAGCTCACCTTGTTGGCTGAAGGGGCAGGACAGCCCTGAAGGTCAATTGGAAGGAAAAGGAAATGGAGCCGGAGAGAGTCGTTCAAAGTCAACAAGGAAGGCTGGAGGCCAGGACTCAGTCCACACCTCAACTCTCTGGCTGGGCAAAGGGGGTCCCTGTTCTCCAAGAGGGCACACCCTGCCCAAAGCACCCTGCCCAACAGATTGTGGCCAGAGGGGTTGCCCAGGCTGAGCGTGGTGTCCTGGGGATCTGTGTGGGCAAGCATCAGCCAGGTGGTCAATTCCAGGAGGATCTGAAGGAGGTTCACCTGGGGGTTCCATGTGCCCCCCTTGAGAAAGCAAAGTGGGGCACACAAGGCTTATAGCCAGGCATCAGAAACCAGGGTCTTATGGAGAGGGCAGATCCCCATGGGCAAAGGGCAGGTGAGGAGTCCTTCAAGCATAGGACGTTAGACCCACACCTTCCGCCTGGGGCAGGCACGAGGTGGTGATGACTGAGAACAGGGGCCGGCTGGACCTGTGCGACCGGCTGGAGTGTCAGCTGGTGGCCCCATGGCCCCGGGAATGGTCTGTGCCCAGATCCCACCTGGCCACGTGCTTGGTTTCACAAGACCAGAGTCAGACAGGCATGTTCTACCTTGGATGGAACGCCTGACTCCCACGGGACCTCACCTGGCCCCTACATCGGGCCTCGGCCGGGAAGTGATGGGACATGAGAGGTAGGCTCCAAAGGTAGAACGTGCTTAACATGGGCCCCGGTCTGATCTCCGAGTCTCCTTTATTATGTTCCTTGTATCATGTCCTGGTGATACCTCTTCCAGATTTCCTGTAATGACTCCAAAATTGAGCAAATTGACCTACATCTAAAATGTGCACAGCTGCAAATGGTGCACAGCAATGCAGGGTGTTGGTGGTAGGGTGAAGTGTGGGAGCCCTGTGTGATGTTATGCAGGTTTATTTTGTAAATTCACAACTCTTACTATGCACGTATTGTTTATGTATGTTCATGTACGAATGATACACCTTGATTTAAAAAAATTATTCATTTATTTATTTATATATATATTTTTAGAAGGTACCGGGGATTGAACCCGGGACCTCATACTTAGAAAGCAGGCACTCAACCACTTGAGCTACATTCACTCTCCCAAAATTTAATTTTTAACAACAAAAAATACACACCAAAAAATAAAAAATAACGCGTATCCAGAGGGAATGAAAGAAAGATGGTAAGGAGATGAGAGGAGGGTACTGGTAGGCTGGTCCCAGTGGGGTTGGGCAGGATGGGGGAGCAAGGGGAAGGTGTGAGGGTTGTGGAAGAGACTGGAGGGCATGTAGGGGTGGCTCCGATGTCTGGGGCTGTTTCTGCTCCTGTGACCTGAGCCAACCACGCGGACCGTGGCAGCCAAAAATGAGGTCCCTGATGACAAATGGCTTGAAAATCTCTTCCCAGCAGAGCTGATAGAGGTTGGAGGTGCTGAGACCTGCCCTGGACAGAGGCCCTGGGGCCATAAAACAGAACCAGTGACCCTTGCAAAAGAACTGTCTGGACACGGCCCCACTGCCCACTCGATAGTGTCCTCTGGCCAGCCAGGCTTTCTGTCCCTGTCTGGGCCAGCCTGGACAGGCTCGGGGCTTGTGCCCCATGAGGTCAGCCAGGGAGCAGTCAGGGCGTCATGGTGGCTAGGCATGCTCACACTCTTGCCCCCACCTTCCTGCCCATCACATTAGACTTGCCCCCAATCTTCAGGCTCTCCAAGCCCTCAGGGGCAGCCAAACAAGACCGAGAACCATCTTCTCTCTCTGCTTTCTGCATGCACACCTGCACCCACCCCAGCTTTCCTTCTGTTCCTTGGCGCCCTCACCCTCAGCTGAACGCTGTGGACACGACCTGCTCAGAACCACAGGGCCCCTGTCACAGATGAGGAAACCGAAGGTCTGAGAGGCAAAGGGGCTCACCCAAGGGTCCCCCAGCTGTTCAGTGGCGGGACGGGTTCAGACCCAATCCGCTGCATCCCCCAGCCCACCAGGACTTACGCATATATTTTTTAAAAGATTTATTTGTTATTTATGCCCCCTCCCCGCTGTTGTCTGCACTCTGTGTCCATTTGCTGTGCATTCTTCTGTGTCTGCTTGTCTTCTCATTAGGCGGCACTGGAAACCAATCCTGGGGCCTTCCAAAGTGGGAGAGAGGTGCTCAATCCCTCATGCCACCTCAGCTCCCTGGTCTGCTGAGTCTCTTATTGTCTCTTCTCTGTGTCTCCTTCTTTTTTTTTTTAAAGATTTATTTTTTATTTATTTCTCTCTCCTTCCCCTCCAGTTGTCTGCTGTGTCCATTCGCTGCGTGTTCTTCCATGTCCGCCTGTATTCTTGTCAGTGGCACACAGAATCCATGCCTCTTTTCTTATTGTGTCATCTTTTTTTTTTTTTTAGATTTTATTTATTTATTTATTTAATTCCCCTCCCCTCCCCTCCCCTCCCCCAGTTGTCTATTTTCTGTGTCTTTTTGCTGCGTCTTGTTTCTTTGTCCGCTTCTGTTGTCGTCAGCGGCACGGGAAGTGTGGGTGGCGCCATTCCTCAGCAGGCTGCTCCCTCGTTCGCGCTGGGCGGCTCTCCTTACGGGTGCACTCCTTGCGCGTGGGGCTCCCCTACGTGGGGGACACCCCTGCGTGGCAGGGCACTCCTTGCGCGCATCAGCACTGCGCATGGGCCAGCTCCACACGGGTCAAGGAGGCCCGGGGCTTGAACCGCGGGCCTCCCATGTGGTAGACGGACGCCCTAACCACTGGGCCAAAGTCCTTTTTCCTTGTTGTGTCATCTTGATGCGTCAGCTCTCTGTGTGTGCAGCGCCATTCCTGGGCAGGCTGCACTTTCCTTGCACTGGGAGGCTCTCCTTACAGGGTGCACTCCCTGCATGCCGGGGCTCCCCCATAGGGAGAACACCTCTGCCTGGCAGGGCACTCTCTGTGCACATCAGCATCGCGCGTGGGCCAGCTCACTACATGGGTCAGGAGGCCCTGGGTTTGAACCTTGGACCTCCCATGTGGTAGGTGGATGCCCTATCCGTTGGGCCAAATCCACTTCCCCTGTGTCTCTTTTTGTTGCATCATCTTGCTGCTCCAGCTCTCCACTAGGGCCAGCACCCCTCTTGGGGTGCTCTCCTTCACCAAGAGGTTGCACCTCCCATATGGTAGATGGGAGCCCAATCGCTTGAACCACATCTGCTTCCCTTTACGAATCTTTTATTCACTGAAACTCCCCGTGATACCCAGAAGGAAGGATGTGGGGAGCCAGTCTGCTAGAAAGGTGAAGAGAGAGGCTTGCCAGTTCTGAAGCTGGTCCCTGGTCCCCTGGGTGAACAACTCCAGCAGGTAGGCAGGCAGTTCCCCAAGGGTGGGTGCTCTGAGGAGAAGGGAGGGGGAGAATAGGGCCCAGCGTGAGCTGGATCTCAGCCCAGCAAGGAAATACTTCCCGCTCACCCTGGCAGCTGTGGCCAGGTGCACAGTCCCTGGTGGAGTGACCCTTGGTGGCGCCCAGGCTGTCCCCTGGTGGGGGCATGAGGAAGCTCCCTGGACTAGCCTTGTCAAGCAGAAGCCAAGCAGTGGATCCCTGCTGCCAAATGTGCGATTGTCCTCATTCTCCACTGTTCCTGCTTCTGCCTAGGGTGTCCTTGCTCTCCCTGGCCCAGGGGCCCAAAGCCTTGTTCCACTTGGGAAGCCTCCCGGGCCTATGGGCAGAATGAACCATCATCTCTTCTTACTTGGTCCCATTAGAGCCTGGCATGTGGGGTGAACACCTGGGGCACAGGGCTGGTGCCCTAGCCCAGCGGAGGGTCTGCGTACAGAGGGTGGTAAGAACAAACAAAAACATGGCTTGTTCCCTCAGCCCAGGCACACTTATTGAGTCTCTACTATATGCTGCCCAACTGAGGCCCTACTAGGTGCTATGCTATGGTGCCCGACGATGTGCTGCGCAGCAGAGGCCCTACTATGTGCTGTTGAGGCCTCACTGTGTGCTGCACAATGGAGGCCCCACCATGTCTGTTGAGGCCCCACAACGGAAGCTTCACCGTGCGTTGCACAACGGAGGCCCCATGTGCTGAATGATTGAGGCCCCACTATGGGCTGTACAATTGAGACCACATCATGTGCTACACTATTGAGGCCCCACTATATGCTGCACAATTAAGGCCCTACTATGTGCTGTGCTACTGAGCCTCCACTCTGTGCTGTGCAGCTGAGACCCCACTATGAGTTACACAGCTGAGGACTCACTATGTGCTGCACAGCGGAGGCCCCACCATGTACTGTGTTAACGGAGGTCATGTCATGTGCTTTTGAGGCCCCACTACGTGCTGCACAAGTGAGACTTCACGTGTAATACAATGGAGGCCCCACCATGTACTACACTGTTCAGGCCCCACTATGTGCTGCATAAGGGGCCCTGCTATATGCTGCACAATTAAGGCCCTACTACGTGCTGTGCTATTGAGCCACTATGTACTGCACAACTGAGGTCTCATTGTGTGCTGCACAATGGAAGCCCCACTGTGTACTGCGTAACGGAGGCCCTACTATGCGCTACACACAATGCTCAAGCCGGAGAGGATCCCATCTGTTACGGCGCTGACATTCTGTTGGTGGTGGGAATGCAGACATCAGAAAAATATGTAACATGCCATGCTATAGGAAAAAACAAAGCAGGATAGGGGGCTGGAGTGAGGGCTGGGGTGGGGGTGGAGCGCCAGTCCCTAGCCACAACACATTATGCAGCTCTAGGGAAAAAGACAAGGGATGGTCAGGGAAGGGAGGTGGGGAGTGATATCCATGATGTAAAACTAAGTAAAAAGTAATGGTGTGGGGAGCTGGTGTAGTTCAGTGGTTGAGTGCCTGTTTCCCGTGTCCAAGGTCCTGGGTTCAATCCCTGTTACCTTCTTAAAGAAAATAAAAAATAAAAATGATGCAGGGTGGGTAGAGTGATTTGTGTTGACTTTCTGATTTCCATGGAATTATCGTCCTGGCCCCTAATTTTGAAGTGTGTGAAGCTTCAGTTCCCTGCTCAGCCCACATGGCTCTTCCAGTGTGGGGGGAACCCTCAGCCCGTGGGTGACCTGCCAAGTGCTCTCCTCCCTTCACCCAGCTTCTGGGGGCCACAAGGGGTCAGGCTGGCTTTCTTCCCGAAAGGAAGCCTTTGCTTGTTGCTCCTGGATCTCAGGCTTCATTCTGGCCTTGGGGGTCACGGTAGGTTTAGAAACTGAACCTGGGACCTCCTACAGGAGAGGCAAGTGCCCAACGGCCTGAACCACCTCCACGTCCCTGGAAAAGTGTGAAAGCTGATGCCCTGGGCTGGGTTCAGTGACTCGCGACCTGGGTCATGCCAGAGGTGGTGGTGCAGGCACAGAATTCGGGGGGTGAGTCGGCCTGGCTTCCCTCCCTAAGCCAGGGCACCCAGGACAGCCACAGAGCACATCCCCTCCCCGAGGCTGCTTACTCACCTCTAAAAAATGAGTCACCGTGAACATGGCAGGGGGATGACCTGCGCTGAGCTCCTGGCCCACCTGGAAGGCCGCCTTCTCCCCACTCCCGGGGCCTGCAGCCATCTGCTTGCAAATGGGAAGCGCTTGCTCATCCAGGGGTGCCCCGTTGGTTCCCACGTGCTTTGAGAAGGCACCACTAAGTGGGCCAAGCCCCTTGGTGGAGCCCTCGGACCAAACTCACCTACTTCCTCTAGAGCAGCCTTTAACAACCACAGCAGGTTCCCCAGCGCCCTCTGGACACACCACCCAGAGTCAGGGGCTTAATGGGTGTGGCAGTTTAAGATTAAAATTTCCAAAAAGAGATACATTTGTAAAGGGGGCTGTTCCTGGGGGCATGACACCCTTTGATTGTATTAGATTCCGCTGAGACAGCTGATTGTTATGTTAAGATTAGGGCTTTGATGTCATTAGAGTACACTCAGCCTTTGAGTACCAGCGCCCTTGGGCTGATAAAACAGACTCTCACACCGAAGTAGACACACAGAGAAGAACACAGGAAGAAAGACAGTTCATTAGACACAGCAGAGGCCCCAGGAAGAGATGAGCCTGATAGTCTACAGCTGACCTCGTGAAGAGACCAGAGCAGCTAAGCCCGGAAGGAAATGGACCTCCGGGAGAGAGATGAGCCTTAGGCCAGCCCACAGCTGAGATTAGAAGCTGTGTGGACCATGGAGCCTTAAGAAGGCTGAACGCTTGCCTTGCCGACATGGCCCGCCATCTTGCTCAGCATGTGGCAAATGACTTTGGGTGAGAAAGTACCTCTTATGGTACCTTGAGTTGGACTCTTTAGGGCCTTAGGACTGTAAGCTTCTACCCCAAAGAAATACTCTTTATAAAAGCCAATAGAGTTCTGGTACTTTGCATCAGTACCCCTTTGGCTGACAAATACAGTGGGCGAGGGCCCCCTAAATCCCTCCACTGCCACTGGGTTTTCAGTCTCAGCCATCCTTGCAGGCTTGGGCAGACATCTGAAGATCGGATGGGTGACTTTGACAGTGCCCAGTGACAAGCGAGCTGTGGGCAACCTCCTTGATGGGGCTGGGACCCATGCCCCCCTCCCTGGAACCCATTCCCAGTGTTCCCCATCTCGAAAGCAAACAGCAGCAGCAATTAATGCCACGTGGGATGGGATACCCAGTCAGGTACATTCGCGGGACACTGATCTCAGCCCCGCACAGAAGTCTTGTCAGGGGCACAGCCCCAGCTCAGGGATGCCTGTGGGCAGGCCTGGTCATACCGAACCTTCCAGAGCCCGCTCCTCAGCCCCGGCTCTTGGCTGGACCCTCTGTGGCCGGGCGAGGGGGACACCCTCCCCTCCCCCAGCAGAGACAACGTTTCTGTGGCCCCTGTGGGCTCCCTGGACAGAGAGGAGAGGATGGGGAGGATGAGGGCAGGTTCGTATATCCTTTGCTTGTGCTTTCACTTCTGAAATATTCTCTTTTTTTTGGTTTGTTTTTCTAGGAACATTTTAATGAGGGGGCTAAAAATAAGGTAGAAAAATAATAAACATTCTGGTTGCTTTTTTTTTTTTTTTTTTTTAAGATGCAGACTTTTTCTTGAGACTCTCATACAAGGCACTGCATTACTGAGGTTAGACTCCTGAAGCAAACACTTAGTGGCCACAGGAAAAAGGCACTTCTCCAACAGTTACCTCCAAGGCGGCTTGTTCAGCTCTCAGGGGCTGTTTGTTTTTGTTTCCTTTGGGAGATGATTCAATGTAGACTGGGGCCCTGCTGCTCTCAGAGGCTGGGGGGATGCTGGGGGCACGGTGGGGGACCGTCATCAGTGGGGCACAGCGGTGCTTGGAGCAGAGGCTGCTTACAGAGAGGAGGAGCAGATGATGGGGTGCAGGACCATGGATGGCTTTCTTTTCCGGCTGGACGTGGGTGCCAGGGTCCCCTATCTGGCACAGAGCCTGACTCACTCTTCATGGATGGGCAGGTGATCCAACAGGTGGGCCGGGACCAGCCCCTGGTTGCCTCCCGACTCCCCATAATAGAATCCCTCATTGTCCATGAGCCCATAGACGGTGACCACATCCCCTGCCCTCATTGCCAGCCTGCCTTTGGCCTGGCCCCCCGCTCGCCTGTCTCTGGGGTCATAGTCCAAAGCCGCTAGCATGGTCTTTGGGGTCCATGGTGGGGGTCTCTGGGAATTCCCTTGGGACCTGAAAAAAGAACCCTGGGGGCCAACCAGCCCCCCAAAGTCCTTGAGGTGGCCCTCTGGGGGCCTGGAGGTTGGCAAAGGCCACCTCCCATCAGTCCACTCTGGGCCCACCTCCACCTCGGCCACCAGGTGCCCGGGGATGTTGCCCACCTGGCCATTGCACTCACCACAGTAGAAGCCGTCGGGGCCCTGGGGGCCCCACACTCTCAGCAGCTGTCCCTTCTGGAAGGTCAGCTCCTCCTCGGCAGCCTTGGGGTTGGCAGATGTGGCCAGGGGCTTGTGATCAAAGAGGGCCACGAAGACCCTGGCCTCCTTCTCTGGCCAGACACGGCCCCCCCTTGACATTCGGATGACTTTGCTGGATGGAGCAGGATACAGCAGCGAGCTGGCCTCGTGGAACTGGCACTCCCTCTTGCCACCTAGAGTCTGGCCTCGCCCGCTCTGGTTCCTGAGCTCCTTCGTCTGCTTTTGCTTTTTTGTGCTCCACGGCCCTAAGCATGCTGCCTCCTCTCCCCCTCCCTCCTCCTCCTCCTCCCAAGGGCCCCAGCAGTCAGATGTGTATTGCTGGCTGATGCCCAACTGGGGAGCGTTGAACACTTGGGCATCTTGCTTTTGCCTAAGGGGAACCTTTTCCGGACGCAGTTCCTTCTCAGGCCCGCACGTGGGGGACAGACGGACGAGTGCCGGAGCGGGCCTTTGGCTGGTGGCTGCCTCCCTGTGGCAGTTCTCTTCTGCCTCAGACTGGACACCGGGCAGAGGTGGCCCGTGGCTCTGGGGGTTCTTCTGGATGATTGGGTCCTTCCTGCACACCTCCTGGGTCTCTCTGGGATCCTGGGCTTGGCCACTGGCCCCCAAACTACAGTGCTCTCCTTCGGAACTCAGGCTGGGCATCGGGGGCGACCTTGGGAGTTCTGCAGGGAGTGTTTCGAGGAAATCTGCCTGGGGGTCCCCACAGTTTCCGGGGGCATGGGGGCTGGCCTTACCACTCAGAGGAGCCAGCGCCACCCTCTCGGGGCAGACGGGGAAGGTGACTCTGCAGGCGGATGGGTCCCCACAGGTGTAGCCAAAGGGAGAGGTCTTGGGCCATTGGTGACAAATGAAGCAGTCCTCGGGAATCTGGGCTGGCACTGAATCCAGGGACTCACCACAGAGTGACATGGTTCTCACCGAGATCTTCGGGCACATCAGGGGCACCTGCAGCTGGGAAAACTCCAATAGGATGCTGCCAGCAGTGGCACTGGCCACCTCTGCCACCTTGAGCCCGTCGGCATACACAGCATAGCCGGTGACCTGGACTCCATTGGAAGACCCGGCCGAGTCAATGGTCACAGGGAGCCAGCTGACCATCAGGAGGCCCGGGGACGTATGGCGCTCTACCAGCACGTCCAGCGGAGGGTCTGGGGGTCCTGCCAAGGGCGTGGCAAAGGTGAGGGTGGAGGACATGGTTTCGCTGTGCATGTGCAGCAAGTCCCACGGCAGCTGGACCTCCACCCGGGCCTGGTATCGGGTGCCAGGGCGCAGGCCTTGGAAAGTGTAGCAGCTCACACCTGCCGGGGTCAGGGCATGCTCCCGGCCATCCAGGTACACTACATGGGGGTGTCTGCTGCTGCTGTAGACCCAGGTGATCTCGGCTGATGTGGCTGCAACGCTCTGCAGGTGAAGTTGCATGTGGGTCACACAGAGGGACCCCGTGGCCCCCAAAAGGGACCTGGAGAAGCCTGGTCCCCCCATGCTCTGCAGTGAGCCCAGCCGGCAGGCTTTCGTCTTGTCATCCAAGATCTCCACTGTAGCCTCTGTCTCGGAGCCTGCCCTCACTATCTGGCATGACCCCCGGTCCACCGCGTCCTGGGCTTTCCCAGGTGACAAGCTGCAACTGGTGTCTTCCTTCTCAGCTTGGCCCTGCCTGGCTGGGAGCAGACTGGGGCCAGGGTCGGGGGGCTTGGCAGGGAGGCAGGCCAGGATGTCGTTGTCTGGGATCTGCTCCACCAGGTTGGAGGGCACCAGCCCCCGCCGGCCATCCTCAAGTTCCCCCTGGTAGAAGCCGTCCTCGTCCATGTCCCCAAACACATACACGTAGTGCCCAGCAGTGAGGGGCAGTTCGCCCTCAGGCTGCTCGTTGGGTCCTTCGAAGGGGTTGTAGCTATACCGAGCCAGGAAGAGCTTGGGGGCGGCGGGGGCCTCGAAACCCTCTGTTCCTGGGGCCGGGGTCACACTGTCAGGTTCCAAATCATCCACCTCACTTGCCGTGTCCAGGTCCAGAGTAGAACAGGATGGCACAGTGGCCCAGGCAGACTCCATCTCAGAGGAGGAGGTTGACTTGGAGCTGGTTTTCTTGGTCAGGGGCATGGAGTCTGGAGGCTGGCTGTCAGGGACCCTGGCTGGCATTTGGAGGGTACTGTCTGGCTCCCCAAGGACAACTGGATTCTCAGGCCCGGTGACTTCCTTTTTTTCTGGCTCAACCCAGCCAGGCTGGGACAGTGTTTGGTCTTCTGGTCTTGGCCGGAACTTGGGCCTTCTGCTGCCCCTGATTTGGGACTCAGGGGCTTGGGTGGCCTCTGGGGGCTCCTTGGGTGCCGGGTATGGCTGACACTGCAATGCCTGCATCTCCTCCCGGGCAACCTGGAGATCAAGTAGGGCCTTCTGCAGATCATGCTGCAGCTGCCGCTGCCTGTCCTGCTCCTGTGCCGCCTCCTGCAGCAGCTGTTCCGCCAGCAGGCCGGCGGCGTCGCGTTCCTGGCACGCGCGGCCCAGCTGCCCGCGCACGTCGCTGTTCTCCGCCGCCACTTTCTGCACCCAATCGGCCTGGGCCTGCAGCCGCGCGTTCTCTTCGGCCAGCCAGGCGCCCTCGCGCAGCGCCGCCTGCAGCTGCTTCTGGGTCTCCTCGCCGCGCCGCCGCGCCGCCGCCGCCTGCGCGCCCAGCTCCTCGCACTCGCGCCGCCGCGCGCAAAGCTCGTGCTCCAGCGCCTGCACCTGGCGCCGCGCCTCCTCGCAGGGTGCGCTCTGGCCTCTGGCCTCCTCCCGGGCGCCGCACTGGCCCTGCTGCAGGGTCAACTGCTTCTGCAGACGCAGCACTTCCCGCTGGGACTCGCGCAGCAGCCGGTCCAAATCGCTGACGTTGAGCCACTGCGCGCTGGGGGTACCCCCTCCAAGGAGAGGGGCTCCGCCGGGGCCCGAGACGACGCGCGCCTTCAGCAAGTGGCACTCCTGCCGCAGCTCTTCGATCTGCTTGTCCTTGGCCAGCAGCGCGCTCGCCTGCTCCTCGAGGTCCCGGGTACGCTGGCGGGCGAAGGCCTGGCACAGCTCCAGGCCCGCGCGGCTCTCGCCAGGTACAGGCGCGCTCAAAGCCCGCAGGTTGGTCTCCTGTAGCTTGCGGGCGCGGTCCTCCAGACGCCGCGCGAGGCCGCTCAGCTCTGCGTTCTTCACCTTGAGCCGCTTTACCTTCTCGCCCGCCTCGTCGGGGAAGCCGGCGCGCCGCAGCTGGATGTTCTCCTCGCGCAGGCCAGAGCAGCGACGTGCTAACACCTGCAACGCCTCGGCCAGCTCGGAGTTCTGCTTCACCAGCTCGTGGTAGTCCAGATCCAATGGCAAGGGTGTCAGCGCCCGGCCGGACTCGCGCTGCGCGCCTTCTCCTACCCGCAGGTCTTTAGGTTTCCTGTGCGAAGAGGCTGGCGGAGGCAGCGGCTGAGGGCTTGGGGAGCCCGGGATGGAAGTGCCTGGCAAGGAGGCACGCTCTTCAAATTCGGGGGCCTTGGGGCAATTCAGGGTGCTGTCGAAAGACCGGGAACGCACTGGAGCCAAGGAGTCGAGAGAAGTGGCGCGGGTGGCGATGAGGCCTTCCGGGAAGCTGGAGCATTCCGAGCGCTCCAGGTCAAGGGAGCGGGAGCGTATGCGCGCGCCCGTGCTCAGGCTGTCGGGGGATCCCAGGTGACAGGCGGACTCTGGGGGACGACGAGCGCCACGGGCAGTCTCGGGGAGCGGCTCTTCCGAGGAACGCACGGGCTGGGAGTCCGGGGCTTCGGTCATGGCAGGGAGCCAGTGGAAGTGCTCCAGGATGTACTTGAGGAAGAGCTGGCGCTCCACGTCGAGCGCCGCCTGCAGGTGGCGGATGCGCGCGGCCTGCTCGCCGTCGGTCTCCCAGCGCAGCTGCGACAGCACCTCCTGCAGGCGACAGCGACACTGCGCGGCGGCGAGGTCCGGTTGTCCGGAGCGGCCGCAGTAGCCGCGGTTCACTAGCTCCTCGGCCAGCTGGCGCTGCAGCTCCCGGGCCTGGCGCACGACGCCGTCGCGCTCGCGGTGCAGCAACTGCTGCAGCTGCCGCAGCTCGGCCTCCTTCCAGCGCAGCAGCTGCCGGATCTCGGCCTCGCGCTCCCGCAGCATCGCCTCCTGCAGCTGCCGCAGCTCTCGGACGCGCTGCGCCTCCCACTTGGAGCGCAGATGGTCGGCCAGCTGCTGCCGCTCCTGCTCGGCCCCCTCCCGCAGCTGGCGCGCCTTGGCCGCGAAGCGCCGCCGCTCGGCTCGCCCGCGCGCCCGCTCCGCCTCCAGCTCGGCCCGCAGCTTCTCCAGCTCCCGCCTCTGCTCCTCCAGCACCGGCGCCGCCGGGCCGGGGCTGCCCGGCTTCTTGGGTAACGCGCGGCCGCCGCCCGAGGGACTGGGCGAGTCCTTGGTCATGGTGGCCGCGGCCTGGCCCAGGCAGCCGCTCGCCAACGGCCGCCGCCCGGGCCGCGGCCAACCGCCGCGCGCGCCCCTTCCGGCGCCCCCTCGGGTGGCCGCGCGCTCCTTCCGCCTCTAGGTGTGTTCCCCCCACCCCCACCCCGCGGGGGTCTCGGCGCACGCGCCTCTTCCGGCCTCCGACGCCTCCCTCAACCTGTGTCACGTCCTACACACACCGGGAGGCCCGGGGGTCTCTGATGGTGACCCTTTCCCTGCTTCTGGCACTGTGTGACTTGTGACTCCCTCTGGTTACTGTGCAGTCTCTTCCAGGCCAAGGTGGCCCGTGGGAAGCTCCAGCAGAGAAGGAGCCGGGAGTGTGGGTCAAGACAGAGGCGGGATCCCTGAGCTCCCCCCACCCCATGGGGCCTAGCAAGGGGAAGGGTGTCCACAGATGGCCAAAGTCCCAACCTGACTTTCCTTAGTTCCTTTTTTTAATCATCCTGCAAGGAAGCTCAGAGAGATGAAAGGAATTTCTGGCAGTCAGGCAGCCCAGAAGTAGCTGAGTAAGGATTCGACCCTGCAGAATTCTGCCTCCAGGGTCTGAGGTTACAGCCAAGGGGACCCTCTGCAGTCTTTTTCCCAAAGGAGGTGCAAGAATGAGTCAAACTGAATTGGGAACTGGAGATGAAGGGGTAGAGAAGCACTTAGTGAGGAGAGGGAACAACCCATTGCACCCCTCGAGCCCACCTTGGGGGGTGCCCATCCTACTCCATGAACCCAGCCCAGTCCACCCCATACTACCTCCCTAGAGACGATCAGAGCCAGAGAAGCTTCCATGGGCAGTGTGGTCAAGGTGGCTTAAGGACTGGAGGACCCTGGAGTCAAAATTCCCTTGGCCTTCGGCACCTTTCTCCATGCCCTCATCTGTAAAATGGGCTAGCCCTGCAGCCCACCTCTTGGCCATGGGACCCGAGAGAGTGCCTTCCCTTTCTGCATATCCATTTATTTCCTCTGCTTGTGAGGCTTTGATGAGGTGAGAGTCCACGGCACCCCAAGCAGAGCAAACCTCCCTGGTCTGGCAGGCACTGTTTAGTTCTACCATGCGCATTCACCCCTAGGGAAACTGAGCTCTGAGAGGCAGGGATTTGGTCGAGGCCAGGCAGGACTGCTATGATGGAGGCAGGACAGGCACTGCCAGAGCTTCCGAGGACCCACTCTGGATTCCTCATGGCAGGTGGGAAGGGTCAGAAAGCATGAGTTTCCTTCTAGGCTCTGTTACAGTTGGGCTCAGTGACCATGGGCAGATGCCTCAGGCTGATGGATGCCTTGAAAGCCACAAGTGTCCCAGGCAGGGAGGACACACGGGGCTCCACCCACCTGGGGCGAGGAGTATGGTATGAGCTGCACCAGGGTCTGCATTAAGTTTCGTTTCAGGGCTTCTCACAGCAGCCTGAAGGGTAGTGGTGGCTCCCTTCCACCTAGCCTTATGACCATCTGATTCGTGTTGTGTCTTCTTCCAGAGTGGGCTCAGGGGAGGTGCAGGAGAACAGCCCCTTCCTGGGAAGGTGGGATAGGAACCCGGGCCAGGCGGTAAGGAAATGCACAAGGGGCCCTACCCAACCACCTGGCAGCACGGGCTGGCCTCCTGGGTCCCGGCTGTCCATCAGGGCCATGGACAGGGGTCTCAGGCTGGACCGGAAGAGAGGGTCACCTCTCAGCAGAGATGTCGGCAGGGTCCCAAGCTGCAGAACACACGTTCATGTACATGCTGCATGCACACATATATGCACAGACCACATGCATGCACACATGGGTACACATGCAAGCACAGCCTCTCTCTGCCTGACCCCCTGCATGGCTTGGTAAAAATCAGGAGCCCTAATTCAGTATGGTCTCCTCCATGTCCTTCCTGTTCCTGGTGCTAAGTGGCTCATGGGAGACCTAGATGGCCACTTGGTACCCTGGCATCACATTAGAAAGCCCTTTGCTTCTTGGTCTGTGCTGAGGAACACGGTTCTCTCATCTTTCAGGCTCTGCTTCTCTGAGGGTGGCTGTCTAGCTCTGAACCACCCACAGAACCCCCCAAAATGAGTTTCCCTGCCCCCACACAGCCTCTCTTGTGGGGCTGACCTTCCCAGGTTTCTCCTGGTACAGGAACAGATAGACAGACAGACAGACACGCCCTCCCACTTACACAATACTTCCCCACGTAGGTGGGCAGGTCATTTTGGCACCATCTTTTTATTTCTAATTTTAGTTTAGTTCTTATTTTTATTTTTAATTTTTTTAAAGATTTATTTTTAATTTATTTCTCTTCCCTTCCCCGCCCCCCCCCCCCCCCCCCGGTTGTCTGCTGTCTGTGTCCATTTGCTGTGTGTTCTTCTATGTCTGTCTGTATTCTTGTCAGCTACACCAGAAATCTGTGTCTCTTTTTTTTGTTGTGTCATCTTGCTGCGTCAGCTCTCCATGTGTGCAGTGCCACTGCTGGGCAGGCTGCAATTTTTTGCACAGGGTGGCTCTCTTGGTAGGGGGATGCCCTATCAGTTGAGCCAAATCTGCTTTCCTTAGATTAGTTCTTAATTCTTAATTACAGACATTCACCAGATGAAAACTCCTTCCTCTGCTCTGTCGTGTGCTTTGCTTATTTCACCCAGTATAAATTTGTTTTGTTTGTTTTTAAAGATTAATTAATTTATTTCTCCCCACCCCACCCGCCTTGTTTGCATTTGCTGTGTCTGCTTGTTGTGTGCTGGTCTTCTTTTCAGAAGGCACTGAGAACCAAACTGGGAACCGAACCTGCCTCTCATTATGTTTTCCTAGTGTCTCTTGTTACATCATCTTGTTGTGTCAGCTCGCTGCACCTGCCCATCACATCAGCTCGCTATCTTGCTCGTCTTCTCCAGGAGACACCAGAACAAAACCCAGGACCTCCTATGTGGGAGGGAGGTGTCCAACTGCTTCAGTGGTTGAGCGCCTGCTTTATATATAAGAGGTCCTGGGTTCAATCCTTGCTACCCCCTAAAAAAAAAAAAAGGAATAAAGTAAAGGAAAAAAAAGAGAAATCATTAAAATATTTGTTCTTTTGCATCTGGCTTATTTCAGTCAATATGTTTTGTTTTGTTTTTTATATTTATTTTATTTCTCCCCTCCCTCATTGTTTGCACTCACCGCTCACTGGGTCTGTTCATTGTGTGCTCTCTCTGTCTGCTCATCATCTTTTTTAAAAAAGCTTTATTTTATTTATTTATCCTCACCCCTTCATTGTTTGCACTGGCTGTGTCTGTTCATCTTCCTTGTTTCTTTAGAAGGCACCCTGGACCTCCGATGTGGGAGGGAAGCACTTAATCACTTGAGCCACCTCCACTTCTTACTTCGTTGTGCCTCTCATTGTGTTTTCCTCGTGTCTCTTGTTACATCATCTTGTTGTGTCAGCTCACCGTGCCTGTCCATCACGTCAGCTTACTGTCTTGCTCATCTTCTCCAGGACACACCGAGAACCAAACCTGGGACATCCCATGTGGGAAGCAGGTGCCCAACTGCTTCAGTGGTTGAGCACCTGCTTTACATATACAAGGTCCTGGGTTCAATCTCTGGTACCTCATTAAAAAAAATAAAAGAAAGAAAGAAAGAAAAGAAAAAAAAGGAGAAATCACAATATTTGTTCTTTTGTATCTGGCTTATTTCAGTCAGTATGTTTTGTTTAGTTTTTTATATTTATTTTAATTTATTTCTCCCTTCCCTAATTGCACTCACTGTCTGCTCACTGTGCCTGTTTGTTGTGTGCTTTCTCTGTATGCTCATAATCTTTTTTTTAAAAACCTTTATTTTATTTATTTATCCTTACCCCCTCATTGTTTGCACTTGCTGTGTCTCTTCATCTTCCTTGTTTCTTTAGGAGGCACCGGGGACCTCCAGTGTGGGTAGCACTTAATCGCTTGAGCCACCTCCACTCCCTGCTTTGTTGTGTCTCTCATTGTTTTTCTTTCTGCATCTTTTATTGAGTCATCTTGTTGTATCTTCTTGCCATGCCCACCTGTCATGTCAGCTAGCTGTCTTGCTTGTCATTCTCAGGAAGCACTGGGAACCTCCTATCCCTGCATTGTTGTGTCTCTCTTTATGGTTTTCTTCTTTTTATTTTATTTTATTTTATTTTTATTTAACCCCCCCCCCCCCTTGTCTGTTCTCTATGTCTATTTTGCTGCGTCTTGTTTCTTTGTCCGCTTCTGCTGTCGTCAGCGGCACGGGAAGTGTGGGCGGCGCCATTCCTGGGCAGGCTGCACTCTCCTTCGTGCTGGGCGGCTCTCCTTACGGGTGCACTCCTTGCGCGTGGGGCTCCCCCACGTGGGGGACACCCCTGCGTGGGGCGGCACTCCTTGCGCGCATCAGCGCTGCGCATGGGCCAGCTCCACACGGGTCAAGGAGGCCCGGGGTTTGAACCGCGGACCTCCCATGTGGTAGACGGACGCCCTAACCACTGGGCCAAGTCCGTTTCCCTATGGTTTTCTTCTTGTGCCTCTTTGTTGTGTCAGCTCACTGTGCCTGCTGCCGGCTCACTGTCTTCTTTAGGATGCACTGGGAACTGAACCAGGGACCTCTCATATGGTAAAAGGAAGCTCTATTACTTGAGTCATATTTACTTCCTCAATATGTTTTTTAGGTTCATCCATTGTATTAGTTTACCAAAGGGGTGCTGACGCAAAATACCAGAAATCAGTTGGTTTTTATATAGGATATATATTTAGGGTAGGAGTTTATACATATCAGGCCATAAAGCATAAGTTACTTCCCTCACCAATGTCTATTTCCATGTGTTGGACCAGGATGGCTGCCAATGTCTGCCAAGGTTCAGGCTTCCTGGGTTCCTCCTTTCCTTAGGCTCCTTTTTCCTGGGCTCAGGTTCCTTTCTTTCTGGGGCTTCCTTCTGTTTCCTCTGTGAACTTAATTCCTGGGGCTCCAGCTTAAGGCTTAAGCATCAAACTCCAACATCAAAAACCCCTAACTCTGTCCTTTGCCATGTCTTTTATCTGTGAGTCCCCACCCTTTGGTGGGTGGGAACTCAACGCCCTACTGGCACAAGAAGTTTATATAATTACTTAATCAAGTAAACCTATGATTACAATACAATCTAATATGTCCAGAGGAAAAGATCAGTTTACAAACATAATCCAATATTTCTTTTTGGAATTTATCAATAGTGTCAAACTGCTACTTCCATGTTGTAGAACGTACCAGAACATCGTTACTTTTATGGTTGAATAATATTCCATTGTATAGATGTACCACATTTCACTGATTCACTCATCTTTTGAGTAATACTTGTGATGCTTCCACCTCTTGGTTACTGTGAATAATGCTGCAATAAACATTGGTGTACAAATATCTGTTAGAGGCCCTACTTTCAGTTCTTTGGGCTATATACCTAGGAGTGGAATTGCTAGGTCATTTGATTAACTATGTTTAAACTTCTGAGGAAACACCAAACAGTTTTCCACAGCAGCTGTGGCATTTTACATTCCCATCAACAATGAATGAGGGAGAAGCAGATGTGGCTCAAGCAGTTGGGCTTTCATCTACCGTATGGGAGGACCCGGTTTGATCCCCAGGGCCTCCTGGTAAAGGCGAGCCATGCCGGCACAATGAGCCAGGCCCATGTGGCAAGTGACACAGCAAGATGATGATGCAACAAAAGAGAGATGCAGAAGACTGTCAAGGTGAGAAGTGACAGAAACCAGGAACCGAGGTGGTGCAAGCAACAGGGTACCTCTCTCCCATATCAGAGGTCCCCAGGATAGAATCCCACTGGAGCCTGGAGGAGAAAAGAGAAGAGAAAAAGAAACAGACACAGAAGATCACAGCGAATGGACACAGACAGCAAAAAAAACAGGGTGAGTGGGAGGGAGGGTAGAAAAAAACAACAGTGAGTGATGGTTCCTATTTCTCCACATCCTTACCAACCCTTGTTATTTTCAGTTTACTTTAATAATAGCCATCGTAGTAGGTGTGAAGTGGTATCATTGTAGTTTCATTGTGCATTTCTTTTTTTTTAACATGCATTTTTTTAATGGCTAATGATGATGAGCCTCTTTTTGTATACTTATTGGCCATTTGAATATCTTCTTTGTAGATATGTCTATTCAAATCCTTGGCCCATTTTTTTTTTAATTGGGTAGTTTATCTTTTTGTTGTTGAATTGTAGGAGTTATTTATATAGTCTGAATATTCAAGACCTCTATTTCCTTCCTGATTTTCTATGTAGATGTTTTAGCAATTATTTTTTTTAAAGATTTATTTATTTATTTCTCTCCACTTCCCCACCCCACCCCGGTTGTCTGTTCTCTGTGTCTATTTGCTGTGTGTTCTTCTTTGTCCACTTCTGTTGTTATCAGCGGCACAGGAATCTGTGTTTCTTTTTGTTGTGTCATCTTGCTGTGTCAGCTCTCTGTGGGTGCGGCACCATTCTTGGGCAGGCTGCACTTTCTTTTGCGCTGGGCGGCTCTCCTTATGGGGTGCACTCCTTGCGCACGGGGCTCCCTTATGCAGGGGCACCCTGGCATGGCACGGCACTCCTTGAGCACGTCAGCACTGCATGTGGGCCAGCTCCACACCGGTCAAGGAGGCCTGGGGTTTGAACCCGCAGACCTCCCATGTGGTAGACGGACACCCTAACCGCTGGGCCAAGTCCGCTTCCCTTCTATCAATTATTGAAATTGATGTGTTGTCATCTCCATCTATTATTGTAGAACCATCTATTTCTCACTTAGATTCTGTTAATTGTTGCTTTACATATTTTGGGGCTCTGTTGTGAGGTGCATATGTGTTTAAAATAATTATATCTTTTTGATGAATTGAAACTTTTATCAATATATAATATCCTTGTTTGCCTTTTGTCATATATTTTTTACTTAAAGTCTATTTTGTCTGGCAATAATATAGCCATTCCAGCTTTCTTTATGATTACTATTTTCTGGAATATCTTTTCCCACCCTTTTACTTTCAACCTCTTTATGTTTTTGTATCTAAAGCAAGTCTCAGGAAACAGATCTGGCCCAATGGATAGGGTGTCTGCCTACCACATGGGAGGTCCAGGGTTCAAAGCCAGGCTTCCTGACCCATGTAATGAGCTGGCCCATGCACAGTGCCGATGCACGCAAGTAATGCCTTGCCATGCAGGGGTGTCCCCCGCGTAGAGGAGCCCCACACACAAGGAGTGCACCCCATAAGGAGAGCCACCCAGTGAGAAAAAAGTGCAGCCTGCCCAGGAATGGCGCCGCACACATGGAGAGCTGACGCAGCAAGATGATGCAACAAAAAGAGACACAGATTCCAGGTGCCGCTGACAAGAAGACACGTGGACACAGAAGAACACACAGTGAATGGACACAGAAAGCAGACAACTGGGGCAGGGAAGGGGAGAAATAAATCTTAAAAACAAACAAACAAATAAATAAAGCGAGTCACTTTTATACAGCCTATAGATGGGTCATGATTTTTCATCCCATCTTCCAATCTCTGCCTTTTAATAGGAGAGTTCAATCCTTTGAGATGTAATAGCTGAGAAGGAAGAATTTACTTCTGCCATATACCTATTTGTTTCCTTTTTTTTTCTTAAAAGATTTATTTTTATTTATCTTTCTCCCCTTCCTCTCCCATTGTCTGTTCTTTGTGTCCATTTGCTGTATGTTCTTCTGTGTCCATTTGCATTCTTGTCAGGCAAGACTGGGAAACTGTGTAATTTTTTTGTTGTGTCATCTTGCTGCATCAGCTCTCCATGTGTGTGGCACTACTCCTGGGTGAGTTGCGTTTCTTTTGTGCAGGGCAGCTCTCCTTGTGGGGTGCACTCCTTATGCGTGGAGCTCCTCTATGTAGGGGACACCCCTGCATGGCATGACACTCCTTGTGCATGGCAGCACTGCACGTGGGCCAGCTCACCACACGCATCAGAGGCCCTGGGTATTGAACCCTGGACCCTCCATATGGTAGGCAGATACTCTATCAGTTGAGCCACAACCGCTTCCTTCTATTTGTTTTCTGTATGCCTTGTGTTTTGTTTTGTTTTTTCAGTTATCCCGTTACTGATTTTCTAAAATTTATTCCTTTTCTCTAATATATTATTTCGATTCCTTTCTTCTTTCCTTTTCACTATATTTCTTAGTTATTTTCTTAGTGGATATCTTTGTAGTTACCATTTTAAACTAATAACAAACTAGTTTGACGACTAGTAACCTAGTTTCAATAATATACAAACTCTGTACTCCAATATATCTCAGTTCCTCCCCATTTGTGTGTGTGTGTAGGAGGTACTGGGAATTGAATCTGGGAACTCATAAATGGGAAGCAGGTGCTCAAAGACTGAGCTACACCCATTACCCTTTATATTGTTGGGTTTTTTAAAAACACTTTTCAAAAAATATTTATTTTATTTTCCCTTCTTCCCCTCCTCCCGCTCTGCTGTTTTTGCCATCTGTGTTGTCTTTTCATTTTCTCTCCTCTAGGATTCACCAGGATTCCACCCTGGTGACCTCTGATTGGGAGAGAGGTTCCCTATGAATTATGCCACCTCAGTTCCTGGTTTCTGCGGTGCTTCACCTTGACTCACCCCTAGTCTCTCTTTTGATGCATCATCATCTTGCTGCACGACTCACTTGTGTGGGGCACTGGCTCACCACATGGGGAGTCACGTGGGCATTGTACGGTCACTGCCTCACCACGTGGACACTCACATGGGCACTGGCTCACCACACAGGCACACTTTCTCTTCTTTTTCACCAAGAGGCCCCAGGGATCAAACTCAGGTCCTCTCATATGATAGGTGGAAGTTCTATCAGTTGAGCCATATCCACTTCCCTTTATATTGTGTTTGACCTAAATTGTATCTTTATACACTGTTCACTAACATAGGTTTTAAATATTTTTTAAACATTTCACTGTTAAGGCATACAGGGGGGAAATCAGATACAAATCAAAAGTACAATAATAGAGTATTTTAAATTTATCTTTGTCGTCACCTTTACCAACATTCCTTATTTTTTTTATGATTTCAAGTTACCATCTAATGTCCTTTAATTTCAGCCAGAAGGACTCCCTTAGCACTTCTTGTAGAGAAGTCCTTCTGGTAATAAACTCTTTCAGCTTTTGTTCATCTGTAAATGTCTTAATTTCTCCTTCATTTTTGAAGGATAATTTTGTCAGATTTTTAAAAAAGATTTATTTTATTTATTTCCACCACCACCACCCCGTTGTCTGCTCTCTGTGTCCATTTGCTGTGTGTTCTTCTGTGTCTGCTTGTATTATCAGGCGGCACTGGGAAACCATCTCTTTTTTGTTGAATCACCTTGCTGCGTCAGCTCTCCGTGTGTGTGGCACCACTCTTGGGCAGGCTGCACTTTTTTTCTTCATGTGGGGCAGCTCTCCTTGCGGGGTGTACTCCTTGTGCATTGGTCTCCTTTATATGGGGGCGCACCTGCATGGCATGGCGCTCCTTGTGCACGGCAGCACTACATGTAGGCCAGCTCACCACATGGACAGGAGGCCCTGGGGATCGAACCCTGGCCCTCCATATGGTAGGTGGACACTCTCTCAGTTGAGCCACGTCTGCTTCCCTGTCAGATTTTTTGACAAATTTGTTTTTGTCAGACTCATTTGACAGATTTTGTCTTTAGTACTTTATTTTTAAAAAAGATTTATTTATTTATTTCTCCTCCCCTCATTGTTTTTGTGTTCACTTTCTGCTTTCTGTGTCCATTTGCTGTGCGTTCTTGTGTATCTGCTTGTCTTCTCTTTAGGCAGCACCAGGAACTGATCCTGGGACCTTCTGGAGTGGGAGCGAGGTGCTTAATCTCTTGCACCTCCTCAGCTCCCTGGTCTGCTGCATCTCTTACTGTCTCTCCTCTGTGTCTCTTTTTGTTGTGTTATCTTGCTATACCAGCACATCATGTGAACAAGCACTCCTGCATGGGCCAGCACGCCATGCAGGTCAGCACTCTACATGGACCAGCACTCTGCGTGGGCCAGCTCTCTGCTCAGGCCATCTCGCTGCATGGGCCAACTTCCCTTTACCAAGAGGCCTCAGGAATTGAACCCTGGACCTCCTATATGGTAGATGGGAGCCCAATTGTCTGAGTACTTTAAATATATCATCTCACTGTCCACTGGCCTCCATAGTTTCTGATGAGAAATCTGTTGTTATTGTTACTGAGGAATCCCTTTTATGTGGCAAGTATCTTCTCTCTTGCTGCTTTCAAAAGCCTTTCTTTGTGGGAAGTGGACTTGGCCCAATGGATAGGGCGTCCACCTACCACATGGGAGGTCCGCGGTTCAAACCCTGGGCCTCCTTGACCCTTGTGGAGCTGGCCCATGTGCAGTGCTGATGTGCACAAGGAGTGCCCTGCCATGCAGGGGTGTCTCCTGTGCAGGAGAGCCCCGCACGCAAGGAGTGCGCCCTGTAAGGAGAGCCGCCCAGTGCGAAAGGAAGTGCAGCCTGCCCAAGAATGACGCTGCACACACGGAGAGCTGATGCAGCAAGATGATGCACAGAAAGAGACACAGAATCGCGGTGCTGCTGATAAGGATAGAAGTTGTCACAGAAGAACACACAGCGAATGGACACAGAGAGCAGACAACTGGGGTGGTGGGGGGAGGGGAAGGGGAGAGAAATAAATAAACAAATAACTAAATCTTTAAAAGCCTTTCTTTGTATTTGGATTTTGTCAGTTTTGCTACAATGTGTCTTGGTGGTGATCTCTTAGAGTCTATTCTGCTTAGAGTGCTTAACTTCCTGGATATGTTAATTCATGCCTTTCATCAGATTTTGGAAGCTTCTGGCCATTATTTTTTTGAATACTTTTTTTGCTCTTTCTTTCTAGGATTCCAATGATGTGTGTGTTCATACACTTTATGGTGTCCCACAGGGTCCCTCAGGCTCTGTTCATTTTTATTTATTTTTAATTTATTTTTTAAAGTAGACTATACATATTTTTTAAGCATTTATTTTTTATTTTTTCTTCCCCACCCCCACCCTACTGTTTTTGCTGTCTGTGTCTATTTGCTGTGTGATCCTCTGTATCTATTTCTTTTTGTCTTTTCTTCTTGTCTTTCTCCTGTAGGATTCACTGGGATTCAATCCTGGAGACCTCTCATGTGGAGAGAGATTCCCTGTCAATTACGCTACCTCAATTCCTGGTCTCCTGGTCTCTCCTGTGCTTCACCTTGACTCTCCCCTTTGTCTCTCTTTTGTTGTGTCATCATCTTACTGAGTGACTCAATTGCACGGGCACTGGTATACCATGTGGGCACTCAGCTTGTTGTGTGGGCACTTGGCTCACCACACAGGCACTGGCTCACCAGGCAGGCACTCACGCAGGCACTTGGCTTGCCATGTGGACTCTCGTGCGGGCACTCGGCTCACTGCATGGGCACTGGCTTGCCGTGTGGGCACTGGCTCACCATATGGGCACTTACATGGGCTCTTGGCTCACCACACAGGCACTCATGCAGGTACTCAGTTTACTGCACAGGCACTCAGCTTGCCACATGGGCACTGGCTCACTGCGCTCACATGCTTTCTCTTCTTTTTCACCAGGAGGCCCCAGGGATTGAACCTGGATCCTCCCATATGGTATCACTTGAGCAACATCCAATTCCCTCATTTTTCTTCATTATTTTTTCTTTTTTAAAAAAAAAGATTTATTTTTTATTTATTTCTCTCCCCCCCCCTCCCCCCACATTCGCTGTGTGTTCTTCTGTGACCACTTCTATCCTTATCAGCAGCACCAGGAGTCTGTGTTTCTTATTGTTATGTCATCTTACTGTGTCAGCTCTCCGTGTGTGCGGCACCATTCCTGGGCAGGTTACACTTTCTTTTGTGCTGGGCGGCTCTCCCTACGGGGTGCACTCCTTGTGTGTGGGGCTCCCCTACACAGGGGACACCCCTGCGTGGCAGGGACTCCTTGCTCGCATCAGCGCTGCACGTGGGCCAGCTCCACATGGATCAAGGAGGCCCAGGGTTTGAACCGCAGACCTCCCATGTGGTAGGTGGACGCCCTATCCATTGGGCCAAGTCTGCTCCCCTCATTATTTTTTCTTTATGTTCTTCACACTGGAAAATTTCAGTTGTTTTGTATTCAAGATCACCCATCCTTTCTCCTGCCTGAAATCTACTATTAAATCCAGCTAGAGAGTTTTTCATTTCAATTATTGAATTCTACAGTTCCAAAATTTCTGTTGGTTCTTTTTTTTTTTTTAAGGATTTATTTTTATTTTTATTTATTTAATTCCCCTCCCCTCCCCCGGTTGTCTGTTTTCTGTGTCTTTTTGCTGCGTCTTGTTTCTTTGTCCGCTTCTGTTGTCCTCAGCGGCACGGGAAGTGTAGGCGGCACCATTCCTGGGCAGGCTGCACTTTCTTTCGTGCTGGGCAGCTCTCCTTATGGGGTGCACTCCTTGCACGTGGGGCTTCCCTACGCGGGGGACACCCCTGCTTGGCACAGCACTCCTTGCGTGCATCAGCACTGCGCATGGGCCAGCTCCACACGGGTCAAAAAGTCCCGGGGTTTGAACCGCGGACCTCCCATGTGGTAGACGGACGCCCTAACCACTGGGCCAAAGTCCGTTTTCCCTGTTGGTTCTTTATATATATAATTTATGTCTCTTTATTTTGTTCAGACAACATTTTCTTGATTTACTTTTGTTCTTTGTATATGGGTTCCTTTAGCCCATTGAACATATTTAAGACAATTGGGGAAGTGGATATTGCTCAAGCAGTTGAGTTCCCACCTACCACATGGGAGGTCCCAGGTTTGGTTCCTGTGCCTCCTGGAGAAGATGAACAAGACAGCAAGCTGGCACAATGGGCAGGCACAGTGAGCTGATGCAACAAGATGGAACAAAAAAGGACACAAAGAGGAAACACAATGAGAAACACAACAAAGCAAGGAGCCGAGGTGGTTCAAGCTACTGAGCGCCCCTCTCCCACATGGGAGGTCCTAGGTTCAGTTCCCGGTGCCTCGTGAAGAAAAGATGAGCAGACACAGAAAGCACACAGCAAATGGACAGACAGCAGACCTGGAGTACAAAACAACAAGGGTGAGAGTAATACATAATAATAATAATAAAAGACCAGGGCTCTATCTTTTTTTTTTTTTTTTTTTTTTTAAAAAGGCTATTAGTCTTCTATTACTAATTCTAAAGTATGAACTTCCTCGGAGATGGTTTCTGGCAAATTCCTTTTTTTTTTTTCTGTGAATGGACCAAATGTTTTGGCCCAGGTTTGCATGTTTTGTAATTTTTTGTCAAGAACTGGGCCTTCTGAGAGTGATTTTGTTATAACCCTCAAAATCTAGTACTCCCACTTCTCTGAGATTGGTAGGTTATTTTTGTTGTTGTTGTTGAGGGCTGGAACCATCATTTTTTTCCTTTTCCAAATTATTTTTGCTCCCAAACCAGGAATGGACAGAGTAAAGAGAAGAAAAAAAATGGTACTGCCTCTTTAACACTCCTCTGTTGCTTTCCCCTGAGGGGGATTGGAAGGATGGCCACCCTTAGAGCTGGTCTGCAGTGATCTGATGTAGCTGCTCAAAAGCAGTGATCAGCAATCAGACCACGCATCCCCAGACTACAGAGGAGAAGGTCCTTATAGCCCAACCTGGCACCAGCAAGCTGCACCAGGAGCCCAGTCTGCAGTCCCCACTGCTGCCTGCTACATGGCTGAGCCATGGGGTTCGCTGCTGCTTGGAGGGTGAAATTCAGCAATATTTCCTCAATTTACTAGCCTCTTCATCCATCTCTTCCCTGGATGCTTCAAGGTGTTACACTGCCTGCCAGAGTTCCAAAATAGTTGACTCAGGCAGTTCCTGCCAGTTCATTCGTTGTTTTGGTGGAGGGACTGATTCCCAGAGCTTCCTACTCTGCCACAGTCCTCCCTTCATTTAACTTTTTAGAGGAACTGCCATATTGCTTTCCCCAGTCACAGCACCTTTTCACATTCTTATCAGACTTCACCTTGTAGGTGGGAAAACCAGGGTTGAGAGAAACATGTTGGTTTTACTCAGCTCTCCGGACTTATGCTTTTCAAACAAGAGCTCCAGGAATTACAATTCAAAATGTCCTTTTTTTTTTTAATGGAGAAGTTGAATGTTTTGTTGATATTATTAAATAGTTTCTTGTTTTGCAACAAGGTTGTTGCTTCATTGTATGAAAATAGCACCAGCAAATGTGGTATATTGCAAAATTAAGATAGTAGTGTTCCTCATCTGACACTGTACAACAAAAAACTTAGCTCCTAGAAATTATGAAAAAGAACCAAACAGAGCTGAATGCAACAGTAATGGAAATATTCAAATTCCTTAGAGGGGCTTGACAGTAATTTGGAGCTGTAAGAAGAAAGAATCAGTGAACTTGAAGATAAGACAATTGAAATCATTCAGACTGAGGAGCAGAAAGAAGAAAGAGTGAAGAAAAATGATTAGAGCCTGATGAGCCTGTGGAAAACCATCAAGAATAGCAGTAAGTCCAGTGTGGGAATCCCAAAAGGAGGAGAGAGAAAGGGGCAGTGAGAATACTTGAAGAAAAAAATGACTGAAAATATTCCAAATTTAACAAAGGACATGAATTTACAGGATCTTTTCGTTCTTCTTTTTCCTGTGAAGTGTTGTAGGTAACTATATAAGGTTAAGTCTGTTTTGCTAAGAAGTAGATAGAAAACAGATTCATAGATAGATAGGTGGATAGAATTATACAGCAAACATCACAGAATGTTAAAATGGTGGATATTGGTATCTGGATGTGTGGTATTTTAGAGTTCTCTGTATGGTGTTTATACTATTTTTGCAGCTGTCATGTAATTTTGAAATTATTTCAAAACAAAAAGTTTAAAGGAAAATTTCCACATGTACAATATTAATATTTTCCATTTTCCCATCAATAGTAAAAAAAAAAAAGAAAAGCAACAGAACATTATGTAAGTGAAAGGAACCAGACACAAAGTATTGCATATTGTTTGACACCACTTATATTAAATGTCCATATAAATAAATTTAGAGATGGAATTAGATTAGTGGTTATGTGAAGGTAAGATGGATTGAGAGCTGAAGGCTAAGAAACAGAGAGTTTTTCTTTTTGGAGTAACGAGATTGTTCTAAAATTTTTTTGCGGTGATGAATCCATAATCCTGTGATTATACCAAAAGCCACTGAATGTACGCTTTATACAGATTGTATGGTATGTGAATATACATCAATAAAATTGCTTTTAAAAAAATCTTATTCCACTCCCAGTTATTTCCAATGAAAATATCCTTAAGTATTTTGACCCAAATCCAGGGATGGATGTAAACAGTAGTTACAATACTATATAAGGCTTGAAATAACAATGTTACCCTTGAATTACATAATTTTACAATTAGCTTTTACCTCAGATAATTTCACAGATTCTGAATATAATAACTAGATCCTAGTCTAAATCACAGGGTAATGTAAGAAAGATGCATATGTGTATATACCCACTATCATTAGAAAGTCATGGGGTATTTTCTTTCAAAAGCATCTTTGGAACAAGAAATTTCTGTTTTTTTATTGGTTTTGCTAAAAGTTGCTATTATGACTCCCTATCCACCAGTAATTTAAAACATTTCTGGGGAGCGGACTTGGAGCCCACATGGGAGGTCCGCGGTTCAAACTCCAGGCCTCCTTGACCTGTGTGGAGTTGGCCCAAGCGCAGTGCTGATGCGTGCAAGGAGTGCCCTGCCACGCAGGGTTGTCCCCCGCGTAGGGGAGCCCCACGTGCAAGGAGAGCTGCCCAGAGCGAAAGAAAGTGCAGCCTGCCCAGGAGTGGTGCCGCACACACAGAGACCTGACACAACAAGATGACACAACCAAAAGAAACACAGATTCCCATGCCGCTGACAACCACAGAGGCGGACAAAAAGAAGAAGATGCAGCAAATGGACACAGAGAACTGGGGCAGGGAGGGAAGGGGAGAGAAAAAATAATAATAAAACATTTCTGGATTAAGTAGTTTCAGACTAGTTTATTTAGGGGTTCCATTATTACTCCTTAATAGCTTTTATGTATTTCTCATAGCTTCTTCACTCGTTATCAAGTTCTGAAGGATTATTCAATGTCATCTTTTTAAAAAAACATTAATTTAATTCATTTATTTCTCTCCTCGCCCCTTGATGTTTGCACTTGCTGTCGGCTCTCTGTGTTCATAAGTTGTGTGCTCTCTGCGTCTGCTCGCCTTCTCTTAGGAGGCACTAGGGACGAAACCCAGGACCTGAGAAGCTGAGTGTTGGTGGAGGGAGGAGTGGGCATGGTGGCTGCACAGAGGGGAGCCTGAATTTCAGACAGAGCAAATGGCATCTGTGAAGCCCCTCCAGTGCCCTGCAGCCTCTCTGTCTGCACTGGTCCTCTGCAAATGCCTGAAGCCTACCCCCGTGGAGCAGTTTGATATGGTTATGAATTCCAAAAATAGATATGGATTATGTTTGTAATCTGGTCTGCCCCTGGGTGTGATTAATTTATGTTTAGGACTTTGATAAAGGCATGGCAAAGGACAGAATTGGGGGTTTTTGAGGTTGGACTTTGATGCTGAAGCCTTAAGCTGGAGCCCCGGGAAGTAAGCTCACAGAGGAAAGAGAAGCCAGCCCCAGGAAGAGAGGAACACTGAGCCCAGGAAGAAGCAAGCCTTGGAAAGAGAAAGAGAAGAACCCTGAACCGAGAGAGAAGCAAGACCCTGGAAAGGAGGAACCCAGGAAGCCTGAACCCTTGCAGACATCAGCAGCCATCTTGCTTCGACATGTGAAGACAGACTTCGGTGAGGGAAGTAATTTATGCTTCATGGCCTGGTATCTGTAAGCTCCTACCCCGAAGAAATACCCCTTATGAAAGCCAGCAGGCTCCTGGTATTTTGCATCAGCACCCCTTTGGCTGACTAACACACCTCCCTGCCCCCGGACAAGGATATTTACAGTCCAATCATGGTTCTCATTGCTGGGGTGGGGGTGGGGGGACAGAGCTCAGAGAGGGTGGCATTCCCCTGGCACCAACCCTGCCCTAATGCCCCGGTCCCAGACACCTCTTCCCTGGTTGGGGTGGATACCCAGAGCAGGACTGTGCTGCTTGTTGCCCACACTTCCATGCCCTACTCTGGCGTGATCCACATGGCTCCTGGGGCAGTTGGTAGGATCTTCTTCCAGGTCGGTGGCCAGGGTCCCTCTCCTGGAGCAGCCCTAGTCTGGCTCCCCGGCCATGCCCTGGGGAGGCTGGCATCAGCCTCTCCAGATAAGGAAGCCATGGCTCCAAGAGGTGAGGTCGCTGCCAAGTCCAGACCCTGCACTGTTGCTAGCACAGCCTTGTCCTCTGGCTCTGGTCACCTGAGTGTCATCATGGTCCTCAAGACCTCAGATAAGCTATCGCTGCTTCCCTAGAATTCCGTGCCTGTGGGTAGCCTCAGTGGAACCCAGCTACCTGGGATAGACCTCTCTTCCCTCTTCTGGCATGTCTGATTCTGTCCTCTCTGGACCCACTCTAATAGCCCTCCTTCCCTATCCTGAAGCGTGAGGCCTCGCTATCCTCCTGGCTGACACCAGTGACAAGTATCATTTGTCCCACCATTTGACCATTGCTCTCAAGAGGTCCAGGGACAGGGAAGTGGTTGTGGCTCAACTGATAGAGCGTCCACCTACCATATGGAGGGTCCAGGATTCGATCCCCAGGACCTCCTGACCTGTGTGGCAAGCTGGCCCATGCGCAGTGCTGCTGCATACAAGGAGTGCCGTGCCATGCAGGGGTGCCCCCCGCATAGGGAAGCCCCACATGCAAGGATTGCACCCTGCAAGGAGAGCTGCCTTGCGCAAAAAAAGCTCTGCTTGCCCAGGAGTGGTGCCGCACACATGGAGAGCTGATGCAACAACAACAAAAAGTGACACAGTTTCTCGGTACTGCATGACAAGAATGCAAGTGGACACAGAAGAACACACGGAGAATGGAGACAGAGAGCAGATAATTGGGGGGCGGGGGGGAGAGGGGAGAGAAATAAATAAAATAGGGAAAAAAAGAAAGAGGTCCAGAGACAGTCCTTCATCAAATGTCTGTTGAGTGCCCATTCTGGCAGGGCAGGGTGGGAGCCAGATGATGTGTTAGGGTTTTCATTCACTAAGCACTGAGGAGTTTCAATGGGTTTTGTGGAAGGAAGGGAGGAAGGAAGAGGGGTAGGAAGGAAGAAAGCAGGAGCCCTTTAGATGAGCTAAGCCTTTCAGACCCTGGCTTGGCCCTCACAGTTCAAATGTAGACTTGAGGGAAGCGGATGTGGCTCAAGTGACTGGGCATCCATCTACCATACAGGAGGACTGGGGTTCAATCCCGGGGCCTCCTGGTAAAGGCGTGCCTGCATGGTGAGCCAGTGCCTGTGTGGTGAGCCACGCAGCAAGATGATGACGCAACAAAAAGAAAATCGAAAGGGAGAGTCAAGGCGAGATGTAACAGAAAACCAGGAACTGAGGTGGCACAACTGACAGGGAACTTCTCTCCATATCAGAGGTCCCCAGGATCAAATCCTGGTGAATCCTAGAGGAGAAAAAGAGAAGAGAAGAAGAGAAATAGACACAGAAGATCACAATGAATGGACAAAAACAGCAAAAAACCTGGGGGGTCCATGAGATGATGCCCAGCATGCAGTGGGTTCTCACGTTAACCCTGTGAGTGTGGTATGTCCTTAAGAATGACTAGTAGTTGCAGGATGGATGGCAAGGGGGTGAAAAAGGCATCTTAGGCAACGTGCAGCACGTGCAAAGCAGGGAGGGTGGTGGGAGCACCAGTTGTAGGAAGGGAGAGGGTGGGAGGGGGGCCTTCAAGTCAGATGAAGAAGGTCAAGGCATGACCTCACCCACATGCAACAGATTGGGGTCTAAGTCCTTGTGCCCATGTCCCAGTTGAGTGAGGAAGGGCAAGCCATTTCTTCTCTAAGGGCCTCAGTTTCCTCATTTGTACAATGGAACTGAGGACACCCACACCTCATCACTGTCTGTGGTCCCAGTGAACTTGGAGGTGGGTGTACAGGTCCAAGGTCCAGGACTGGGCACACAGGTGGCCCAGAGTGAGCGTGAGCACCTGCCCTTTCTTCCCTTAACAGGGGCAATATCTTTTCCCTGCCATGTCCATTGTCTCCTTGCCTGCTGGGGAACTTCTCCCATCCCTGGCCACTTCCCCTGACCTCTGTCAGGACCTCTCCCTTAAGCCCCCATAACTCACCAAACCCTTGCGACCCTCTGGCATTTTCCTTGGTGCCCCCTACTCCCTGCCAGATGCTCTGTGCCTCCCTCTCTGAGCCTGGACTGAGGCCGAGCATGTGAGCACCTGGACCCCATGGTGATGGGAAGAAGGAGCAGTATAAGTGTGATAAATGTGAGCAGAAGGGCCTGGAGTCCAGGAGGAGGAGGAGGAGGACGAGGCCATGCTGATGGGGAGTCTCAGGGAGGTGGCCAGGAAAGGCTGGGTCTGAACAAATAGGATTTGACTGAGTGGAAGTGAGCTGGTGGGTCCAGAAGCTAGGTCTACCAAAAGGTGCCACAAAGGTTTCCTGTCACTAGGGTTTGTTGGGTTTCTTTCTTTTTTTAAAAATTAATTAATTAATTTATTTATTTCTCTCCCCCCCCACTCCAGTTGTCTGTTCTCTGTGTCTGTTTTGCTGTGTCTTCTTTGTCTGCTTCTGCTGTTGTCAACGGCACGGGAATCTGTTTTTTCTTTTTGTTGCATCATCTTGTTGTGTCAGTTCTCCGTGTGTGTAGCACCATTCCCGGGCAGGCTGCACTTCCTTACGCGCTGGGCGGCTCTCCTTATGGGGCGCATTCATTGCGCGTGGGGCTCCCCTACGCAGGGGACACCCCTGCGTGGCACAGCACTCCTTGCGTGCATCAGCACTGCGCATGGGCCAGCTCCACACGGGTCAAGGAGGCCCAGGGTTTGAACCGCAGACCTCCCATGTGGTAGGTGGACACCCTATCCATTGGGCCAAGTCCGCTTCCTGCTTGTCTTCTTTAGGATGCACTGGGATCCAAAACTGAAACCTCCCTTGTAGGAGGGAGGGTTCCCATAGGTTGATGGTCTCTCATTTTTTCCCCATTTTGTCTCTTCATTGCATCATCTCATTTCATCATCTCTTTGTGTCATCTCAGTGTGCCATCTTGTTGTGCCAGCTCATTGGTTCAGCTTGCTGTCTTGCTCATCTTCTTTAGGAGGCATCAGAAACTGAACCCAGGACCTCCCATGTGGCAGGCGGGCACCCAACTGCTTGAGCTACATCCACATCCCTTTGTATGCTTTTTAAAATTCTTCTTTCTTTCTCTTCCTCAGTCAGAATTATTTAAATTGTCTCATCTCTGAGTTCATTGATTCTTTCTTCTGCCAGCTCCAATCTGTTGTTGAAACCCTCTGGGGAAACTTTCATTTCAGTTATTGTGATCTTCAACTCCAGTAGTTCTGTTCGCTTCCTCCTTAAAATTTTTAAATCTTTCTTTTTTTTCTTTTTTACCAAATACACTACTTTATTTTTTTAAAATTATTATTTTTTATTGTCTTTTTTAAAAAAAAGATAAATAGATCACACAAAATGTTATGTTAAAAAACATAAGAGGTTCCCATATATCCCACTCCCCATCTTCCACCCCAGTCCTCCCACATCAACATCCCCTTTCATCAGTGAGGCACATTCATTGTATTTGTTGAATACACCCTGGAGCACTGCCACACCACCTGGACCATAGTTTACATTGTAGTTCACACTCCCCCAGTCCATCCAGTGGGTTATGGTAGGATAAACGATGTTCTACCTCTGTCTCTGTCCCTGCAATATCATTCAGGACAACTCCAAGTCTCAAAAATACCCCATATCACACCTCTTCCTCCCTCTCCCAGCCCTCAGCAACTCCCGTGGCCACCATCTCCATATCAATGATACAATTTCTTTCATTGCTAGAGTCACAACAGTTCTATAGTAGAATATCAACAAGCCTACTCCAATCCATATTATATTCCTCCATCTTGTGGACCCTGGGATGGGTCTCTAAATCCAGAGAGGGCTTAGATCCCACCTGGCTAATGGATGTAATTCTCCTGCTTGCAGTTGTAGACACTCTTGTTTCCCTGGTGTGGTGGCTGACCATTTTTACCTCCCTGTCAGCTGACCAGGGTATGTCCAATGAAGTAGAGAGTAGGTGTTGCAACTCTGCTGAGACTCAGGGCCCAGCTGGCACATGGACAATCCAGAGATTCAAGTCTCCTGAGCATACACAAACAAACCCCAGTGCCAATCACAGGTTCATTAAAAGGGACAGAAGAGGCATGTATAGAGAGGTCACATCTGAGTCCAATGCTATCACAATCAGGAGCACAAATTACAAAGTAGGGCCCACTGGCAACGCAATGAACTCCAGAGCCTCTCTCTCTTTCTTGAGATTCTCATATGGTACATTTATTGTTTTCTTGGCATCCTTTAATTCTATGTATTTTCTTTGATCTCTTTGAGCATATTGAGAACCACTTAAAGTTCTGTCTGGTATGTCCGAAGTCTGGTATTCTCTGTTGATGGTTTCTTAGTTTTCATCTTGCTCCTTTGGACAGCCATCATTTCCTGTTTCTTTGTCTTTTCAGTCTTTTGTTTCACACTGTACATTTTAATATTTTAAAGTGTTAACTCTGGTAAACCAACCAACCAACAAACAAAAAAGTGTTAACTCTGGGATTTAGTCCCTGAGCTGTCTGTTCCTTACATTTGTATTCAGCTAGTGATATGACAGAGATTTCCTTGAGTGCCTGGAGCTAACAAAACCGAACAAATCAAAGCAAAAAACACCTTTCACAGGCTGCAAATCGGCTTTGCATTACTCTCCCTCAGAGTTTAACCCTATATCAAGATCAGCCCAAGATCAATGTGAAGGGCAGGGTCCTTTTTTCTGAGGCTTTTTTTTTTTTTTAAGATTTGTTTTATTTATTTATTTCTCCCTACTCCCTTGGTGTTTTTGCACTTGTTGTGACTGTTCATCTTCCTTGTATCTTTAGGAGGCACTGGGAACTGAACCCAGTACCTCCAATGTGGGAGGGAGGTGTCTAGTAGCTTGATCCACCTCTGTTCCCTGCTTCATTGTGTCTCTCATTATGTTTCCCTCTATCTGTCTCTTGTTATGTCATCTTGTTGAATCAGCTTGCCACACCTGCCGGTCTTTTCATCTCGCTCTCTTGCTTGTCGTCTTTTAGGAGGCACTGGGAACCTCTAATCCCTGATTTTTTGGTGTCTCTCGTTAAGTTTTCTTCTTTTGTCTCCTATTGCATCATTTTGTTGTGTCAGCTTGCTGCGCCTGACCATTATGCCAGCTCACTATCTTCTTTAGGAGGCACCGGGAAGCTAAGCACCGACCTCCCATGTGGTAGGTGGGAGCCCAATTGCTTGAGCCACATCCACTTGCCAGTTTTTCTTTTTGGAGTAATGAAATAGTTCTAAAATTTTTTTGTGATGATGAGTGCACAATTCAGTGCTTATACTAAAAGTCATTGATTATACATACACTTTATTTATTTATTTTTCAAAGATTTATTTTATTTCTTTATTTCTCTCTCCTTCCTCCTCTCCCCCCCAGTTGTCTGCTCTCTGTGTCCATTCCGCTATGTGTTCTTCTGTGACCACTTCTAACCTTATCCGCGGCACCGGGAATCTGTATTTCTTTTTGTTGCGTCATCTTGTTGTGTCAGCTCTCTGTGCGTGTGATGCCATTTTTGGGCAGGCTGTGCTTTCTTTCGCGCTGGGCGGCTCTCCTTATGGGGCGCACTCCTTGCGTGTGGGGCTCCCTTATGCGGGGGACACCCCTGCGTGACAGGGCACTCCTTGTGCACATCAGCACTGCGCATGGGCCAGCTTCACACGGGTTAAGGAGGCCCAGGGTTTGAACCGCGGACCTCCCATGTGGTAGGCGGACGCCCTATCCATTGGGCCAAGTCCGCTTCCCTATACATACACTTAGAAGATTGTATGGTATGTCAATATACATCTCAGTAAGACTGCTTAATAAATAATTGTGCAAGAATAGCCAGAAATAGCAGCTATGTAAGCAGGGGAAACAAACAGAGATTGAGAGGTGATGAATTTTCTTGTTTGGCTGTTTATTATTATTATTATTATTGAAATAATGAAAACACTCTATTAATGATTGAAGTGATGAATGCACAACTTACATGATTATACCAAATACCATTGATTGTACACGTTGGATGAATTGTATGCTTTATTAATATGTGTCAATAAAATTGATTCGTTTAAAAAAAAATTCCGTCTGCACATCTATCTTTTTTTTTAGGAGGTACTGGGGATTGAATCCAGGACCTCATACATGGGAAACAGGAACTGAACACCTGAGCTACACCTGCTCTCCAGTGAGAGTTGGTTTTTTCATTTGTTTTGTTTGTTTTTAGAAGGTACTGGGGATTGACCCCAGGGCCTTGTACGTGGAAAGCAGGCATTCAACCACTTGAGCTACATCTGCTTCCATAAGTATATATATATATATATATATATATATATATATATATATATATATATACACACATACACACACACACACACATACACACACACACAAATATATATATAATTTTTTTAAGGATTTATTTTTTATCTCTCCCCCTCATTGTCTGCTTTCTGTGTCCATACGCTGTGTGTGTATTCTCATTAGGTAGCTCCAGGAACTGATCCCATCACCTTCTGGAGTGGGAGAGAGGCGATCATTCTCTTGCGCCACCTCAGCTCCCTGATCTGCTGTGTCTCTCTCCTCTGTGTCTTCCCCTGTTGCATCATCTTACTGCACCAGCTCCCCAGATGGGCCAGCACTCCTGTGGAGGGCAGCACTCCTGCGTGGGGCAGTACTCTGTGCAGGCCACACTCCATGCAGGCCAGTACTCCACATGGGCGAGCTCGCCACATGGGCGAGCTTGCCTTCACCCGGAGGCCCTGGGCATCAAACCCTGTACCTACTATATGGTAGATGGGAGTCCAATTACTTGAGCCACATCAGCTTCTCTCTCTATATATATATTTAAGCTGTATTTTCCTTTTTTTTTTTTTTAAGACTTATTTTATTTATTTCTCCCCATCCCCACTGTGTGTGTTTGTTGTGTGCTTGTCTTCCTTTTAGGAGGCACTGGGAACTGAACCCGGGACCTCGTGTATGGGAGGGAGACATCTAATCGCTTGAGCCACCTCTGCTCCCTGCTTCCTTGTGTCTCTTGTTGTGTCATCTTGTTGCATCAGCTCACCACACCAGCCCATCACGAATGGTACCTGGGATCACTTTATGCTGGCCATCTTGGTCGACCAGAAGCTCAAGCAATGAAGGTTTTGGAAGGAAGGAGTCTTGACAACCAGGCAGCTCTTCCAGTAGGCCTGGGTACAATTCCTGTGTACTGGTTTAACAAATGACACTCTTGTTGCTCAGAGCCTCAATTGCCCATCTGCAAAGCGGGCACACCAGAGCCATCTTGCAGGGTGGTATCAGAGATGAAGGAAGATGCTATGACCAGGGCTCATTCTCTGGCACTCAGCCTCTCCCCATCTGACCCTCTGTTCCCAGAATAGCGCTTGAAGTTGTGCTTCCCCAGCTGACTTGGAATTGCTCAGGGCAGGGGTTCCCTTCCCCTTCGGTGTTCTTCATTAAGAGAAGCAGCTCCCAACAAGTCATATTCTTTATTTGACCTGGGCCCGCTAAGCACTAGGTCCCGTGCACACAGTAGGGCCATGGTGTCAGTCCCCAGGCCTGGCTTCCAACCCCCTCAGGAGACTGAGGTCCATATACCAAATGTTTATTAAGCACCTCTTTTGTGCCAGGTCTGGGGTTAGATGAAAGGCAGGCACAGTCCTTGACGGCATGAAACCATCTAGCCCCTACTGGAGCTGGGCACTTCTTCCTGCTTCTCCTACCACTTGGAGGTTCAATCCACTATTGCTTCTTTGCCTGGATTATTGCAAGTGGCCCTGCTTCCTGGCCACTCCCATTTTTCATTCTCCAATCAAGGCCATTTCCTTAAAACATTCATCGGACTGCATGATCACCTCTCACAGCATCTAGAATTCCAGTCGAATCCCTCACTTCCAACCAGGTCCTCTACCATCTGTCATCGGACCTCCTCTCCAACCTCACTCCATCAAACCCTTCTTACTCCACTCCATCCCTCCCCCCAACCTCCATCACCCCAGACAGTCTCGTAGCTTTTGCAGGTGTCCTACCCTCTGCTAGAAGCCTTCTTGTTCTAAGTCCCCATCCAGCTGACCCTCCTAATTCTTCAGGTCCCTCCCAGCAAGGACCTTCGAGCCAGCAGCCCAGCCCGGAACAGGTTTCTGACTCTACTCTTAGCCACCTGACATCGGGCATGTCACAGGTCCTTATGCTTCTGTTTTCAGTGTCATGGGATGTGATGTTAACAGTACCTAGCTTCTACAGTCGTTACAAGAATTAAAGAGACTAAAGCACTAAAGGAGGCCTGGCACTTTTGAAGTCCCAGTGTCAGTTACTACTCTTTGGGCAGTGAGGCTTTCCCAACCTCCTAATGGAAAGCAGGTTGCTATAATCACGTTCATATCGCTCAGTTTTCCTTCACCGTACTTAACAGCGTCTGAAAGAATCTTGGGTATTCAATCATTTACCAACGAATATATTTATTGTGCACCTACTATGTGCCAGGTGTTGTTTGTGATTGCCACAAGACTACACGCTCCAAAAAGTAGGGTCTCTGCCCGGTTCTCCCTAACTCTGCGCCCCGCACACAGTAGGCGCTTCGCCCGTACGCATGCGCCCCCCCTCCGCCCCTCCCCCGCTCCTCCCCCGCTCCAGGAAGTGCGGGGGCTTTAGCCGCCCGGCCGCCGCGATGCATTCTGGGGAAGCAGCAGCACCAGATCCAAGATGGCGGCCAGCAGGAGGCTGATGAAGGTAAAAGCCATTCTCCGGCGCCGGCGGGGCGGGGGGCGGCGTCCCGGATCCCGGAGCTCTGAGGCGGGCTGGGGCGTCTCGGGGCGTCGCCGCCCGGCCCTCCGCCCGTCGCGGTCCCGCCGACCCCCACTCCTGGGCCGCGCGCGGGCCGAGGGAGCTAACGGGGCTGCCTAGGCCTCAGCCTGGGCGGGAGCGCCAGGCCGCGCCGGGAGCGGCCGGCGGCTGCGGAGCCCGACCCGGGGGCGGGGGGGTCCACGCCGTTCCCGGAGCCCGAAGTCCGGCGGGGATCCCCTTTGCGGTAGTCGCGGTCCCGGACGGAGGCGGGGCTGGTGTGAGGGACCGGCGGGGAGGTCCCAAACCGGGCGCCCGCGGGAAAGGCCCGAGCCCCGGAGCCCCAACTGGGAAACCGCGTCGCGGGGCTGCTCCGCCCCGGGCCGCCGCGCGTGGGGCTTGTGGACCGGGCGACTCGGACTGGGGAAGGAGGGAGGAGGGCGGTGACGAAAGTTAGGTCGGTTTGTTGGTGGGTCGTTTGAAAACCAGTTGGGTCCTAGCAAACTGTCGCCTGTGACTGCAGAGTCACCCACCGGGCAAGTTCTAGCGCTGCGCCGGGAAGGCGTGGGGTCGGCCCCGATCGCGGCGCGGTTCCCTTTGCCCGTTTCCATTCCTGCTCGACACTTAGTCATCCCGAGGTGCTTTTCCGAAGTGTTGAAGCGGAGAGCCCTTTTCTGGGGGATGTTGATTGGTTTCGGTCTTTCATATCAAAACAGACCAAAGTTTATAAAAATAACTTGGTAGTTTGGATCCTGAGTGCGGCAGGGTGCCTCTTTGCAAATCGGCTCCCTTGGCTTGGAACACAGATGCTAAATTAGCTTTTTTCTTTCGCCGTTGATTTTGCCGGTGTCCACAGGAACCGTCTCCTCAACGTTTGTGAGTCGGTGGCTGGGTAGCATTGCCTTGCTGCACCGGGCCGGAAGTAAAATAAGGCCCAGGAACTGGTTTCCTGAGGGGAGCTGAAGAGCTGCAGTTCTTCCTGGGCAAAGAATCGCTTGATAGAACTAGACATTGAACTCGGAGTCACAGTCCCGGGCCCTGCCTTTTCTTCACTGAGGGCTAGGTTGGAGGACATTTAACTTGACAAAATTGGAGTGGAAGTGGGCACAAAAGAACAGTCAACACAATCCAGACCTCGCCTCATCTCTTCTCTGTTGGTGACACCACCTGGCACCCAGCCACCCAGATTACAGGACTATTATCATTAATTTACTTTCCTCCTCTGCTCCCCAAATGCATTCGGCCATTATGTCTCATGGAAAGATTTCTTGAGTACATGTTTTGCCTTCCTAATCTTCCTGAAATTACACAACTCTGTACTCTCATGTCCCCCTCCCAAGTCTTCTCCCACCTGGACTTCCCTTCATGGACCCCAGAGTTCCTTTTTCTAAAGCAAATGCCTGTTCCTTTCACTTACTATTTAAAAACCTCTGGTTTTATTGTCCCCAGCATTTAATTCTAACTTCTTACTTGACATCCAAGATGCCGGCTTTTTGGCCACACCTCCTTCTTGGTTTCCTGCTGCCCTTGCACCCAATCGTAGTGGCTACCATTTTTTTCTAGCTCTGACTCCATGCATCTCTGGGCTTCATATGCATGGTCACGTTTAATCCTTCCTGTGAAGTAGATGTTATTATTCTCATTTAGTATTTGAGAAAATACAATATGGAGAGATTCTTTGGCTTGCCCCAGATTAACTAGGGAGAGAGAGCAAGAGTGTGTGGATTGCAATGCCTTGGTTCAGCCTCACTCCAAAGGCCCGTGCTCTAACCCACTTGCTGTGCAGTCTCCCTTTGCACTTGAGCTCACTGTACCTGAGATATGCCACCATCCCTTTACCTCGCCTTCCTTCCAGGTTTTCTAGATTCAATGTCAACTACTGTGTGAGGCCTTCCCCTCCACCCCTGTTTAGAATATGGGTGTTTCCTTCTTTGCATGACCACAGCACTTTCTTTATGTTTCCATTTCAGCACTGTGACATGCTGACTTACGTTGCAGGCTGTTTTCCCCGGCGGGTTCTGAGTTCCTTAAGGGTAGGAACCTTGGTCTAATCCATCCTGGTATCCCCTAGTCTAACCCAGTTGACCCAATTTGGGGTTCCCCAAATTTGCAGAGCCTCAGATTGTGGTTTTTTAATTATTTTTGTATTTCCAAGAAGGTGGAGCTCAGTAAAAACACGAATCGGGTACTTGTTAAGTGCTAGGTCATTTATATAAGTTCTTTCTACAGTTTTAAACACTGAAAATTAGTTTATTGTCATCTTTATTTTACAGGGGAGGAAGATGTGAGGCTTAACTAGTATAGGAAGTATAGATTTCCCTGGCTTCAAATCCCAAGTTCCATTTCCCTGCACCCCCCTCTCCCCGCAGTGCTGCATCCATTACTTACTCTAAGACCTCATGGATGAGTATGTCTAGTTTCCTGAGTTGTGGTTGGGAATTCTTTCAGTTCATTCGGGGAATGCCTGTTACATGATGCTGGTCATTGGCTGTGAGAGTCAATGTGTAAGCCTGGTTAGTTAGGAAAAAAGAAAATACAGGTTGATCAGAGCCTTTGAATGCTTGAGTCGGAACTTTAAAAAAGGGGCTTTGATAGTGAAAACTGGGAACTTAGTGCCTAGAGAACGATGCCTCAGGCAGAACAAGCAAACAAATGTTGAGTGAACAAATGAATTATATCTTGAAGCACTTGAGATTTCCTAAAAAACCTCTTTTGCAGAACACTTTGAACCAAAGATTTCTTTGTAACAATGGGCTGTCTGCAGATAGTGTAAAATAGATTATTGAAAGTGGGGTGATTTGTATATATCAGGCTGAAAGTTATTTTAGGCACAGTGAGTATGATCACATGTAATTTAGGAAGCATTTGTCAAAAAGTTTAACCTTTTTCAGAGCCTTTTTTTTAAATTTAGGAATTACAATGTTAATAAAATATTAATTACATTTGAATTTGGAAGCAGTGATTTCAGCATTCCTTGATGGCTACAACCTCAATTGTAACCATTCACTGTAACCATTCACTGCCTGGATCTGGAGGAGAAATAGCTACAAAAGTGGAGCCTGTAGGTTTCACCTAAGGGAATTTGATTCTAGTCTGACTATTTCCTCTTTATCACCTTAACAGCACAACACTCCCCTTGGTGCTCTCTCATTGAATATCTTCCCAGAGGGGCTTTTCTCCTGGGGGGAAATTGATGGATTTAAGAGGGTAGTGATATTTTATTAGTTTCTATGGTGCAACTGTGGAGTCAGGAATTGAGGCTTGTAGCACCTTTTAATGCCTTTTAAAAACGTTCTTTCAAAACTCCATATTGAGTACCTTCTCCCAGCCCATAACTGCTTGTGAGTGAGTAGGAGGGGTGGCTAAATAACAGATCATTCCTTGGAATTCATTGTACTGAGCAGTGTACTAGTTTGCTCTTGAGTACAGTTTATATTCTTGGGGGTTGGGTAATTAACAGGTTAAAACAACAAATGAGCCTATTGTGCTTATGTATGGCAGGACAGGAGAGGGGATTATAGATGATTTATGGTGGTGTACACAGCCTGACCCCCTGGATTTTGGGAAATGCTTGCATTTTTTATCCTAAATACATGCACGCAAGTAAGTTGGAACTGTTTTATGCCCCTTGGCGATATTATGGTAAATGTTTCTCTATTGAAAGAGAACTGGGACAGGCGCTAGGAAAGAGTTTGCTCGATTATTGCATCATTTGGGATCTTTTCTTAAGGTATATACTGGAACAAAAATACCTGTTTTAGAGAACCGGATCTTTCTGGTCTTGTTACGACTCTCTAAATTAAGAAACTGTTGATTGAGCATTTTATTATAGCAGTACTGACAACCAGGATTCTCCTAATACAGGAATATATTAAACATTCAAAAGGCATTGCTGTTTTCTTTGCTGTAACAGTAACTTAGGAATGAAAATTTAACAAACCACACAGATTTTCCCTCCTGAGCCCAGATTCTAGTGTCCAGCCGCCTTGAGTTACTCCCTTTGAATGGTTCATGGACCATACTCCCTTTTAATGGTTCATAACGTGTCTTGCACCTCTCTTCCCCCATCCCCGCGCTCCCCTACGGCCTTGACTTACTTAGTTAATGGTCTAGTAGTGTAGTCACTTGCTCCAGAAAAAAACCTGGGGAGCCCTCCTCGACCCTTCCTTCCACATTTAAAAAAAAAGATTTATTTATTTATTTATTTCTCTTCCCCCCACCCCCACCCCTGTTGTCTGTTCTCTGTGTCCATTTGCTGCATCTTCTTTGTCCACTTCTGTTGTTGTCAGCAGCTTGGGAATCTGTGTTTCTTTTTGTTGTGTCATCTTGCTGTGTCAGCTCTTGGTGTGTGCAGCACCATTCTTGGGCGGGCTGCACTTTCTTTTGCGCTGGGCGGCTCTCCTTACGGGGTGCACTCCTTGCACGTGGGGCTCCCCTACGCGGGGGACACCCCTGCGTGGCAGGGCACTCCTTGCGCACATCAGCACTGCGCATGGGCCAGCTCCACACGAGTCAAGGAAGCCCGGAGTTTGAACCGCGGGCCTCCCATATGGTAGGCGGATGCCCTAACCACTGGGCCAAGTCCGCCACCCACCTTCCTCCCACATTTAGCCTTTTCCCAGATTTAGCTGAACGGCACCTTTGATCTCTTCTCTGCCTGCCTTTTCTCCATCCCCTCTGCTGCGCCCTCTGTTCCGGACGGCCGTCTACAGGACACCTGCATCTGTTCCTCAGTGGCTTCTTTGTCCTGTCCGCCAAGCAGTCTGTCCTCCGCCCTCTTGATTCCTAACCAGCGCTTCTGTGGAGTTGGTGTATGGAGCTTTAGATTTTTGCACATGTCTGGGCCCTGCCCTCCAGAACTGGAATCGAATTAATTTAGTAGGTCAGGAGTGAGGCTGGGACCCATTATGAGAAAAGCCATGTTTTTTTCACATATTCCTTCAAGGTCCCTCTTGTCTGTGGGATCCCCTGAACACAGCATGCTTTGCACATTCTGGGGCTCTTGATTGGCATTCCTGTCCCTTTTCTGCACCTGGGTAACTTCTTGTCCTTTAAGACTCGGCTCATGGGGCAGCTCCTCTGGGCTCTGCCCTTGAGGAGCTCAGTAAGGGAGGGACTAGCATGCACTTGGACAAAGAACCCCCAGTCTGTCCTCTGTGTGCTGGACATCTGCCAAGTGAATAATGGAGTCCAGGGGAGGGGAAAACCCCTCTGACATCGAGGAGCAGGTGGAACTTTCTGACCTTTAAGAATGAGTAGAGTTTGGGGAGTTAAAGAGGAGAAGGGGCCAGCAGCCAGTGAAGCCAGGTTGCTTTTGTCCCCCAAAGTGGCTGTGGGAAGTGACCATGAGTAGCATCCTCCTTAGTCAAGGGACCCTGAGGAAACATGGGGACATCTGCTTACCCCTTAGTGTGGCTGTCTGCTTCTGACATTGTGTCAGGCCCTTCTTGAGTTTTAGGCCAGCCCCTGAGGTGGTTTCCCAAAACACTGGGAAACTGGCCTGGTTTGGCATGTCCAGTGTACCTGATCCAGAACCAGGAGCCGTCTCTCTGCAAGGCCCACCCTGGCAGGGCTACCTTCTGCAGCTAGCTGCTGGAAGAGCTGTCTCAACAGAAAAGGTCACCATGGGGGGCAGTGCGGTGAGGGTGGCAAAAGAGGTGCCTTAGCTTAGGTTGTGGGGTCAGGTGTACCTGCAGCTGTGGCACCCAGTAAAGAGGCAGGCTACTCGTGAGGGGTTCTGCCTGTGTGCACTGCCCTCCTCAGGCCACAGCCACATCCTATCTGCTCTTGGGGGCCATGGATAAACCTGACCCCCACCACCCCCCAAATAAAATTGTGAGAGGGGAGAGCCATTCATTCGGGGTAATGCTCTCAGGTGGGAGAATATGTCATAGTGGTTGAGAGTTCCAGTTCTGGAGTTTGAATCCAAACTGGTCCCCGTTGCTTAGCTATGTGAGCTGGGCAAATCCCATAACCTCTCTGTGCCTTAGTTACTTCATCTGCATGTAAGGGTGAACCGGTTATTATATAGCAGGTGCTGAGAAGAGTGCATAGCATTTAGTTAGTGTAAAATAGGCACAGATATTATTGGGAGTGAGCAAGACCCATTTAGGGTTGTGAGGAGGCCAGCATGGCAGGATGGCAGGGTTGGAGGAGTGCTAGGAAGTGGGTGCTGAGAAGGTGGGCCAGGGCCAGCGGGGCGCAGGTCTGATCACTAAGGGACGTGACCACACCTGAGGCAGGACCCGTTCTCTTCACAGAGGTGCTCTTCTGTCTCTAGAGATAGAACCTCTTCTGTAGGCTTGGTGAAAAGATTTACTGAGGCAGCTGTTGGAAAATCTCTTTGCTTAAAAATTTTTACTTTTGGGAAACAGAGGTGGCTCAACCAATTTGGCTCCTGTCTACCATATAGGAGATCCAGGCTTCGATGCCCAGGGCCTCCTGGTGAGGGCAAGCTGGCCCACATGGCGAACTGGCCCATGCGGAGTGCTGGCCCATGCGGGAATGTCACCCCGTGCAGGAGTGCCCCCCTGCGTGGGAATGTTGTCCTGCACAAGAAAGCTGCCCCGCACAGGAGTGCTGGCCAATGCAAAGAGCTGGCCCACAAGATGATGCAGCAAGAGACACAGAGGAGAGGAAGTAAGAAGATGTAGCAGAAGAGAGAGCAGAGGTGGCTTAAGAGAGTAATCACCTCTCTCCCACTCCACAAGGTCCCAGGATCGATTCCCGGAGCCACCTAATGAGAATATAAGCAGACACAGAAGAACACATAGCGAATGAACAGAGAGCAGACCACGGGGGATGGGGGGGCATTAAATGAAAATAAATCTTAAAAAAAAAAAACTTTTACTTTTTTCCAACAACATTTCAAACCTCTTGAACTCAGAATTTCTTACCAGTGTCTCAAACTCCTTTTCCTCCCTGTGCTGTGCCAATGCAGTGGCCAGAGACCAGTGCCGGTCCCTTGGAGGGCACCTACTTTTCTCAGCTCAGGAAGGGGCAGGGGTTGCAGGGTTTGAATGAGTCCCTGTAGCCCCAGAAAAAGTGATGTTGCTTTTGTCTCATTCGCCTTTAAAGAGGAAGCTAAGAAGCGTTATTGCTTCTGGTGGCTTTTCCCTGTCCTCCTCTTCAGAATTCCAGAACTGCGCTGAGAGCCTGAGACAAGTGACTCCAGGGCCCTCTATGTAGCCGAGGAGGCTGAGGCTCAGAGGGCGCCTTTTCTGGCTAGCACTGCAGCCAAGCCCCCCCTCTACGGCATGGTCCTAGCTTTTACCTGGTGGTTTTTGTTTTTTAGGGAGGTACAGTGTGGCGAGTAGGTGGAGTCACCCTACCCTGTGAGTGGTGGTTGGGGTTTGTTTGCTCTGTGTTTTAACAGTTCCCTGTCTGCACTGACAGTCATTTTCTCTTACTTCATTATCTTGTATAAATGGAATCTTACGATATGTAGTTGGTTTCTTAAACTTAAGAGCATACATCTTGATTTCTGCCTTCTACTTGTCCATCTCGTCACCTGATTACTAAAAAGAGGATAATGAAACTGCTTCACAGAGTTCTGGGAATAGCTTAGAATAGTTACTTGTGACAAGTAACCGAATGTTGGGCAACTTGTGACTGACCCTTGGAAGGGTGACGTGTGGGTGTGGTCCTGCCCACCCTGCTCAGTGTTAATTGAAATGGAAACTCATTCTCAGGGGCTCTACAGCGTAATGTTTCGATTTGTAGCATATCTAAGTGCATTCAAGTCATGGCTTAGTGTCATTGCCACCTGTCGTATATCCTTGCGCAAGTTTGGGAAGTTTGCCTTTCCATTACAATTAGTCACTTTGCTCCAGTCACATAAAAGCATGGAGTTGTTGGTGACAGATTATTAGTGTTCTGCCAGTTGTGCAACTGGCATTTGATAGTTCAGCTTCCTTTAACTATGATAAAGACTACTTTTATTTCAAGCTGGTTTGCATAGCTGGCTGCATTGCTGGCTGCATCGCTGGCAGAGTTCCTTTTGCTGTGGTGAGACGGGGAGAGCTTAGAGATGTGCCTTGCCCTGTGATGGCACCCAGTGACTAGCTGTGGAGGGCTGGGCAAATTCTGTGTGAGTTCATGCTTCTGTCCTTGTCAGCGTTAGGAGGTGCTATTCCAGAGTAAGCTGAGTCCACCCAGGACCCTGCACAGAGAATGAGAGCTCCTGTTCTACCTGTTTCTGGTGGAAGTGCTAACCACCCTGACCCACAGCTTTGGTTCTAGTCCTGGTGGCCACATCCATCTTTTCTGACCTGGGCCTCCCCAAGCCTCAGCTCTCCCCTCTGTAAAATGGGGCTGATAGGCCTGACTTGCCCGCCTCATGGTGCTGTGAGGTTCAGATCATATCCATTGTGCTAATAATTGGAAACCGTTGTAGAATGTCTATTTCTGTTTTTCATTGGAATTTTGAAATGCTAACATGCTGAAATGAAGCCCTTGAGGGAAGGGAGAGTGTGGTGATCCTGTGCTCCCGGCAACTTCCCTGCTGTGTTTTCTGGGTTGTTTCTGAAAAACTTTACCATAAGCATAATCATTCTAATCTAAGGCCATGTGAGTCCTCATCCCAGGTTCTCAACGCTGTGTCACGTCTGTGTCATGTTTCATAGACTAGAGATTGTACTTTGGTGTCTTGAAACTATCTTAGGGTTTAAGAAATGCAATACCATAATTATGGAAGGGAATGAAACTGACATTGAGTTCCTATAGTGTACTAAGGATTAAGCATGTCATATAAAGTTTCATGTAATTCTCAGTACTACCCTGTGAGGCAGGTTTTATATCATTTCACAGTTAAGACTATAGACCCAGACTTTGGCTGATTTGGTAGCTGTTTAGGCCATCACCTACCAAAACACAACTTATATATGCATAATGTATAAAATAAATGTTGGGGAGAATGGTTGGGATTGGAATATTCTGATTTTATTGCCTTTAGGAATTTTCAGGATAGGAAACAGTAAAACAGGGAACCTAAAGCCACATTAAGTACAATTCTTTTTTTTCTTTTTTTAGGAGGCCCTTGGGGATTCAACCCGGGATTTTGTCAATGGGAAGCGGGCGCTCAGCCATCGAGCTACATCCGTTCCCCTAGCACAATTCACTTATATTCTTCTATTTATTTATTTTTAAAAGATATATTTTATTTCTCTCCCCTTCCCCCCGTTTGTCTGCTTTCTGTGTCCATTTGCTGTGTGTTCCTCTGCATCCGCTTGCATTATCTGGCGGCACTGGGAAACTGTATCTCTTTTTTGTTGTGTCATCTTGCTGCATCAACTCTGTGTGTGTGCGGTGCCACTCCTGGGCAGGCTGCACTTTTTTCATGCGGGTGCCTCTCCTTATGGGATGCACTCCTTGCACATGGGGCTCCCCTACGCGGGGGACACGCCTTTGTGGCATGGCACTCCTTGCGCGCATTAGCGCTACGCATGGGCCAGCTCACCACATGGGTCAGGAGGCCCTGGATTTGAACCCTGGACCTCCTATATAGTGGGCGGACGCTCTATCAGTTGAGCCATGTCTGCTTCTCACTTACATTATTTTAGATTCTGAAAGACTTCCAGGTTTCTCTTACCTCAGCTTGGTCGTAGACAGAGATTTCTAACTTAATTCTGAGTGCCTAGCACATTGGGAGGTTTTTCCTTGTTGGGGTACTAGTTTCTAGCTCTAGAAGCAAAACTAAACTTAATCTGGGCTTCGGTTTCCTCCTTACCGAACAACAGGGCTGGGCGAGCGTGGTGATTTCTTGAGCAGGGGTGTACACGTCAAACAGGTGCCCAGCCCCTCCCTGACAGTCTGAGTCAGCAGGCCTGGGGTGAAGCCTAGGCACCCCCCTCCCTCGGCAGTGTGAGTATTGAACAACTCCCACACCTAGTGGTTTCTTCCCTTCAGGTCTCTGCAGACACGTTTCCCACACACTGACGCCTCTTCTCTTCTCACTAGTGGTTCACTTTCCCGCCCCTCACGTTAAGGCCCATCTCCGAGCCTCTCTTCCATGAAGTTGCTGCTCTTTCTTGCCCGTATTTCTCAGCTCTTCTGACCCAGCCTTAGCGGCCAAGAAGATGGTGTTAAACTTTATTTCTCACGATCCTGCATTTGCCTTTTTGAACTGTCTAAGCAGCCCTGCATTGAGACTTGCTCTCCAGCTCTTGGTACATCTGTCTCGTGGTGTTGGTTTCAGAAGAGATGCGAGTGGGTGCCTAGTGCAGCCCTGCGTGTGCGGGCAGTGTCTTTCTTACACCTCCAGCAAGTGGCTGGCCAGTCTCCCCTACTTTGTGTGACGTGATGTGTGGAATGATGCAGCAGGGGAACGTTCAGGCCTTGTGGGAGTGACATTGAGTGCTGGGAAGTTCTGGCAATGAGCCAAAAGCTGACTGTGATAATTAGCATTTATTGGTCCTGTGTCTTTATCTTCTGTCATATAGTAAGTTGAACACGTCTTTTGCAAGTAAATCTCCACTTCTCCATCCTGGCCAAAAATCTCTGGTTCTTTCGATTACTCCTGGTAGAATGATTGCTGCTTACACCAAGTAGGACTTGGTCCTCAGGGATTCTTGTTCTCCTTCTGAACAGCTTCCACCTGTTGCTTTTCTAATATGTGGTGTCCAGAATTAGAGTGTAGATCTGCATCTGAATAGGTCATTGTAGCACAGACATTAACATGACACAGCCTTTGGTCAGCCTCGTGTCCAGGCAAGGTGCCAGTTAACTCTAGAACCAAGTCCAGGTCGTCGCTGTTTCTCTAGAATAATTTCATTATGGGGATTGAGGTGCTGTTTTGGCCATCGAGGGCTGTGGGAGCATTTCCAGGCATGCAGCATGTGAGCCTTTGCTCCTGCCTTGGTGCCTCACACATGACCACGGGTCTCTAAGCTTCCACCTCCTTAGTGGGCATTTGCTTCCTTGCAGTGGTTCTTCAGCCATCCCTCAGTCTCCCCAGCCCCTCTTCCTCCAGGCCCTATTTATTTATCTTGTCCATAAACATTGTTGTGACTGTTGAAAAATGAGCATTACTTCTAGCTAGGACTCAGGGGGTGTTTTTAGAAGAGGGGGCATTTGAGATAGACCTTGAAAGATGAACAGGTTTTGGACATGGGCCTGGGGAGAGGCAGGGCAGCTGGGGAAATCCTGCTAGATCATGGGAATGACCCAGGGGGAGGAAATCAGCCAGCTTGGTAGGATTGTGCACGCTGTTCTTTGGGCTGCACTGAGGAGTCTTAGTTGGAATCCTTGGAATGGGGGAAGGGCAGGACTCAGCAAGATTTTTTTTTTTTTAACTTTTAATTTTGAAATACTTTCAAACTCACAGGATGGTTACGAAATTAATGCAAACCCCATAGAGAGAACTCCAACATATCCCTGTCCCCCCAGATATCTAGATCCACCAATGTTTTAATCTTGCCACATTTGTTGTATCATTCTACCCATCTATTTGTTTATCAGTCAATGTATTTTCTGAACACGTGAGTGTAGGTTGTAGACATCAGGCTCTTTGTACACTTAATATCGCCAGGTACATTTCCTAAGGCTCGTTGGTCCATGGGCTTATGTAATCACCTTAAGTACAGTTATCGAGTTCAAGAAATTTAATACTCACATAAAACTCACAGTCTATATTCTAGTTTTTTCATATACCCCAATAATGTCCTTTTGAGCCTTTTCTCCCCTTCTGTGAGATCCTATCCATGATCACATATTGCTTTTGTCATCGTCTTTTTAGTTTTTTGTTGTTGTTGTTTAATTGTGGGAACATATATACAGCAAAAACTTTCCCATCTCAACCACTTACAAACTCACCACAGTGGGTTAATCACATTCACAATATTGCGGTACCCTCACACCTTCCATTACTAAAACTTTCCCATCTCCTCAAATAGAAACTCTCTGCCCATTATGTATTAACTCCCCATTCTTCCTTCTGTCTGCCCCTTGCAGCCGTATTCTAATTTTTGTCACTATGAGATTATGTAGTCTCTGGTATTTTCTTTGTAGTTACTATGGGGCTTAAATGTTTGTTTTTTAGGACGTGCCAGGGATTGAACCTGGGATCTCGTAGATGGGAAGCAGATGCTCACACCACTGAGCTATACCTGCTCCTCAATGGGGCTTAAATTTTACATCCTAAATCTATTTTTTTTCGACATCCTAAATCTATAACCATCTTATCTGCTTTGATACCAATTTAATTTTAAGAATAAACACAAATTATGTTCCTAAACCCCTCTGTCCCTCCACCTTTATGTAGTTCTTGTCACAGATTACATGTTTCTATATCCTGAGTCCCAAGCCACTGATTTATCATTATATTTTATACGTTTGCCTTTTAAATCCTGTGGGAAATAAAAAGTGGAGTTACAAACCAAAAAATACCATCATACCGACATTTATACTTACTCCTGTCGTCACCCTCCCCTCTGCAATGTTTTGTGTGCATCCTTTTTTTTTCCTTTTTTAAAGGAGGTTACCAGAATTGAACCCAAGACCTCATACATGTGAGGCACACCCTCAACCACTAAGCTATTAATACACCCGCCCCATTCTGTGCATCCTTTTTGGGGTGTTCAAATTCTCTTGGAGGAGTATCTGGGAGAGATTTTGAATGATTGATTTTCCAGACCCATCCTAGAGTTCCAAAAAAAAAAAAAATTTAAAAAAAAACTACCAGAGAGAGACTGTTCAATACTTTGTCAAAATAACAGATGTGTCAAGCCAGTGGTGTGACAGTTCCAGCCGAATGTAGCAGTATCCAGCCCCCTCTCTTCTCAGGGTTGATGTGAGGTGCTTGTTGAGCTGGTGGGCCTTAATCCATTTTTTAAGAAACAGTTTTATTCACACACCAAACAATCTTAATTCGTTTTTGCCTATAGCTGCACTTTCTCCCTTCTGAAAAGCTGGGCTGTTCTCCCCCCACCCCACCTCACCCCATGGGCGCTTAAAGCTCTCCTTCCCCAGACGTTCACTGGCTGAGACCTTGACCTCACTGTGAGGGGTATGGCCTCTGCCTAGCTCCCCGCTTGCCCTGGTTGCCTCTGCTCTCTTCTCCTCTCTTCGCTTTTGGTTGTCAGGATTGCACTGTCAGCCCCAAGACTTTGGTCTTGATCTTGCTCTGAGCGCAGTAACTGACTAAACGCTGTGGTAGCATATTTTGTAAGTGCCTGCCTGCCGTTTTGGGGCTTTGGACTTCCTCACGGTTCTTTCTTCCATCTTTTGTAATAGCCTTTTAAATGCTCACTGGTTGAATTTATGATAAATCTCTTTAAATTCCTTCCTCATTTCTTCATTATCAGGCTCATTCCCAATTAGAGGGGCACACTTTTGCTTGAGGGCTTGCCAGGTCGCCTTGAGTAGTATTGCTTTTATAGACTCGCAGCTCTTCAGAGACCCATCTTTTCTCAGACTTGAAATCCAATTTCTTAAAGTCGTTTTCCTCAGTGGAGAAGCGATTGGCACTGTGGGCGGAACAGTGTGTCTGCAAGACAGTCTTGTGCAGTGCAGGACTTTTTACATCCTGGCCCCTGCGCAGCACCTGGAGTACTCAACTGGAGCTCCAGAGGACCTTGGGAAATTGGGGTGGGGGGGGTGGGGGCTGGTGGTGGCATCATCATGCTGGTGGGTGGCTATCTGGAAACTTTCTGTAGGGGTGCCTAACATTCCCTGAAAGGGACAGGGCCAGTTTGCTCATTTGGTTGCCTTGGTTTCTCTCACTTCTGCCTTATGTCAGTTCCTTCTTGTTGGTTAGAATTGTGTAAAGGAGGTTGCCTTTTCCATTTTTGGAGAGTTTTTGTTGCCCAGCAAGCTAAGAGGAGTTTATCAGATACCTATGTCTATCCTACCAGAGCCTCACTTTTACCTTTGCTATGTATCTCCTTGATAGCAAAGCACCAGTATGTGGCCCCTGAATCTCCCCACCCCCTGCCAGCCAGTGCTCACTGGCCCCTCCCCTTTTTCTTTTGTTCTTTTTAAGGTTTATTGATTTATTTATTGTCCCCCCTTCTCCTCCTCCCACCCTGCTGTTTTTTTGCTGTCTGTGTTGTCGGCTCTCCTCTAGGATTGACCGGGATTTGATTGTAGAGACCTCTGAAGGGGAGAGAGGTTAACTGAGCCACGGAGAGAGGTTAACTGAGCCACGGAGAGAGGTTAACTGAGCCACCTCAGTTCCTGGTTTCTGCTGCGTTTCATCTTGACTCTCCCCTTGTCTCTCTCTTGATGAGTCGTCGTCTTGCTGCGTGACTCAGTTGTGCGGGGCACTGGCTTACCATGCAGGCATACGCACAGGCATTTGTGCGGGCACTGGCTCACCACGTGGGCACTTGCATGGGCACTGGCTTGCCACACGGGCATGCTTTCTCTTCTTTTTCACCAGGAGACCCCAGGGATTGAATCCAGATCCTCTCATATGGTGGGCGGAAGCTCTATCACTTGAGCCACATCTGCTTCCCCCCTCCCCTTTTTTCTTGGGTGAGATACAACTTCCCACTGCCATCTTGCAGACAAATCCCATCTTGTCATATTTTTGTACCTCTGGTGAAATTTATCTTCCTGTGTCTATCACCCCTAACTTTGTATTGTTAGTGTGTGATTTCTGCTGGCCTAAAGTCTATTTACAGATGATAGAGAAATTCTCCCACAAGTATTGGATATTTTCTCCCATTGTGTCTTTGGTGTTTGTCTAGTTCTAAAGTTCTATCTGCATTTGTTTCCCCCCTGGGCTTTATTTGTTTGGAGATGTTTTTGACAGCTTGGGAAGACTCAGGTCTCAAGTGGCATGGTGTCTTATTCAAGGATCTTAAGCCAAGGACCAGAAAACCAAAATACAGCTTTGGCATTTATAGAAAATCCTTCAGATCCTACATCCTTTTCCCCCTTCCCACAGCTCCAGATTCACATCCATGCACTAACCTGGTCATTAAAAAAATGTTTGAGCATATCCATATTGAGGCCCTGGTGGCACTGGAGCTCCTGTCCCCCCAGCCTTCACCCCCCCCCCCTTACCTCCTGTTTGTGGGTGGGGGGTGGGAGGGTTGACATGGGTATGAGAACTTCCCTTCCTGGACCTCCCCAGGCATCCTAATCCCTAGGGGGGATCTAATGGGGAGAGAATAGGCATTAGCAGGAGGACCAAATGGCAGTTGGTAGGTTTGGGTGCTCAGGACGAGGGGCCAGGCCACCCTTCCCCTCCCACTGCAGGGTGCTACAACAGCATCTTCCTTCCCACCTATCTGATCACAGTTTGAAAATGGCTCTCTCCTCCCACTGTGCAACTTATTCAGAATCCCATTGTTCAGGTGCTACCTCACACTGATTGGACCACAGTTTCCTGGGCTGGGACCCTGGCTCAGGTGATGGTGGTGGATAGCGGGGGGTTACAAGCTGGCCTGCCCTGTTGGCCTCTTTGACACACACCTTCATCTGGGCCCAGGTGACCCACACATCTTCCAGCATGTAGGGGTAGCGCAAGTTCTGAGTGCTTCCTTCCTCTTTGGAACAGCTTCCCCTCTGTGCCTTTTGTATTTCCCTGTAGCGCTGTTGGCTGTGTGCTGGGATGTGGAGGGTCTTGGGGGGGCTGCTATGGAGCCTCTGTGCCATTGTGAACCATAGCACCACACAAAGGCCTTCCCCAGGTCTTGAGCAGGCACGTGGGGTGGGCTGGGTGCGACAGAGCCTGAGGCCAGGGACGACGCTGTCTTCTCAGCCCAAGCAGGGGAGAGGAGGACTCTGCTGGGAGGGGCCCCTGGAGCACATGAAGGCAAGGCAACTGAGAGATGTGGAGGAGGACATGTGCCCTTGGATGAGAGGTGGCTTCAGGAGTTGGGGGGGGTGTACACACCTCTGCATTTGTCTAAGAATGGAGGACGGTGCGCTGCATAGCCCTGTGAGGGCAGGTGGGCATGGGAGGGAGCGTGCTGAATGGCTCAGGTGTCTGGGGGGCAGCAGGAAATGTCAGGCTGGTATAGAGTTGGAAGCCAAGGGACAGACTGTTCCAGACCAAAGCCATCTCAGGCAGGGCCCTGAAGTCCTTGTGGTAGTGGTGCTTCCTGAGTGAAATGGCTTGCTGTATTGGCTCAGTGAACGTTTCCTGTCACCCGCAGATTAGACAGTTGTTCTCCCTGCTGAGTGCCCACCCTCCAAGGTGGCACTCCAGCGTAGGATAGAAAGCTATCTATGGGTCTGCATTTGCTCCCAGGTCCTGGCTTTGCTCATCGTTTTTTTCCCCCAATCTTGCGTCATTGTCTTTGGTGCCTTCCTTCGCTGCACTGGGGCATGTCTGGGACACATTTTTTCTTCCCAGGAGGTCCCGGGGATCAAATCCGGTCCTCCATATGGTAAATGGGAGCTCAATTGCTTGAGCCACAGCTGCTTCCCCTGTCTTTGCTCACCTTACATCCTCTGCACCTGAGGCACAGCCAGCACTTTATATACATCTTGGTCAGCAGAAGTTGGGTTGCTCAGCCAGTTTCTTGCCCCTGCTGTGAGTCAGCACTATGTGGGGGGCTGAGGGTATGTGCCGGAAGCAAGGCTACCTGACCCAACAAGGAGGTTCAGGCATCAGCAGAGCCCTCCCAGAGGAGACCACTGAGGCCCCCGCCCTCCATCTCCGGCTCAGGCTCCCTCTGATCCTCATCTGAGTTCTCGTCGTCAGGGGTGCCATACCCTAGTTTTGAGGGAGTCAGGAGGGGTCTTAATGTGTGGTGTTTTCCCCAATTTGACACCCCTTTATGCTTTGTTAACCAACAGGAGCTTGAAGAAATCCGCAAATGTGGAATGAAAAACTTCCGTAACATCCAGGTTGATGAAGCTAATTTATTGACTTGGCAAGGGCTTATTGTTCCTGTGAGTATTGAACACTTCCCCTCGTTACCAGATTCTTCTTTAAGGTGATGTGTATCCTGGTGGGCTTCTCTCTCTCTCAGTATAGGTCAGCAACAGGTGAGCGATAGCGGGTTGTCACTCTAGGGTAATAAGTTAGGGAACACAAGCTTAGGTTCCTGGGTAGACTCATGTCTTTGCATTGGTTTTGTAAAGTTTTGGGTGGCCCTGAGCCTTGCAGATCTGGGGTTATGGACCCAGGGAAAGTAGTATGTATCTGCCCCCCTCTCTTTTTGCCCCTGCTTCTCTCTGCCTGGCTCATTTTTCAAGACAGGGCTTCCTTCTCTGACCTCTTGGGAATGGCTGGTGTTCCCATCAAGATCTTCTGTTTTCTCTCCCTCTTGGTTTTGCATCGTCAACTTTATCCCGCTGGTCTCTATAGTCAGGGCTTTCTTTCTGGCACTCTCCAATTTGTTTCAGACCCCTTTCCCTAATTGCCCATGTACTCCTCTTCCCCATTGTCTTTCCTTGGGCATGTGCCTTCAGCGTCTGTCCCCACAGCTCCAGCTCCCCATCTCTGCCTTCTAAAACAGAAGGTCTGCTTCGAACAATGCCTTCATTTGGCCTTTCAACCCTTTTGCCTTAGTGTCTTTTCTTTCTCCTTCCTTGTTCTCTTTCCCCTTGTACTTCAGCTTGCAATCCCTTGCCACTCCCACCCTCCTGAAAGTACTTCCGGCTACCCCACTGGACTCCTTGCACCAGCACGGGCTCTTCCTCCTTTTGCACTCACCCCCTCTGGCTTGGCACCCTGGGGCCAGGGCACCTGGTGATGTCCCGTCACCCAGGGCCTTAACCAGTGCTCCCTCGCTGCTATCCTGCTGCTGGCGCTGCCTCCTAACTCCTAGACTTGGATTTCGTGTAGTCTCTTACCTTTCTCTCATTCCCGTTTGTTTCTTGGGGACTGTTCTTCCAGCAGCATCTTGAGGTGCTGCTGTAGCGAAGGGTTCCCTCCTCTCTGTCTCCATTCCTGGCTTCTCTCCCAGGGCTGGGCTATACACCATCTGCCATGAGGTGGCCTCCCAGGGATGCTGTGGAGCTTTTAAGACACCTAGGCTCATGGTTGCTCCACAGGGCGTGAGCATGCTCTTTCCTAGCTCTTCTTCCTACTCACCTACCTTCTCTCTCCCTTATCATCACCACCCCACACCAACCCGACCCTCCCAGAGCTCCACGCCCTTTCTCTGTACCCAGCCCTGCCCTACTTTATACCCTTCCCATTGTATAAATCTGTTCTCATGAGCAGATTTGCGACTTTGCCAAAGCAGAATATAGGGCATGTTTATTGTAGATTCTTTCGTAGTTGATTATCATAATCATTTGGATAACTAAGAAGAAGATGTGCTTTGTAGTAAATGCTTAGAAATTTAAAATTGAGAGACTCTGATCCTTTTTTGAAGATAAGTCCTCTCATTGTGCCATGTTTGGCAGTGGTGGGACATCAGCCAGTGACTCCAGCCCTTGCCTGCTCAGGGGCCTGTCAGGTGCCAAGGGAAAGCCACCTGTTCCATTTCAAATTGAGATTCTGTAGCTTAATAAGTAAGAAGTTAAGTGATTAACCTGTAGAGTTTTTGAAAAATTTACAAGAATGAATGGAATGATTTGAAACAGTAATTGGAAGGGTTGAGCAGTCTATACCTGGAAGGAGCTCTGTGGGCCTGAGAGCCTGCAAGCCCATCTGTTCTGCCCTGCGCCCACACCAAGGCCTCCCTCTGGTTTCATGGTGGCAGAGCCCATGGGATGGTGGGATAAGGTCTCCATGAGCCAGAGGTGGGCATCTGGGGGAGCACAGCAGGTGTGAGCTGAGGCTCTAGAAAGAATAAGCCACAGGCCCAAAGCTGCTTGGGCCTCATGCGGGTCTGCCCACCTCACGGGGGCTGGGCCAGAGTGGGGAAACTGCCTACTCAGACTCCAGTTGGGGTGAAGCAGCACCCCAGTGGCAAGTGCATGGCAGCCTGCAACTTTGCCTTTATGGGGGGCTGCTCCCAGGGAGCTGTTCAGTCATTCATAGTCCTAGGCTGTAGTTCCAAGAGGAGGTGGACCGAGACAACCACCCCCCCCAGAAAGGGAAGGTAGGGTGAAGGTGGTCAATGTGTCCTAGATGTGCTTCACTCTTAGCATGCCCATCCAGGTATATGCCCTTTAAATATTTTTCGTTAATGTAACTTTTTTTCATCAGAACTTTAGAGGTAAAGTCTAAGGAAGAATATATTAACCACAAACCCATCATCCAGAAATTCAATTCAATACGGTTTTGAGCACCTGCCATTTAGGAATGGGCTAAAGTGGTGAGCCTTGTGGAAGCCTCTAGGCCCGTGTAGATGTCCACTCATTTTTTACTTTTTTTCCACGATTGTTAGTTTTTCTTTATTTTATTTTATTTTATTTTATTTTATTTTTTTAAAGATTTATTTATTTATTTTAATTTCCCCCCCTCCCCTGGTTGTCTGTTCTTGGTGTCTATTTGTTGCGTCTTGTTTCTTTGTCTGCTTTTGTTTCTTTGTCCGCTTCTGTTGTTGTCAGCGGCACAGGAAGTGTGGGCGGCGCCATTCCTGGGCAGGCTGCACTTTCTTTTCACACTGGGCGGCTTTCCTCACGGGCGCACTCCTTGCGCGTGGGGCTCCCCCACGCGGGGGACACCCTTGCGTGGCACGGCACTCCTTGTGCGCATCAGCACTGCGCATGGCCAGCTCCACACGGGTCGAGGAGGCCCGGGGTTTGAACCGCGGACCTCCCATATGGTAGACGGACGCCCTAACCACTGGGCCAAAGTCCGTTTCCCATATTTTATTTTTTTAAATAATTTTTTATTTTATTTTAAAAATCACTTTAGATTACATAATTGTTACATAAAAAATATAAGGGACTCCCCTACGCCCCACACTTAACCTTCTAACATACTTCCAACCTTCATTTCCACACAATTCCCCCTACCCCATGGCTCCCTTGCATGTCTGCTCATTGTTTCTGCTCGCTGTTTTGTGCTCGTTGTCTTCTCACTGTGTCTGTTCATTGTGTCTGCTTGTATTCTTTAGGAGGCACTGAGAACTGAACCTGAGACCTTCCATGTGGGAGGCAGGCACCCAACTGCTTGAGCCACATCCTCTCCATTTCACACAAATTTTTTTTAAAAATTTATTTATTTATTTAATTCCCCCCCTCCCCCGGTTGTCTGTTTTCTGTGTCTATATGCTGCGTCTTGTTTCTTTGTCCGCTTCTGTTGTCGTCAGTAGCATGGGAAGTGTGGGCGACGCCATTCCTGGGCAGGCTGCACTTTGTTTCGCGCTGGGCGGCTCTCCTTACGGGTGCACTCCTTGCGCGTGGGCCTCCCCTACGCGGGGGACACCCCTGAGTGGTGCAGCACTCCTTGCGTGCATCAGCACTGCGCATGGGCCAGCTCCACATGGGTCAAGGAGGCCCAGGGTTTGAACCAAGCGAGGACCTCCCATGTGGTAGGCGGACGCCCTAACCACTGGGCCAAGTCTGTTTCCCCTCACACAATTTTTAGTAGACCATTTGGGGCCTGGCTTCATTTCAGAATTATTTACTCATTGCAGTGAGACTTTTCATGAGCACAAGTTTTTCATAGTTACACAGTATCCCCTAATATATGCACAGTCATTTATTTAGTCACTCCTTTAGTTTTGGCTGTTTAGGTTGAAGCTGTTTTTCCAGTGTTTTTGTTTTGTTTTGTTTTGTTTGTTTTTAAGGAGATACCAGAGATTGAACCCAGGACCTTGTATGTGTGAAGCAGGTGCTCAACCACTGAGCTATACCCACTCCCCTATTTTTCCAGTTTTTAAAATAACTCACCCGTGAATGTCATTATGTGAAAAATCTTAGTCCGATTCCTTGATTGTTTTGGTTTTTTTTTTTTTTAAGGTTTATTTTATTTATTTATCCCCCCCCCCCATTGTTTGCAACTCACTGTCTGCTCTCTGTTCATCTTTTTTTTTTTCTTTTTAAGATTTATTTCTTGGGAAGCAGATGTGGCTCAAGTGATAGATCTTCCACCTACCATATGGGAGGACTTGGGTTCAATCCCTGGGGACTCCTGGTGAAAAAGAAGAGAAAGCGTGCCTGCGTGGTGAGCCAGTGCCGCATGCAAGTGAGTCACGCAGCAGGATGATGACACATCAAAAAAAAAAAAAAGAGAGAGAGACAGGGAGAGTCAAAGTGAAGCGCAGGAGAAACCAGGAACTGAGGTGGCACAGTTGACAGGGAACCTCCTCTCTCCCCATCAGAGGTCTCCAGGATCGAATCCCAGTGAATCCTAGAGGAGAGAAAATGAGAAGAGAAGACAATACAAACAGCAAAAACAGCAGGATGGGCGGAGGGGAAGGGGGGAAATAAATAAATAAATCTTTTTTTTTTTTTTAAGAAAGATTTATTTTTATTTCTCCTCCCCCACCCCACCTCCACTGTCTGCTCTCTGTGTCCATTCGCTGTGTCTGCTTGTATTCTCACTAGGTGGCTCTGGGAACTGATCCTGGGACCTTCCAGAGTGGGAGAGGCAATCATTCTCTTGTGCCACCTCAGCTCCCTGTTCTATTGTGTCTTCTTATTGTCTCTCCTCTATGTCTCTCGTTGCATCATCTTGCTGCACCAGCTCTCTGCATTGGCCAGCACTCCTGCACAGGGTGGCATTCCTGCACAGGGCAGCATTCCCATGGGGTGGCACTGCTGTGTGGGCCAGCACTCCGCGTGGGCCAGCTCGGTGCGTGGACCAGCTTGCCTTCACCAGGAGGCCCTGGGCATCAAACTCTGGACCCCCTGTATGGTAGATGGGAGCCCAACTACTTGAGCCACATCTGTTTCCCATCATCTTTTTTTTTTTTTTTTAGAAGGCACGGAGAACTGAACCTGGCGGCGCCCAATTGCTTCAGCCACATCCGTTCCCTCCTTGTTGAGTTGCTTGTGTTTCCTTCTTGTGTCTCCTTGTTGCAGCATCTCATTGCATCATTTTGTTGTGTCATTTTTTTGTGTTAGCTCACCATGCCAGCTGGTCATGTTAGCTCACTGTCTTGCTCATCTTTAGGAGGCACTGGGAACCAAACCCAGGAGCTCCCATGTGGTAGGTGGGCATCCAACTGCTTGAGCCATATCCACTTCCATCGATTATTGCAGGTTCTCATCCTAAAATATCACCTTCTGACCATTAGGATCAGGGTCACATCATATATACATAGGGTTGTATAGAGACTCATAGGATCTTCCCGAGATTTGTGCTGAGCTATCTGCCTTGCTCCACCCTACCCACACATACCTTCAAGCTTGTGGAGGTTGCTGGGTTTTGCTTTTTTTTTTAATCTCCCCCTGCCTTGTGGCTTTTTGCATGCTGTCTGCTCTCTGTGTCCATTTGCTGCACGCTCTTCTGTGTCTGTATTTATTTATTTAATTTCCCCTCTGCCCTTGTGGCTTGCTTGCTGTCTGCTCTCTGTTTCCTTTCACTGTGCGCTTTTCTGTGTTTTTTGCCTGTCTCCCTTTTTTTGTTGTGTCACCTTGCTGAGTTGGCTCTCCGTGGCGTCTGTGGGCCAGGCAGTGCTCTGCGGTGCTTGCGGGCAAGCCTGCTTTCACAAGGAGGCCCCGGGACGCGAACCCAGGGCCTCCTGTATGGTAGACAGGATCCCAACTGATGGAGCCACAGCTGCTTCCCTGCTGGGTATTTTTAAAGGTGATTCAGTGCTAGATGCTTCAGCACCCAGGCTGGCCCCCCTACCGGAGCCAGCATCCCAGCCTTGCCTGTGACTGGCTTGTGGATCTTGGGCAAGCTGCAGTTTGTCCCAGCGTCCTCACATCTGTAATGGGGATAGTACCTCATCTCTCTGGTTGTTGTAAAAGTTAAATAAGAGCAGTATGTGAAGCACATGGCACTTCTTAAGATTTTTGTGTGGCCTATCTGGAAAGCTTAGGCAATATGTAACAAAGAGCCTGGGCAACACATGCTCGGAAAGAAACCATTGTTGCCAGTTTGATGATGCAGAAGATTCTGTTTTGATTTGTTTTTAAATCTGTTTATAGTAATTGAAGTTCTTTTCATTTATATCTTTGTTACTTGTAGTTCTGCTTGTGAAGTTTTTGTTTCTGTTCTCTGCCTATTTATCTACTAGAGTTTTAATATGTTTCTTTGTCGAATTGTAGGACTTTCACATATTAATCCTTTGTGTCTGGGGAAAGTATTTTTTCAGCTGTTTCCGTTTTAATTTTGCTTTTTCAAAAATTCTTAATATGAAAGTTTTTTATAACCAGGAAAGAGTAGATTTCATTAAAGGCCATATTACTGTCAATTGAAGTATTATAATATGGTTTTTCAAAGTGGCCTGTTAACTAAAACCCTCTTGGTTTTCTGGATTAACTCCTTGATGGCGATGGGCTCTTCAGAAGAGGGCACTGTGTTTTCTCTTTTGTGAGCCAGAAGAGTTTGGTAAGATAGTGACACTGGTTTCATATCCGATGAGGTTAAATTTCATTCTTATTTTCTGTGTTCTGATTTGTGAATTTCTGCAAATTCCTTTCTTGCCCAGGCTGCTCCTGGGCCATGCAGTCCACACCCTGGGCTGGTGGTTATGGTGCGGTGGCAGCAATTTTGTCTTTTTTTTTTTTTAAATTTATTTTTTGAAGTACTGGGGCCAGGGATTGAACCCGAGACCTTATATGTGGGAAACTGGCACCCAGCCACCCAATCAGCTCCCCTAAGTTGTTTTTTTTGTTTGTTTTGCTTGTTATTTGTTTTTAGAAGGCACTGGGAACCGAACCCAGAACCTCCCATGTGGGAAATGGGTGCTCAACAGCTTGAGCCACATCTGCTCCCAGCAGTTTTGTCTTTGCTTGGGAAGGTAATACATGCTCAGGTGATAGTAAGTCACAGTCCTCCTCTGTTAAAACAGGGCCAATAATAGTGCCTGCCTGTCCTCTTTCTTGGTGGCTAGGGGACTAAATGAGCTGCCAATAGCCCTGGACCTGGCGTGGAGCAAGTGCTCAGCTTCACTTATGTTGTAATTACTACTGCGACCAGGCTGTCCCCTGCTTTTCCTTGCCTTTGGGCTTCAGGAGCATAGTCCTGGGAGTTGTGTTCATATTCCCAAGGCCTTGTATATCAAAGATTGCCTTGGTCAGTTTTTAAAAAATGTTCCCCAGAGAGGACTTGCACTGCCTTCCTTCTCACCAGACCAGGCTTTTGGGAAATAGTCTCTCAGACTAGACCCTGTTTCGCTGGCCTCCATGCTGGTTTTGTGCTCACTGCACCCCCTTAAATGCCCACATATACCATGTTCTGGCGAGTCCCTTTAGCATACTTCCAGGGATGGGCATTGGGTGCTCAGATCACTACTGTTTCTTAAACTGTAACTACCTTGCCTCCATACAGGCTTTTCCATCTCTCTTGCTCACCAGAACATTCAGAGGTTCCTTTTTTAAAAATTTTTAAAAATTTATTTTTTTTCAATAGTTTTTTTTTCCTCTCCCCTTCCTCCTCCACCCCCAGTTGTCTGTTTTCTGTGTCCATTCACCGTGTGTTCTTGTGTGTCCGCTTCTATTCTTGTCAGCAGCACTGGCAATCTGTTTCTTTTTGTTACGTCATCTTGCTGTGTCAGCTCTCTGTGTGTGCAGTACCATTCCTGGGCAGTTCTCCTTATGGGGCACACTCCTTGTGTGTGGGACTCCCCTGCGCAGGGGATACCCCTGCGTGGCACGGCAATCCTTGAGCGCATCAGCACTGTGTGTGGCCAGCTCCACACGGGTTAAGGAGGCCCTGGGTTTGAACCATGGACCTCCCTTGTGGTAGGCGGACGCTCTATCCATTGAGCCAAGTCCGCTTCCCCAGAGGTTCTTTTAAATGGCTTGGCAGGCTCACCGAGTCTCCCCATATCTGGGCCAGGAGGCTGGCCTGGTTTAAGCAGTTCTGCTTCCTTGTAACATGGGTGAGTGTGGGCTCCCACCCAATGCACTCTGAGTTGGTCTAAGTCTGGGATCCTCGAAACCTGCTAGGGAAACGGACTTTGGCCCAGTGGTTAGGGCGTCCGTCTACCACGTTGGAGGTCCGCGGTTCAAACCCCGGGCCTCCTTGACCTGTGTGGAGCTGGCCCATGCACAAGGACTGCCGCGCCACGGCAGGGGTGTGTCCCGCTTAGGGAAGCCCCACGCTCAAGGACGTGTCCCGCTTAGGGAAGCCCCACGCGCAAGGAGTGCACCCGTAAGGAGAGCCGCCCAGCGCGAAAGAAAGTGCAGCCTGCCAAGGAATGGCGCTGCCCACACTTCCCGTGCCGCTGACGACAACAGAAGTGGACAAAGAAACAAGATGCAGCAAAAAAACACAGAAAACAGACAACCGGGGGAGGGGAGGGGAATTAAATAAATAAAAAAGAAATCTTTTTAAAAAAAACAAAACAGAAAAAACAACCCGCTAAATCCCTGTTTACTGGTCTTCATTAGGAGATTAGCCTTTCCAGGAGCCATTCTTCCACTTTTCTTCTTTAGAAAACCGTTTGTACTTTCTCCTTGGGATCCCCATCTCCTCTTCCTGAGACTTCTGTGAAACTCACCATCCCCTGCTCTCAGTTAATCCCACCCTACTCTGTTCATCCTGTGGTTGCTGGCTGCAAGTACAGAAACCCCAACTCAGCTTGGCCTGGAATAGGGATACTGCACCTGACAAAAGTTTATGAGGTGGGTGCTGTGGGCTGGTTAACCCAGCAGCTCAGTGGCGTGAACAGGAGCCTGGAGCCCTCCTGTCTCTCTCTTCTCCCAGCCTCAGTTCCATTTGGCCCATGGTCTAGTTCTCAGCCAAGCTGTACGGTAGCCACTGCAGCCCAGGGACCCCTTGCTGACTCAGTGACCCCTTGCTGACTCAGTGGTGCCCAGGGTAGAAGGAGAACCTTCTCTTCTTTGTCCCCCCCAGCTTTGTAGTGTTTTTTTGTTTTTGTTTTTGTTTTTTTTGAGATAATTGTAGTTTCACATGCAATTGTAAGAAAAATAATACGTTTGGTTCATAGTAACACAATCATACAGTATTTGTCCTTTTGTGTCTGGCTTGCTTCACTCAACATAATGTCCTCCCGGTTCATCCCTGTTGTCATCTGTTTCATGACTTCATTTCTTCTTACCACTGCATAAGAAAAATAATACAGAGAAGTCTAGAATATCCTTCACTCACTTTCCCCAGTGGGAGACGTTTTGCACAATGATAGGACAAAAGCACAACCAGGAGATTAGCATTGGTATAATCCACTGATACATTTCCCTGGTTTCCCAGCACTCGTTCATGTGTTTAGTTCTGTGCAGTTTTATTCCATATGTGTGGCCAAGAATAGATACCATTCCAAGGAGCCCCCCCCCCCCCAACCCTCTCAAATCTCATTATCTAGAACCAGGACACAGGGCCACCCCACCTCTTCTATGGGCCACCATACTGGAAAAGCTGCAGCTGTCCCATAGAGATTATAATACAAGGCACAGCTGTCCTTTCAGTATTTTAGTGGTCATGTTAAGAACTAGAAAGAAACAGGTGGAGGGGAGTGGGTGTGGCTCAAGCAGTTAAGCACCTCTTCCCACATGGAAGATCCTGGATTCGGTTCCCAGTGCCTCCTTAAAACAAAACAAAACAAAAAACAAACGATAAATGAAAAAAACAACTTAGGGGAGCTGATGTGGCTCAGTGATTGAGCACCGTCTTCCCACATATGAGGTCCTGGGTTCACTTCCTGGCCCTGGTACCTTTAAAAAAGAAAAAAACAAGTGGAATTATTTTGAGGAATATTTTATTTAACTTAATATATCAGAAGAATGGTTTAATGTGTCATCAACATAGTTGATTATTAATGAAATATCTTACATTCTTTTTTTTTTTAGTACAAAGTCTTTGAAATCCAGTGTGTAGTGTATACAGCACATTGCAGGTCACATGAGTCACATTTCAAGTGCCCAAAAGCTGCAGGTAGCAGGTGTCCACCTCACTGAGCAGGGCAGGTTCAGGTTTGTCAGGCTTACCCCAAATCATAGTGGGGCAGCCGCGCACACCCAGGCCCTACCCAAGTGTTACCAGCAGGGATTGGGGCATGGCTGTTGTCTCGGTGGCCCAACCCCCTGGCGTGGCAATGCATGCACCCTTCACGTCCCGGGGCTTCCACCTCTATTTCAGTAACCCCACTGTCTGACTTTAGCTTTATGGCTTGTGGTGTAGAATGTCTCTTGGTGAGTTCTGGTTCAAGTTATTTATCTGTTTCCCTCTCGCTCCCTGCCCCCAGCACTGTTTCGTATGCATGATAGGCGCCCAACAGTTTATCGATTGAATTTGTCATTTTCATAGAGTGGTGTTCCTCATGGGGTTGCCTCGCAGATGGCATTTTTGCCTGTGTATTTGTGGGATTATTTGTTTGGAATTGTCCCTTTCTTGTCCACTGGGTGCCAGTAGTCACCATTGTCATTGGGGCAACCTAAATACAACCTCAGGGATTTCTAAACCTCTCCAGGAGGGACAACACTACCCTCAGTTGAGAAACCACTGTTCCTGAGCTAGCTTTGATTTTTTTCTTTTAACTGTTTTATTGAGATGTAATTCACAAACTAATTTACTTATTTAAAGTGGCTTTTAGTATATTCTCAGAGTTGTGTAGCCATCACCACAATCAATTTTAGAACATTTTTATCAACCCCAAAGAAATCCTACACTCCTAGACATCATCCTCAATCCCTCATCCCACCTCCACCCCCCAGCTCTAACAACCACAAATAGACTTTCTGTTTCCATAGATTTGCCCGTTCTGGACATTTTTGTATAAAAGGAGTCATAGAATATATGGTCTTTTGTGCATGACTCCTTTCATTGAGTGTAATGTTTTCAAGGCCCATCCATACTGTAGCACATATCAGTACTTCGGTCCTTCTCTATGGCCGAACCATAGTCCATCATATGGATATATTATATTTTATTTATCCATTCATCGGTTGATGGACATTTGGGTTGTTTCTGCTTTTCAGCTGTTGTGAATAAATGCTGCTCTGAGTATTCATGTATAAAGTTTTTGAGTAGACATGTTTTCATTTCTCTTGTGCATAAACCTAGGAGGGGAATTGTTGGATCATATGGTAATAATGTTTAACCATTTGAGGAACTGCCACGCTCTTTTCCAAAGTGGCTGCAGCATTTTACATCCCACCAGCATCGTTTGTTCCAGTTTCTGTACATCCTTACCAACACTTATCCTTTCGCTTATAGCAATCCTGGTGGGTATGAAGTAGTATCTCATGATTTCTTTATGCATTTCCCTGATGACTAGTGATGTTGAGCATCTAGTCATGTGCTCATCAGGCCATTAGTATATCTTCTTTAGAGAAATGTCTCCTCACATCCTTTGCCTGTCTTTAATTGGATTATTTACCTCTTATTGAGTTGCAATTATCTTTGATTAAAAAAAAAAAATCGGTCAGATCTGTTTTTCTTCCTTAACAAGTTGTTTTAAATTCATGTGAGTGACTCGGATTTGAACCCCCATCCCCCAGATAGGCTGTAAGGCTCTCTCCTGACTCCTTCGCCATTAGCCTCCATACACCGTGACTGGGGTGCCCAGGGATATGGAAATGTTCTGACTTCTGGATAGCCAGCTCCAGGATAGTTCTGGGTTGTGAGGCCTCTGCGTTCCAGGGATGTTGAATTGTTATCCCAAGAGCTCATGCTCTTAGCCATATTCAGAAGAAGTTCACTCATACTCGTGCTGATGGTTGTGTAGTTAAAAAGAAGAAAATCTGGTACCTTGGCAGTTCAGATAGCACAGGTTTCAGGGCTATGTGAAGATGCCTTGGGGCCCTGCTTCTCCCATACTAAGGGAGAAGAGAGTCATAAAAATTTAGTATAGGTGGAGAGGGCTATGCAGTCCCAAGAGAGCAGTGAGAGCCCTTCCTGCTAACCTCTCGTCATGCTTCAGGCCAACATTGGCCGGGAAGTGGGGAGCAGACCAGCCGGGAAGTGGGGAGCAGACCAGGTGGATGGCATCGGGGTGTCACCCACAGATGGGTTCAGAGGCGCCTACTCCAAGAGGTAGGGCCCTGGCCTTAGATGGCTTTGTGCCACTGACCTTAAAAGGGAGAGTCTTGGGATGGCCAGGACTTGGGACACTCCAGGGTCACAGTCAGGCTTAGGTAGCAAAGGCCCATTTTCCGAAGGCCCAGGTCAGGAGCAAAGTGTCACTCAGGGCCTCGTGTCAGAGCCCCAAACCTGGGCCTGCCTGGCTGGCCCTGTCAGTCTCCTCCTTCCTGGAGGTACTTCCTGCCTTGGGCAGGCATCCAGGCAAATCTATGGCGGGCTGGGATTCATTGACTTCACCTACCAGGACAGAGGCTGACTCTCTGCCAGATGGATGGTGAAGCCAACAGCATCTGTCTGTCTGCCCCTCAAAATAATGGCAGTGGAGGGTCTCTGTTCAGAGAGTGTGTTACCAGATGCAAGAAGGGACACTTAGGCTCTCCAGGCTTGATGCAGTGAAGGACGTCCTCATGGGGCAGGGCTGCTCAGGAAGTTTCTGAGTGCTCTGTCTGCTGATAGTAGGTGGAGGTGCAGGGGTTCAGCTGGGAGGAACACATGGTTCCTGACTTTGTGGGGGTGGATGAGACCATGGGGACAGTAGATGCTGAATAATTTTTTTGCTGTGTGTCCTGCCTCTGAGGCATGCATGCAGTGGGAGTCCTATGGGGGTCCGTGCTTGTGGTCTGGGGCCTCCTGTAGGACAGGGTGGGGGGGCATATGCAGAACTTCTGGTTGCTCCGAGCTGTGCCTTCCTGCTCCCACCCCACCCCCACATGCCTGTCCTGTGTCTATTGCTGTTCTTTTCTTTCCTGATTCTTCCACTCCGGTGGGAAGGCTCCTGCTCGGTTAGCCCTTGGGGTGCAGAAAAGGGAAATGCTTTCTTTTTCTTTTTTCCTCTTTTTGGAATATCTACTAACTTGGAAATGGGAGTTGAGCCTGCTGCACACTCAGGCCCAAGGCCACATTCAGAGGCCTGTTCCGTACACCTGATTCAGAATTGGTGGTGCTGCCTGGAGACTCACTGCAGAATAGTTAGGGCCTTACCGCCCCAGAGGTGTGCTTCTTTCTTTAGTATCTTCACATTCGGTATTCATTCCTTTGTGGATTTGTTCACTCATTCATTCTCTCATTTCACAGACATTTCCCAAATGCTTTCTCTGAACCAAATACTCTGTGGGGATAGAACAGTGAGAGAGCAAAGCCCCTACTGTCAGGAAGCAGTGTCTGGTGTAAGGGAATAGCACAAGGCAGGAGGGGCATCTGGCTGCAGTCAGCAAGCCTTTGGCGGGCGTGGAGTGGAGTGTGGGGGCTAAAGCCGGACAGGGTGGCAGGTCCAGGCCTCTGAGGGCCTGGCAAGGCAGGTTGAGGAATCTCTGGGGATGCAGGTGATGAGGTGCTTTCAGGGGGCTCCCTCTGCTTCTCTCTCACCACCCCCACCCTCTTAGATAATGCCCATGCCTCACCTCCAAAAACATCATTGACCTAAGGCTTCCCAGAGTAGGTGCTGCCGGTCTCCTCTCAACACCCCGCAGTCCTACACCTCTGCTTTCCAATTATAACTAGAGGTGGGGGCTGGTGACCTCTTGGGACTACGTGATAGTTTTGGTTTTTTGTTTATTTTTGATGTACTGGGGGCCAGGGATTGAATGTGGGACCCTGTATGTGGGAAGCTGCTGTCCAACCACTGAGCCATATTGACTTCCCTGAGTTGGTTTTTTCATTTGTTTTGCTTGTTGTTTGTTTCTGTTTTTTCAGGAAGCACTGGAAACCGAACTCAGGACCTCCCATGTGGGAGGCAGGCACTCAGCTCCTTAAGCCACATTGGCTCCAGGTTTTTAATAAAGCAGTATTTGGGGACTTTAATGCTGCCAGAGACACTCATGCTGATATTGGCAACATCCTCTTTACCCATGAAATGAAGTTCATGCCCTGCAGTGGGATCCTATAAAAGGAGTTAGTGCTTCCCAACAGCCCAGTCAAAACGCCCCCTACCAGGTAGAGGTTGACAGCAAGTTGTGACATTATAAAGATGGTTACAGCACAGATCCCCAGCATGTTTTGGGGGGGTGTCCACCTAGGCAAAGGGGACAAGAGGTCTATACTCCCCTGTTATCTGTCGGGGAAATGAGCAGGCAGTGTGTTTTCCTTTGTGTCTGCTACATTCCACATTTTCTACTATAAACATGGATTCTTCTCATAACGAAGAATGTTATTTTAGTAAATGGAGAGGCTGGGGTTTAGAAAATAATGTATGTTCTTTCCTGGCATGCCTTGATAGTGGCCACCTTCTCCCACCCTCTCCTTAAATCTTAGCTCTTCTCCTCGCCCTCCTGGCAGAAATTTGCAAACACTGGCCAAGTTCCCACAGCTTCCACTGAAGCAAAAAATGTATCAAGCAGACTTTTATCTCCTTAATTTTCTCTGTATAACGAAACCTAAAAGCTTGCTGAAGTTAGTGCATTTGGATGTCTATGACAGTCATGCCTGCCCTCTTTCTTTTCCTTGGGCCACTGATGATTCCAGTGGTCTTCATTAAAGCACTTGCACAGTACCAGGCACAATATAAAAGTTCCTGTATTAATCAGCCAAAGGGGTGCTGATGCAAAGTACCAATTCATAAAGTACATGAGAGGTACTTTCTCATCTTCCTTCTTCCTCTTAAGACTCCCTGGGCCCATCTTCCAATTTCAGCTGTTTCTTTCCATACCTTCTCAGTTGTTCTGTTCTCTTCAGCTGCAAGCTATGGGGAGGCGAATGGCTCATCTCTCTTCCCGGGACTTTAGCCGTTTGAGCCTTCTCCTGTATGTCACATGGCAGGACCAAAATGACCAAGTTCTCTCTTGAGTGTCCGTTTATATAGGCTCCCCAAGGGGGTGGGGATTTAACCCTGAGTCAGGGCCTGCTGATGTGGTCAAATCAAAGTAAACTTAAAACCTTTGAATTTAATACAATCAAAGGGTACCATAAGCCAGTTTACAAGCAAAATCTCTTATTTTTTGATTCACGAAAAATCTCAAATTGCCACATTCCCGTGGTGTTAGAGGGTATTTTTCCTTCACTCCCACCCTTCCTCCGTAGTTTGCTGGAATCTTTGGTTTCCATCTTTCATCTTTCTATAGCTATTTGTGTAATTTGGATCTCTCATCCTTTCTGCGCTGGAACCCCAACTTCTTGAGGCGGTTCTTCCTCCTGAGTAGAGCCCATTACACCCATAGTCCTCACCTGCCAGACCTTTCCTTCCTTCACCCTTGTCCCTTGCCCTTTGGGTGCACTGTTGGCCTTAGCTCTTGGCTCTTCTCTGTTTTCCTGCTCATTCTTCTTCAGCTTCTCCCTTCTCCCTTTCTGTAGCTGTACTGATTGAGGCCAAATGAGAGGAGGAGCCCTGTTTTCTGACAAAAGAGCCACATGTAAAATGCTTTTGCTGCCAACCTCAGGGTACACTGGGGCTGGTTTTAGGGGAAAGAGTGTGCCCTGGCATCAGCCAGGTTACTCAGCTTCTTTCGGGAGCCAGGCGTGTGGCTCTGGTGGATAGGAGCCCCAGTGGGGCTGCCCTTGAGGAACCTCTGGTCTCAGGCAGTGCGTGTGGCCCCATAGAGACAGGGCAGCCTAGAGTACAGCCCCCAAATGGCAAGCCTGAAGGCAGTGTGGTGATGTGAGGACAAAGCCAGGGACAAAGCCAGTCGTGTGAAGTTCTTACAAGGAGTCTTCAGATGTGCAGGAGTGAGGTTGCCATGTGTGCTGAGTGTGCGCCCAGGGAAAAGAGAAACATCTCCTGGCAGCTGGTACCCTGGCTGTGCCACATCGCCTGGTGGACTTCTTTTTTTAATACTTCTTTATAACTTCTGCTTGGGCTAAATTTTTGGCACGGATGTTCTATATATGAGAAATACTAATATAAGGTTACTTCTATTCTTGGGAAAATGTGAATCACGCCACAAGTGGTACACTTGGCTGTGTAAGATCAGAAAAGGGAATGCTCCTATTGAATTTCTCAGTTAACGGAGGATAAGATTTTAAAGCAGATATAATTCAGATGTAATTGAGTCATGAGAGATTTGAAAACCAGTTTTGAAAATACTCTTATTCCTCCTAATGTTTATTTTCAAAGGGAATAAAGTTGACTTCTTTCAATTTTGGGGGATCCATTGCCAAAGATCTGTAAAATGAAAAGCCCTTCCAATCAGATTGTTGGAAAAAGCACCCAGTAAGTCATCTTTAGAAAATAAAATTAGCATAAGATGAGTCTGCTGATTGAGCAGATTTTGAATACATAAGAGAGTACACAAGAGAGAATAAATGGTTAAAGACAATGTACTAAGATTAAGAAGACACAGTCCAGTGGAGCCGGTATAGTTCAGATGAGCTCAGTGCTTGAGTGCCTGCTTCACATGTACTAGATCCCAGGTTCAATCCCTGGTACTTCCTAAAAAAAAAAACATAGTCCAGGAAAATGTAGTCTAGTCTTGACTCATGCAATGTGCTCCCCACCCCCTCTTCTGTGTCCTTACTCTCCCCCAGCGGTGGGCCCAGCTTCTTTCCTTCCCACATCCAACTGGGCTGGTCTTACTGTGATGCTTGTCTCCCTGAGGCCACCCCAGTCCTGCTCCCACCGGCCCCGTGCTCACTAGTAGGGTCAGCTTCACATTGAGTTAACTGGTATGATAAGGAGTCACCAGGAAGAAATCACTTCCTCACGATCCTGTCACACACAAAAACCCAGCACTAGTATTGCCCACCCCCCCACCCCCAAAAGACATAGTCCATGTTCTGAGGACGCATGAACTTTATCTTGGTGAAGGCATCTGGAAGAGGAAAATGTGGAGCCACGCGCTCTGCCTGTGCCTGAGTAACCTCACAGACACAAGACAGTGGCCTCTATGAAATGATTGAAGGACTTGGGGTCTTCACTCTGGGAAGAGAAGGCATGAGGTCTTAGGCCATTGAGAGGAAAGATTAGATTTGACCAGAGGGTTAGAACTGGGCCCCAGGTAGTTTGGTGCTGGACACGGAAGAGCCTCTTCTTGATTTTGGTTGTCCCAAATGGCTTTGTGCCTGAGGAGGTTGGTGTCAGTACCTGTGAGGATTTTTACTCTACCTGGAAGCTAACAAGGTAGTATGTCACAGTTTATTGGATGCTGTCAGAAGACAGGGGACTCTTCAGAAAATGAACAGTTTATTTCTTACAGCACAGCAAGCAACATGAGCATCAGCCCATTGCATCTGTTCACCTTGCCCCAGCCCAAATGGATACCTTTATGTGCAGTGACTCGCTTTATAGAGCTGAGGGAACCTGAATCTTTTTTTTTTTTTTAATTTTTAAAATTTCTCTTCCGTTCCACCCCCCCCGCCCTCCCCCTTTGTCTGCTCTCTGTGTCCACTTGCTGTGTGTTCTTCTGTGTCCCCTTGCACCCTTGGCTGGACCAGGAAACTGCATCTCTTTTTTGTTGCATTGTCTTGCTGTGTCACCTCTCCATGTGTGCAGTGCCCCTCCTGGGCAGGTTGCACTTTTTTCACACAGGGCGGCTCTCCTTGCAGGGTGCACTCCTTGCGCGTGGGGCACCCCCACGCGGGGGCACCCCTTTGTGGTACAGCACTCCTTGCGCGCAGCAGCTCTGTGTGTGGGCCAGCTCATCACATGGGTCAGGAGGCCCTGGGTATTGAACCCTGGACCCTCCCATGTGGTAGGTGGATGCTCTTATCAGCTGAGCCACGTCCGCTTCCCCTGAATCTTCTTTGACTCTTCTATGATAGGCAATAAGGATGCTGCCATTTGTTCCAGAGGGAAATATTTTCTCTTTGTTCTAATGGTATTCATTTTATAAATGTCTTTTGATAGTCCAGAACAAAGGACAATGCTTTGTTTGAACATGTGAGAGAAGCAAGAGACCAATGAAGAATTGTCTCCCAACTCTTGGTGGCTCCCTCTCTCTGCAGTAGCCCAGACATAGCCCAGTGACAGCACAGAGTGCTAGAGGAAATTGAAGCAGGACTCGGGTGGTAGAACCAGATGACCATTAAACTTCTGTCCAACTTCAGTAGCCCAGACTTTAGTGTCAATGAATGAATTCCTGTTGTTTCTAAATTAAGATTTTTAAAAATCACATCTGCTTTTATGCCATATAAAATAATTATGGGAAAATGTTCAGTCTTACAAAATAACAGCAGCAAAAATTTAAAAAATATTGTCCATTGTATTAGCCAAACAGGTACCAGAATTCTGTTGGCTTTTATACAGGGTATTTATTTGGGGTAGAAGCTTACAGTTACCAAGCTCTAAAGAGTCCAACTCAAGGTACCATAAAAGGTACTTTCTTACCCAAAGTCTGTTGACACAAAGATGACAGGTAACATCTGCAGAGTTCAGCCTTTCTCTTTCTTCTTAAGACTCCCGGACCCAGCTTTTTCCTGTCTCAGCTGTAGGCTGGCATAAGGCTCCTCTTTCTCCCTGGGGCTCGTTTCTTTCCAGGCTCAGTTGCGCTGCTCTCTCCGGAGGTTAGCTGTAGACTTTAGGCTCATCTCTCTTCCCCAGGGCCACAGGATCCTGTCTGATGAGCTCTCTTCCTCTGTGTTCTCCTTCTCCGTGTATTTACTTCGTATGTGTCCACCCACCAAGGGGGCAGGGACTCAACATCCCATTGACATGGCTGAATAAAGCCCTAATATTAATTTAATCAAGTAAAAGTGAAAATCTCTGGATTTAATACAATCCAGTGGTATCAAAAGTTACAGACCAGTTTACAAATGTGATCTAGTATCCCTTTTTGGAATTCATAAATAATCTCAAACTGCTATACCCATTAACAAAATAAAAATGCTGGGACCATTTTGGGTTTTTTTGGATGAGTGTCTAGAACCATGAAAAATCATTGAAGTCTGTGCTTTCCGCTACAGTAGTAACTTGCTGCATGTAGCTATTTAAATTAAAATCCAATAAAATTAAGATTCATTTCCTCCTATCTTGCATCATATACAAAAATTAACTTGAAATGTGTCAAGGACCTAAACATAAGAGCTAAAACATAAAACTCTTAGAAGAAAATGTATGGGGAAACTTTTATAGCCTTGGATTTGGTAATGATTTTTTAGATATGACTCCAAAAGAACAAGCAACAACAACAAAAATAGATAAAATGGACCTCATCAAAATTAAAAACTTTTGTTTGTCAAAGAATACTATCAATAAAGTGAAAAGACAACCTATAGAATGGGAGAAAATAATTGCTCACCATGTATCTGATATATATCATATATATAGATCATATATCCAGAATACATAAAGAACTGCTATAACAACAACAAAAAGACAACCCAATTAAAAAATGGGCAAAGAACTTGAATAGACATTTCTCCAAAGAAGATATATAAATGGCCAGTCACATGAAAAGATGCTCAAAATCATCAGCTATTATTAGGGAAACTTAAAACTACAGTGAGATACCACTTCACACCCATTAGGATGTCTATTATTTTAAAAACAGAGGGGGAATAGCTGTTGCCTGCTCCCTATGTATGAGGTCTCTGGTTTGTTCCCGGTACCTCTTAACAAACAAAAACAAATGAACAAAAAAAAAGGGGAGGGGGAGTGCTAGCGAGGATATGGAGAAATAGAAAAACTTATACATTGTTGTTGGAAATAAAAAATGATGTAGCCACTGTAGAAATCAGTTTGAAAGTTCCCTGGAAAGTTGAACATAGAATTACCATATGACCTGGCAATCCCACTTCTTGGTATATACCCCAAGGGTATATATACCCCAGGGACTCGAATGTTCATTACAGCATTGTTCACAATAGCCAGAAGGTAGAAACAACCCAAATGTCCATCCACAATTGAATGGATAAACAAATTGTGTAGAATATTATTCAGCTTTAAAAAGAAATGCAATTCTGATATATGCAATGATATGGCTGAACCATGAAGACATATTGTATGATATTGCTTATATGAAATTTTTAGTGGAGGCAAATTTCATAGAGATAAACAGTAGATTATAGGTTACCAGGGGCTGGGGGTGGGGAAAGGGGAGTTGGTGCAGTTTACGGTGGTGAAAAAGTTGGGGTAACGGATGTTGGTTTTGTTAGTACAGTATTGTGAATGTAATTAATATTGCTGAATTGTATCCTAGAATTATATCCGTGAAAGTGGTTAAAATCAGAAAGTGAATTGTATATATATGTTTTTTAAGAAAAAGTTAAAAAGTATTCACATTTCAGTTCTCAATAACCACATGTGACTAGCGGCACCCATTTTGTATAGCATGGATATAGAACAGTGCCATGATTGGCAAAGGTACTGTTCGCACTACAAAGGAAGCAGGATGAAATATGTCAAAAGAAAAGCACATTAAGATATTTATAACTCTATTCATGTTTGGGTAACACGAAAACCATTTAAAGGTTCAGCAAGAGGGGCAATGAAGTATTCTGCAGGCATTAAAAAGTGATACTAGCAACATGGAAAGGGCAAATTTATAGGCATATACTTGAGGTGAATAGTCAAAAGAGCCAAACTCTTGATCCTGTTCTCCAAACTGGTTCCCCCCACCACCACCACCTGTCGCTTCCAGTCACCTTGGCCATGCCAGCCGGAAAGCTAGCTGAGAGGACCCAAGTGGTGCTGGGGTCCAGAGGGTTGCTGAAGGTGGGGCGCAGGTGCCAGGAGCCAGAAGGCTAGCTGCATCCCACTCCCACTCAGGAGTTGGTCACCTTAGGCAAGTCCCTCACTTCCCTCATCTCTAAACGTGGGCCTTGGCAACATCTGCCTCCAAGAGCTACTGAGACAGGAGATGAATAGAGGTGGCACAGAAAGGCACCAAGCATTTAGTAAGCATTTGATAACCTTTGGTCACATCTGCTGTACCTGTGTGTATCCAGAAGGAAGAGCAGAAAAGTTTGGATGCTTAGGGCAAAAAAAAAGTGGTATGTAAATTTTTTCTTTTTTCTTTTTCTTATCATACTGCTTATAAAATGAGTCCTAAAAACACTTCAGGGAAGCAGGTGTGGCTCAAGTGATAAGAGCTTCTGCCTACCATATGAGAGGACCCAGGTTCGATCCCTGGGACCTCCTGGAGAAAAAGAAGAAGAAAAAGCATGCCACCTGGCAAGCCAGTGCCCACATGAGTGCCCACGTGGTGAGCCAGTGCCCGCATGAGTGTCTGTGCGGTGAGCCAGTGCCCACACAATTGAGTCACGCAGCAGAATGATGACACAGCAAAAGAGAGCCAGGGAGAGTCGAGGTGAATTGCAGCAAAAACCAGGAACTGAGGTGGCGCAATTGACAGAGAACCTCTCTCTACATCAGAGGTCTCCAGGATCAAATCCCGGTGAATTATAGAAGAGAGAAAATGAGAAGAGAAGACAACACAGACAGCAAAAACAGCAGGGTGGGAGGGAGGGGAAGGAGAAAAACAAAACTCTTAAAACCAAAGTTACTCTTTTACACAAAGAGAAAGTAAATAAAGAGCCTTTTGGAATTTAGACATGGGTTGAATGAGGTTTTATTTTTTTAAAATTTTTATTATTTTTAAAGATTTATTTTATTTATCCCCCCCCCCCCCCCCCCCCGTTGTCTGCTCTCTGTGTCCATTCGCTGTGTCTTCTGCATCTGCTTGTATTATCAAGCTGCACTGGGAAACTATGTCTCTTTTTTTGTTGGATTATCTTGCTGTATCAGCTCTCTGTGTGTGCAGTGCCACTCCTGGGTGGGCTGCACTTTTTTTCACGCAGGGCGGCTCTCCTTGCACGCGGCAGCACTGTATGGGCCAGCTCACCACACGGGTCAGGAGGCCCTAGAGAACCCTGAGCCCTCCATATGGTAGGCAGACACTCTTATCAGTTGAGCTACATCTGCTTCCCTGAATGAGGTTTTAAAAAGTACTTGGAAGCAAATGTGGCTCTTGTGATTCGGCTCCCGTCTACCTTATGGGGGGACCCAGGTTCAGTTCCGGGGGCCTCCTGGTAAAGCCGAAGCTGGCCAATGCCATGGAGAGCTGTGGCACACACAAAAAAAGGAAGACAATGAGAGACCCAACAAACTAAGGGGCTGAGGTGGCTTAAGTGATTGGGTGCCTCTCTTCCACAATGGAGGTCTGAGGATCGGTTCCTGGTGCCTCCTACAGAGAAGACAAGTAGACAACAGAAGAACATGTAGCAAATGGACACAGCAGACAGTGATTGTAGGCGATGAGGGGAGAGGAGAGTGAATAAAATAAATCTTTGAAAATAAAGTACTTGACTGGGAAGTGGATATGGCTCGAGCAATTGAGCTCCTGCCTACCACATGGAAGGTCCTAGGTTTGGTTCCTTGCACTCCTAAAGAAGACAAGCAAGATGGCAAGCTGACACAACAAGAGACACAAGGAGGAAAACATAATGAGAGTCACAACAAAGCAGGGAGTGAACGTGGCTCAAGCCATTAGGCACCTCCTGCCCACATGGGAAATCCCAGGTTCAGTTTCTGGTGCCTCCTAAAAGGAAGACAAGCACATAATGAACAGACACAACAAAGGGTTGGGGAGAAATAAAATAAATCTTTTTTTTTTAAAGTACTTGACTGGCTTAACCACCTGCATCAGGAAAGAGAAGTAAAATTTATTTAAAGGTCATGGACTGTGGAGTGGGTGTAGCTCAGTTGTTGAGTGCAAACTTCACATATACAAGTCCCGGGTTCAATCCCTGCCTGATACTGCCTTTAAAAAATCATGGACTAATTGAGAGTATGTAAAATTATCAGAAGAAATTAATTTTGCATCCAAAAGTACAGCAATTTTAGTGTAAGGAAGTGCAAGACATCTTGATTGAGGAAAGAGTAACTGAGGAAACAGGTCAGCTTCATGCTGATATTGTCAGTTTGTTTGATAATAAAATGATGCTGCAGCCTGATCTTGAGTTTGAAGCAAATTCCTGAAAAGCCATGTTTTCTTATTAGTGTCCTTATAATTTCTGGACTGCCTTCCCAAAGGACAAGTTTAGCACTACAATGATGAAAATTGAGTAACTGTAGCACTAGGCCTTTATCCAGAGGGTATATCCTTGTGTTTACTTTTTTTTTTTAATTGTCAAATACGCATAACATGAAAATAATTGTAACCATTTTTCAGTGGACAATTCTGTGGCATTAAGTACATTGATAGTGTTATATATAACTTTTACCACTTTTTATTTCTAGAACATTCCCATCACCCAAGCTGATACCCATTAAACAGCCACTCCCAATTCCTCCCTCACCCTAACCCTGGTAACCACTGTTTTGTTTTCTGTCTCAGTATCAGTCATATAAAAGAAATCACATACTTGGCCTTTTTGCATCTGCTTATTTCAGGTAACACTGTGTCTTCATGGTTCATCCATGTTGTCATATATGGTCTTCTGTATCTATTTTTTTTTTAAAGATTTATTTTATTTATTTTTCTTCCCTTCCCCCACTTTGTCTGTTCTCTGTGTCTATTCACTGTGTGTTCTTCTGCGTCTGCTTGCATTGTCAGGCGGCACCAGGAAACTGCGTCTCTTTTTTGTTGTGTCATCTTTCTGTATCAGCTCTTCGTGGGTGCGGTGCCACTCTTGGCAGGCTGCACTTTTTTCACGCAGGGTGGCTGTCCTTGGCAGGGCACACTCCTTGAGCATGGGGCACCCCTACACGGGGGCGCCCCTGCATGGCATGGCACTCCTTGTGTGTGGCAGCACTGCGTGTGGGCCAGCTCACCACACAGGTGAGAAGGCTCTGGGTATCGAAGCCCCATATGGTAGGTGGAAACTCTGTCAGTTGAGCCATGTCTACTTCCCTCTATTTCTCTTTTTGTCTTCTCTTTTCTTCTTTCTCCTTTAAGGTTCACTGGGATTTGATCCTGGGGACCTCTGATGTGGAGAGAGGTTCCCTGTCAATTGCACCACCTCAGTTCCTGGTCTCTGCTGCCCTTCACCTTGGCTTTCCCCTTCATCTCTCTTCTGTTGCGTCATCAGCTTGCTGCGTGGGTACTTGGCTTGCTGTGCGGACACTTGACTCGCCACACGGGCACTGGCTTGCTGTGCGGGCACTCGGCTCACCATTTGGGCACTCGTGTGGGCATTCTCACCATGTGGGCACTCAGCTCGCGTGCGGGCACTTGGTTCACTGCATGGGCACTTGGCTCACTGCACAGGCACGCTTTTTCTTCTTTTTCACCAGGAGGCCCCAGGGATCAAACCTAGGTACTCCCATATGGTCGGCAGAGGCCTTATCACTTGAGCCACATCTTCTTCCCCCATGTTGTAATATGTGTAGGACTTTGTTCCTATAAAGGCTGAATGATACCCCGCTGTATGTATGTACCATGTTTTGTTTACCTATTCACCTGTTGATGAATATTTGGCTTGCTTCTACAATTCAGCTGTTGTAGATAATGCTGCTATGAACATTGGTGTACAAGTATCTGTTTTGAGTCCTTGCTTTCAATTCTCTTGGGTATAATGGAATTGCTGTTGTCTGTTTGGCTTTCTGAGGAACTGCCAAATTGTTTTCCACGGCTGCTGTACCATTTTACCTCCCTACCAACAATATACGAGGGTTCGTAAATTTCTCCATTTCCTTGCCAGTACTTCTTTTTTTTTTTTTAAGATTTATTTTTATTTATTTCTCTCTTCTCCCCCCCCCCCCACAGTTGTCTGTTCTCTGTGTCCATTTGCTTCTGTTCTTCTTTGTCCGCTTCTGTTGTTGTCATTGGCACGGAAATCTGTGTTTCTTTTTTGTTGGTGGTCATCTTGCTGTGTTAGCTCTCCGTGTGTGCAGCGCCATTCCTGGGCAGGCTGAACTTACTGTCGCGCTGGGCGGCTCTCCTTACAGGGTGCACTCCTTGTGCATGGGGCTCCCCTACACAGGGGGCACCCCTGCGTGGCACGGCACTCCTTGCGTGCATCAGCACTGCGCATGGGCCAGCTCCACACGGGTCAAGGAGGCCCGGGGTTTGAACCGCGGACCTCGCATGTGGTAGGCGGACGCCCTAACCACTGGGCCAAGGCTGCTTCCCTGCCAGTACTTCTTACATTGTTTTTTTAAGTAATAGCCATCCAAGTGGGTTTGAATTAGTATCTCATGGCTTTGATTTTCTATTTCTCTTATGACCATTATGTTGAGAATCTTTTCATATTTGCATACCTTCTTTGGAGAAATGTCTGTTCAAGTCCTCTGCGATTTATTATTAATTGGGCTGTTGGTCTTCTTGTTCTTGAGTTTTAGGAGTTCTTTATATATTCTGGATATTAAGCTTTTATCAGTTGTATGATTTCCAAATATTTTCTTCCATTCTGTAGGTTGTCTTTTCACTTTCCTTGTAATGTCAACTAATGTCAAAAGATTACTTTTGATGAAGTCGAATTTATCTATTTTTTGTTTGTTGCTTTGTTGGGAAGTCTTAAGAATCCATTGCCTTGTACAAGGTCATGAAGACGTTCCCCTTTGTTTTCTCTTAGGAGTTTTATAAACTCCTAGGAGTTTTAATTCCTCTACTGAGGTCTTTGACCCATTTTGAATTAATTTTTGTGTATGGTGTGAATTAGGGGTGCACTTTCATCCATCTTTTTGCCTGTGGATATCCAGTTTTTCCAGCACAATTTGTTGAAGAGGCTATTCTTTCCCCATTGAGAGGACTTAGCAGGCTTGTCAAAAATCAGTTGGCCATAGATGTGAGGGGTTATTTTTGAATTCTCAATACTATTTCATTGGTCTGTAGGTCTATCCTTATGCCAGTACTACACTGTTTTAATTACTGCAACTTTGGTAGTAAGTTTTGAAATGTGGAATCATGAGTCCTCCAGCTTTGTTCTTCTTTTTTCAAGGTTTTATTGGCTATTCAGGACTTCCTGCAATTCCTTATGAATTTTAGGACCACCTTCTCTGTTTCTGCAAAAAACCCAGCAGCAATTTTGTTTTTTTTGTGTTGTTTTGCTTTTTACTTAAACATTTTCAAACTTACAGGACAGTTGCAAAAATAATACAGATCCCATACAAAGAACTCCAGTATGCCCTATACCCCCAGCTACCCAGATCCACCAATTTTAACATTTTGCCACATTTGCCAATTTACCTACCTGCCTTTTTTTATTAGTCTGTTTTCTGAACCCTTAAGTATAGGTTTTATATGTCATGCTTCTTGAACATTTAATACTGCCATTCGTATTTTCTAAGAACAAGGATATTCACTTACCCTAAATGCAGTTGTTAAGTTCAAAAAAATTTAACATTGATATAAAGCTTACAGTCTGTATTCCAGTTTTTTCATAAGTCCCAATGTCCTTTTGAGCTTTTTGTCCTCCTTTTTGAGATCCCGTCCATGACCACGTATTGCTTTTGTCATTGTCTTTTTAGTTGCTCTCTTCTTTTCTTTGCTTTTTTGTGTGTTTTTGTGGTGGAAAAATATACAACATAAACTTTCCCATCTCAGCCACTCCCAAGCACACCATTCAGTGGAATTAATCACATTCACAATATTGTGGTGCCCTTACCACCTACCATTTAGTAATACTTTCCCATATGCCTAATCAGTAAACCCTACACCCATTATATGTTAATTCCTCATTCTCTCTGTCCCCTTCCCCTGGCAGCCTGTACTCTATGAGCTTTCTGTGAGCTTGTATATTCCCCAGCATTATCTTTGTAGTTTCTATGGGGCTTAAATTTAACATCGTAAATAATTCTCTTACTTGCTTTGAAACCAACTTAACTTCAATAGATAAACCATGTTCCTACAACCTTCCTTCCTTTACATAATTCTTTTTTTTTTTTACACTTTTTTTATTAAAGTTAATAGATTACAAAGAATGTTACATTAAAAAAACATAAGAGGGAAGCGGACTTGGCCCAATGAATAGGGCGTCCACCTACCACATGGGAGGTCTGCGATTCAAACCCCGGGCCTCCTTGACCCATGTGGAGCTGGCCCATGCGCAGTGCTGATGCGCGCAAGGGGTGCCCTGCCATGCAGGGGTGTCCCCCACGTAGGGGTGCCCCACACACAAGGAGTGCGCCCCGTAAGGACAGTCGCCCAGCGCGAAAGAAAGTGCAGCCTGCCCAGGAATGGTGCCACCCACACGGAGAGCTGACACAACAAGATGATGCAACCAAAAGAAACACAGATTCCCAGTGCCGCTGATAAGGATGGAAGTGGTCACAGAACACACAGCAAATGGACACAGAGAGCAGACAACTGTGTGTGGGGGGGAGAGTAGACATAAATTAAAAAAAATAAATCTTAAAAAAACAACAACAAAAAATAAAACCATAAGAGGTTCCCATGTAACCCACTCCCCACTCCCCATTCACCCACCCCCATCGTTTTTGTAAATTGTATTTTTTGAAGATATGTACATCACAAAAACGTTTACATAATTCTTGCCACAAATTACATGTTTTTACATGAGTCCATAACCACTAATTTATCATTACATTTCATGCATTTGCCTTTTAATATTCCATCCTCCCCCATCCCCCCAAGATGGCTCCTCTTCTGTTTGCTCATCATTGTGTTTTGTTTGTTTTGTTTTGTTTTCTCATTGTTTTTGCTCATTGTTTTGTCGTCTTTAGGAGGCACTGGGAACTGAACCCGGCACCTCCCATGTGGGAGGCGGGCAGTCAACTGCTTGAGCCACATCTGCTCCCTGCATTGTCTTTTAGATCCTGTAGGAAGTAAATAGTAGAATTTCAGGCCAAAAATATAGTAGTACTGCCATTTGTATTTACCTCTGTCATTACCCTCACCAGAAATCTTTATTTCTTCATGTGGCTTTGATTTATTAGGTATTATCCTTTCCTTTCACTTGCAGAACTCTGCTTAACGTCTCTCGTAGAGCTGGTCTTGTGGTAAAGAAACTTGTATATCTGGAAATGTTTTAATCTCATTTTTGAAAGACAGATTTGCCAGATACAGAATTCTTGGTTGACATTTTCTTTTCCTATCAGCACTTTAAACATGTCCGCCTGCTGCCATCTTGCCTCTGTGGTTTCTAATGAGAAATATGCACTTAATCTTATTGAAACTCCATTGTATGTGACACATTGCTTCTAACACAGCTTTCAGAGTTCCCTTTTTCATCTTTGGCATTCAACAGTTTGATTAAAATCTGGTGTTGGGTAGGTCTATTTGGGTTTATCTTATTTGGATGTTGAACTTCTTGGATGTGTATATTCATGTCTTTTGTTAAAATTGGGAGGTTTTCAGGCATTATTTGTCTTTTCAATTCCTCTCTGGGGAAGCGGACTTGACTCAATGGATAGAGCTTCCACGTACCACGTGGGAGGTCCACAGTTCAAACCCAGAACCTCCTTGACCCATGTGGAGCTGGCCCAAGTGCAGTGCCAATGCACACAAGAAATGCCGTGCCATGCTGGGGTGTCCCCTGTGTAGGGGAGCCCCACACGTAAGGAGTGTGCCCTGTAAGGAGACCCGCCAGGGTGAAAGAAAGTGCAGCCTGCCCAGGAATGGTGCTGCACACATGGAGAGATGACACAGCAAGATGACACAACAAAAAGAGGCAGATTCCCAGGCTGCTGACAAGAATAGAAGTGGACACAGAAGAACACACAGTGAATGGACACAGAGCAGACAACTGGGGAGGGGGGAGAGGGGATGGGGAGAAGGGAAGAGAAATAAATAAATAAATGTTTAAAAAATTAATTTTCTTCTCTGCTGCTTTCTCTTTTTCTGGGATTCCCACAATTGTGTACATTGGTTTGTTGGATGGTGTCCCCCAGTACCTCAGGCTCTGTTCACTTTTCTTCATTCTTCTCTTTCTCTTCCTCAGACTGGATGATTTCAAATATCTTATCTCGAAGCTTGTTCCTTTTCATAATTTCCATCTCTCTTTTGATAGTCTCTTTAGTGTGCTCACTCTTGTTTTCCTGATATCCTTTAGTTCTTTTTTTTTTTTTTTAAGATTTTTTATTTCTTACCCCTCCCCCCCATTGTCTGCTCTCTCTGTCCATTTGCTGTGTGTTCTTCTGTGTCTGCTTGTATTCTTGTCAGTGGCACTGGGAATCTGTGTCTTTTTTTTTTTTTAAGATTTATTTATTTATTTCTCTCCCCTTCTCCCCCCCACCCCGGTTGTTTGTTCTCTGTGTCTATTTGCTGCATCTTCTTTGTCTGCTTCTGTTGTTGTCAGCAGCACGGGAATCTGTGTTTCTTTTGGTTGCGTCATCTTGTTGTGTCAGCTCTCCCTGTGTGCGGCACCATTCCTGGGCAGGCTGTACTTTCTTTCGCGCTGGGCGACTGTCCTTACGGGGTGCGCTCCTTGCATGTGGGGCTCCCCTACGCGGGGGACACCCCTGTGTGGCACGGCACTCTTTGTGCGCATCAGCACTGCGCATGGGCCAGCTCCACACGGGTCAAGGAGGCCCCGGGGTTTGAATCGTGGACCTCCCATGTGGTAGACGGACACCCTAACCACTGGGCCATGTCCACTTCCCCTGTGTCTCCTTTTGTTGCATCATCTTGCTGCATCAGTTCTCCGGGTGTGTGGCACCACTCCTGGCTGTGATTTTTTCACGTGGGGTGGCTCTCCTTAAGGGGTGCATTCCTTGTGCATGGGGCTCCCTACGTGGGGGACACCCCTGCATGGCATGGCACTCCTTGAGTACATCAGCACTGCATGTGAGTGACCACATGGGTCAGGAGGCCCTGGGTTTGAACCCATATGGTAGGTGGACGCGCTATCAGTTTAGCCAAATCCACTTCCCTCCTTTAGTTCTTTATCCATGTTTTCCTTTAGCTCTTTTAGCATATTTAGGATGGTTTAAAAAAATTTTTTTCCCTTGTCTAGTCCTCCTCGGTGGTGGTTTCTAATGTTTTCAATATCTCCTTTGCAATCTTGTTGAAACCTGGACATTTTGATATTTTAATGTGTTATCTCAGGAATTTAAGGCTCTGAGGCATCTGTTCTTTAAGCTTGTATCCAGCTACTGTTACGACAGAGCTTTCCTGGAATGCCAGGAACTAACAACAAAGAGAGAAAAACAAGAAAAGACCTTTGCAGATCTTTGCAGATCGACCCCTGGGCGCACTCTCGCCAGAGCTTATTTACACAATGACGCCAGTAAAAGGATGGGGCCTCCCTGATCCTCTCTGAGCTTGCTTCTTGTCTTGGTTTGATCCTAGGAATTTTACCAATTATTTGGATACAGATGTCCTGTAGGACATACATGCAGTGCCTGGACTATGAAGGAACTATTTGTCCTCCAGCCAGCAGTCCCCTGTCCCAGGCAGCCAGGACTTGACTGCTCTCCCCCAGCATTCCATAGGATGGAATCCTCTGTGAGCCTCCTTCTACATGCAGGGCAAGTTCTGGGACAGTGAGTCTCTCAGGCCACCACCAGGCAGGATGGGCCTGGCCTCCGTGCTCCCATGTGTGCCTAAGGTTACTCTACACCCTCTGCAGCTGGGACCTGGGGTCCACACTGAGCTCCTACTGCATTGCTGCCTCTTTCTTGATTCGGCACTTGCCCTGTTCCTGGAATCCTTTAACTGAATTAATTTCCCTTTTAAAAAAACAACAGTATTCTACCAGCTTCCCTCACTAACTCCTTGGTAACTGTGGTTTTAACTCTCCTAGGTAAGTGGAGTCGTTTGGGGCTGCCAAACAGGACAAGGCCTGAGAGGGTCTGCTGTCCCTTTCCCTCTGGACAGTGTTTGGGGTGAAATATTTCGAGGACTTGTCTTCTCCTAGACTTTGAGAGATGTTGCACGTTCTCTCTCACACATAGGTACACCGTCTTCCTGAACCTTCTGACCACCCTGCCCAGAGATTGATTTTTGGAGAACGTCCCGGCAGGCCCAGTACAGCCCCTCTCCACATTGTTTCATTGTTTGCTCCTCCAAGTGCCTGTCCTCATAGTGCCTCTGCTTGGAAGACCTCTCCCACTCCCCAGCCTTCTCTAGTCTTAGTCAAGGCCCCTGCACCATGCCACCCTTCCCTGAGCAAGAGTAGAACATTGGGAAAGGGGTCAGGAGTTTGGTGGCAGTGGAACTCTGCATGCTGGGGAGCATCCCATCAAGCTAGGGCACGAGGGGCTAGGACTGAAGTGGTGCTGCCCAGAACATTCCTGGGCACTCTGGGAGGCTTGGCTTTCTTTGGGTTGGGTGACTTGCCAGGCCTGGGGCTGCTTTTATCCTGGAGGGACCCAGGAGAGCTGGAATACCGGGAAAAGGCAGCACAGGGTGGAGGCCTTGGGTTTCTCTGGAGACAGGATAGCTGGAGAGAGGCTGAAGGGCTCTTCCTTTTCTTGAGGCATATCTCAGAGGTTCTAGGACCATCAGATGTGGAGGCCCTGAGGGCTAGATTTTTGGGTGACCCTCAGGACAAGGGGATGGGGCAGGCATAGTGCTGACCCTGCTTGGTGACCAGCTCAGGGCCAGCTCAGCTCCCTTGGGCTCAGCCATCCAGCAGGTGCTGGTGGGTAGGCCTGGGCAGGCTGGGTTCTCGTGAGTCTGAACTCCCAGAATTTGGAATCCAGATCACCTCTGTGGTGTGGTTCTTTTTATCTTTTAACATCTTCCAAAAAGATACAGACCTTTAGTACATCTGAAACAAGGACTGTGATCTCCAGCCTTTCACAGCTTAGCAGACAGCTTGCCCTAAAAATAAAGATTGCTTGTTAGGTTGCCCTGAAGGTGACAAATTGACTTACCACTTGAGATCAGTTAATTGTTCCAGTTAACAGATAGAGCCTCCCTGTCTAAATACAGGTTTGTGACCTGGGGTGTGTTTATTTTGGTCTCTTTCCTTCCAGGACAACCCTCCCTATGATAAGGGAGCCTTCAGAATCGAAATCAACTTTCCAGCAGAGTACCCATTCAAACCACCGAAGATCACATTTAAAACAAAGATCTACCACCCAAACATCGATGAAAAGGGGCAGGTCTGTCTGCCGGTAATTAGTGCTGAAAACTGGAAGCCAGCCACCAAAACCGACCAAGGTAAGACATGTCATCTGACTTCCTTGATGGCGCTTCTCTGGGATCTTGTCTTGGGGTGGAGGGTTCTTTGGTCCTTTCTAATCCCATGTAGGGCAGGCCAGGACATGATCCTGTCGGTCCTAAGAGCTCCTGCCTAATCGACTCAAGTGGACGCAGCAGCACTGCTGCTGTCTTCTCATTCCTTACGGGGGGTAGCATGTTGCAGTTAAACTCTTAACCTGCACAGGTATTTGAGGAGGCCCTTCCTGTGCCCATTCCTGGGGTGCTCAGAGCCCAGTGGGGACATATAGACAGGCAAGCCTACGAAGGATCATGGGGCTGCCCAAAGGGCTAAAGGGAAGTGGTGTGAAAGGTGGCCTCACATAGCCATTAGCACTTGGACTCACACTTGAAGGAAGAAGGGAGTTTGGCAAGGGTTGTCCAGACTGAAAGAAGGGGACTAGCAAAAACCCTGTGGGCAGGCAGCAAAATGCCCTGACTTAAAGGTGTTGGCGTTAGTGGAGTGAAAGGAGGAGACACAGGTCAGACTTGAGACCTGCACACTCAGATGAAGCACACAGTTGGCAGACCTGAAAGTCCCTAGAAATTGGGTGTGGATGTTTGTGTCCATGTGTTTGGGCATCTGTCTGAACATACACATGCTCATTTTTTTTCTGGGAAAAATACCTGATTCAGTGTTGTGGGTGGTCTCCCTCTTAATCCTTGGAAATAACTAGACTTTATTATGGACAGTATCAGGCTTTTTATTTCTTAATTCTACAACATTCTTTTGAAGTCCTGAAGGACTTGAACAGAATAAGTTCTGCTTAGATCAAAGATGGTGGACAAGGCTGGGATTTGAGGGCCTACAGATGGAGTTTTTCAGCAATTAATATCAAGTCATTTTTCAGTGGAACCCTTGCAGGATGGATTTAAGCCTTTCACCAGAAAAGTCCAGCCTCAGCCATTTGAAATAGAGTCAGTGAAAGTACATGAGAATCAAGGAGTGGTCTCCATATACTTAACACCGTGTAAAGGAATATCATTATTCTCCAGCTTCCTTTCAACTGAAATATTGTATCCACAGACTACCCCTTTCAGCCACAATCACATTTATAAATTAGCAGTGTTATTGATACTCATTCGAATGTATTACCATCAACTGTATTCATTTCCACACATTTACAATAAACCTTATTAAAAATTCTACATACATTAAGCATCAGCTCCCATTCTCAACCCCCATTCAACTTCTTAGTAACTTATTCTCTAGAGCAGGGATTCTTAACCTGGGGTCCATGGAAAGATTTCAGGGGGTCCATGAGCTTGAACTGAAAAAAAAAAAATCATCATATTATCTTTATTTTCTCCAAACTCTAACTGAACCTCTCGCATTCCTTCATTTATGAATGTAAGCAATAAATTATGTAGATACTCATTTCATATCACATTGCAGCTGTTGCATATATCGAAAAATTGCTTACGCTCATCCATACTTCAAAATTACGGTAGTTGTTAGACCCAATACTAGTTGAGTATCATGAAACTTTCTGCCGCTGCATTCTGCGAAAGGGTCCATGGTTTTCACCTGACTGGCAGAGGGGTCCGTGGATTAAAATTAAGAACCCTTGCTCTAGAGTTTACCTCCATGCGTTTACTCATGTAGTGAGACCATGCAATGTTTGTCCTGTTGTGTCTTACTTCTTTCACTCAACATAAAGTCTTCAGGGTTCATCCATATTGTCATATGCATCCTGATTTCTTTTCTTGTTAGAGCTGAAGAGTATTGCATTGTGTGCGTATATCACATTTTGTTTATCCATTCATCGGTTGATAGACACTTGGGTTGTTTCCATGTTTTAACAATTGTGACTAATGCTGCTGTGAGCATCAGTGTTCAAATGTCATTTCATGTCCTTGCTTTCAATTTTTCTGAATGTATTCCTAGTAACGGGATTGCTGGATCATGTGGCAGTTCTATATTTAGATTCTTGAGGAACTGCCAAACTTTCTTCCACAAAGGCTGCACCGTTCTACATTCACACCAGCAGTAAAGAAGTATTCTATTTCTCTACATCCTCTCCAGCACTTAGTTTTTTGTTTCTGTAAAAAATTCTATAAGGTGTGAAACAATAGCTCAGTGTAGATTTGATCTACATTTCCCTAATAGCTTTTTTTTTTTTTTTAAAAGATTTATTTATTTATTTAATTTCCCCCCCTCCCCTGGTTGTCTGTTCTTGGTGTCTATTTGTTGCGTCTTGTTTCTTTGTCTGCTTTTGTTTCTTTGTCCGCTTCTGTTGTCGTCAGCGGCACAGGAAGTGTGGGCGGCGCCATTCCTGGGCAGGCTGCACTTTCTTTTCACGCTGGGCGGCTTTCCTCACGGGCGTACTCCTTGCGCGTGGGGGCTCCCCCACGCGGGGGACACCCTTGCGTGGTACGGCACTCCTTGCGCGCATCAGCTCTGCGCATGGGCCAGCTCCACATGGGTCAAGGAGGCCCGGGGTTTGAACCGCGGACCTCCCATATGGTAGACGGACGCCCTAACCGCTGGGCCAAAGTCCGTTTCCCACCTAATAGCTTTTGATGTTGAAAATTTTTTCATGTGCTTTTTCGGCCATTTGTATTTCTGCTTTGAAGATAGGTCTTTTCAAGTCTTTGGCCCATTTTTAATTGGGTAGCTTGTCTTTTTGTCTTTGAGTTGTATTGTTTTTTTATGTAACCTAGATATCAAACCTGTGTCGGATATATGGTTTCCAAATATTTTCATCCATTGAGTAGGCTGCCTTTTCACTTTCTTGACAAAGACCTTTGAAGCACAAAAGTGTTTAAGTTTGAGGAGATCCCATTTATCTATTTTTACTTTTATTGCTTGAACTTTGGGTGTAAGATTTAAGAAACTACCACCTACCACAAGATCTTAAAGCTGTTTCCCTACATTTTCTTCTAGAAGTTTTATGGTTGTAGCTTTTATATTTAGGTCCCTGATCCATTTTGAGTTAATTTTTGTATAACACGCAATCCTGCCAAGTTCTTTATATTAAATCTCCATAATCACAGGTAACAAGGCCTTCTCTCAAGCCCGAGAACTGAAGGGGGCATGGGGTGGGGGTGAGGGCAGGGAAGCTCACAGGAGATGATTTTAGCTTCAAGTTTTGGTAAATAGCCAAAAGGCTCTGCTTTTTCAGGTTGTGGCTGCTTTTTTTCCAAATACATAGCCAAGAGGGTGCTTTTCATTCTGTTGTAAAATTTCCTTGTTTACTTAGGTTTTTTAAGGTAAAAATTTTAGTGCAAGTAATTGTTGTCTGGATAGTGACAGACGGAATTGCTCTTTTGTGATGTGGAACAGTAAGTATTTCTTTCTAAAAAATCATTCTATGTGTTCTTCCTGGCATGGCCTAGATCCTTTCCTCACATGTATCAGGTTTGTTGTCCTTAGCACTTAATGCCATGTTCCCATGTTTCTATTATCCATCACTGTGGTACAAATGAACCTGTAGCTTTGTGGCTTAGAGAAACAATAGTTTATTTCTCATTCTATAGGTTGGCTGGGCTCAGCTGGGTAGCTCTGTAGCTGGTCTTCCCTGGGATCACTCAGGCAGCTGCATTGAGCTGGGAGCCCAGCCGGGGCTGGGAAGTACCAAAGGAACGTCACTCACATCTGTTGTAGTTGGTGTTAGCTGGGGTATCTGGGTTTACCTTGTGCTCTCATTGTCTATGAGTTTAGAATGGACCTCTTTCTTCATAGCATAGTGGTCTCAGGGTTGCAGGGCAAAAGCAGAAGCTGCCAGGCCACTTGTGGCCCAGAACTGGTACAGTGTCATCTCTCTACATTCTTTTGGCCAAAGCAAGTCCAGGTTCAAGGAGAAAGGAAATAGACTTCCCCTCTTGATGGGAGGAGTGGCAAAGTCACACAGAAAAGGTCGTGCAGGATGGGAGAGAGAGTTGTGGAGGCAGATGAGGTGGGCGATAATGCTGAGGGCCCCCATCCCCCACTCCTCCAGTTCAACTTGGCACAGATTGTCCCAAATGGTGGCTGTCTTAGACATGCCACAGCTACTCCACTTGCCAGAATCTTGATTTTGTTGGGTGTCCTAGTTTTTCTATCCCTGTTTCCAGACTGCTGTTCAGGCTCTTACAAAGTCTGCCTTTTTAAGTGCCTTGCCATTCCTTTTGTTCATTTCCTAAGCACATAAAGTATACATGCTACTTAGGCTACCCCCTGGCTTTGATCTTCTGGCAGTCTTCCAGGTCCTCATTTAACATCTGCTCACAGTTTTCTCAACATTCACACCAGTGACCCTTCTCAGACCAACCTCTTCGACTTCTTTAACTTATGACCTCAGCCCATTTCAGCCATCCACAAGAACATCTTTTTGTTGGTCTTTAGACCAGCTTCATTTCCAGTTGTTACCCTACCTAGGGAGTCCCAAATTAGTATTTCTATTAGGTAGGGGCATAAAATTACAAATGTGAATGAAATGTTGTTTAGAGTGTAAAATTAAGCATAACAGAATGCTGGGGTGGCTATAATTAAAAAGGGAAGCGGATGTGGCTCAAGCAATTAAGTTCCTGCTTACCACATGGGAGGTTTCCTGGTGCCTCCTAAAGAAGACGAGCAAGACAGTGAGCTGATGCAACAAGAGACACAAGGAGGAAAACATAATGAGAGACCCAACCAACAAAGCAGGGAGTGGAGGTAACTCAAGTGATTAGGCACCTCCCTCCCACATGAGAGGTTCTGGGTTCGATTCCCAGTGCCTCGTAATGGTGCGGCTGCTTTGTCTGGCCATTTCCCAAACAGTTAAACTGTATTTTCATTTGCCCCAGCAATTCTCTTAGGTATATGTATATACCCAAGAGAATTAAAAGCAAGCATATATCAGATGGAGGGTTAGAAGAAGAGATACAAGACTCATTTCTCTCCCAAAAGATAGCTAGAAGACAGGCAAAAACAGCCTGAAAAAAATGTTCTAGGGTATAAGACACCAGGGTAAGACTGGAAACCACCCAGAAGGTAGAGGGGCAAAGAAAAAGTAAAAGATTCTCAAAGGTAAAAAGTCTGTGAGTAAAATCTGGACCAGGGTTTGAGCTGGGAGGTTTGCCAAAGAGCACCATCTCCTGGCAGACCAAGGAAGAGCATGCAGGAAAATAAAAGTAAATAAATAAAAGAGGCTTTTTCAGACCTTTAGAACCTTCTCTGCCTATGACCCTAGGCAGTGTATCTGCAACCCATTACCAGGCCCGTGGCCTAGATTTGAGCAACTAAACAGGGACAATTCTAAAGAGCTAGAACAGGTTGAACCAAGAAATCAAAGAACAGCAGTAACACACAGCTTCATGCCACAAAATTCCTTTGCAAGAGAGAAACTGATCATCAGAATAAACTCAACCATCATAATTAGATGCCTAGATATCAACAAAAAATTACTAGCAAAAAATTACTAAGAAAAAGGAAGATAAGGCTTAAGCAAAGGAATATATCAAAGTCCCAGGACAAGACAAAGGATTTGAGACAATCAATCAATGAAGTTCATACAAATCTCCTAAATCAAATTGATGAGTTGAAAGACAAAATATGACTAGAGCCATGAAGGGCATGGAGAAGACACTAGATGAGCACAAAAAAGAATTTAAAAACTTGAATGGAAAAATAACTATGGGAATGAAAGGCACAATGGGTGAGATTAGAAACACATTAAAGATATACAACAGCAGGCTCAAAATTTAAAAAAGAATAAGTGATGTAGAAGACAACAGCTGAAATTGAGGCAAGAGAAAAGAATGGAAAAAATTGAACAGGGGTGTCTCAGGGAGTTGATTGGTAACACGAAACACAACATACATGTCATAGGAGTCCTAGAAGAAGAAGAGAAGGGAAAAGGGGCAGAAAGAGTATTTGAAGAAATAATGGCTGAAAAATAACTCTCATGAAAGAATGAATTTACATGTTCTTCAAGACGCTACGGTTACTCCAATTAAAATAAATCCCAATAGATCTACTCTAGGACATATACTACTCAGAATATTAAATGCCAGAGTTAAAGAGAAATTTCTGAAAGCACAAGTGAGAAACAAACTAAAAACTAAAAATGTAACACAGGACTTACAGCAAGACCTCATGAGAAATATAAGTATGGGTAATATTGCATATATGAAACCTTTTCTTTTTAAACAAATGTATTTTAATGTTACAAGATGTTAGTATCAGGCAAAAATTCCACCAGAATAAACTACGGACAATAGCTTATAGAAATATATCAATAATCTTTCATTAAAGGTAACAAAAATATATACTAAGTGAAATAAACTAGACAAAAGTTACTATATATTTATTGTTTGACTGCATCTATACAAAATATAAATACAAATAAATTAGACGGAAACAGAATAGCCAGCTGTGTATGGCAAGGTAAGGATAGAGATTGAGGTGATTATACAACATAGGTCATCCATTGACTGATGAATGGATGAATAAAATGTGCTCCAGGAACGTGGGTATGGATCAAGCAATTGAACTCCTGCCTACCACACGGGAGGACCCAGATTCGGTTTTCAGTGCCTCCTAAAGAAGAGAAGCAAGACAGCAAGCTGACACAATGTGTAGGCATGGCAAGCTGATGCAAAAAGATGATGCAACAAGAGACACAGGGAGGAATACAATGAGAGACACAGCAAAGCAGGGAGTGCAGGTGGCTCAAGCAATTAGACTTCTCTGTCCCACATTGGAGGTTCCAGGTTCAGTTCCCGGCGCCTCCTAGAAAAACAAGGAAGATGAACAGACACAGCAAGTGCAAACAATGAGGGGGTGGGGAGAAATAAATAAAAATATATTTTTAAAAAAATGTGCTGTGTCCATATAATGGGATATTATTCATTCATAAAAAGGAATGATTCATGATTCAAATTGTAACTATAATAAGGATGAACCTTGCAAACATTATGCTAAGGTAAAAGCAGCCAGATACAACAGGCCACCTATTGTATGATTTGATTTTTATGAAATGTCCAGAAGAGGCAAGTCCGTAGAGCTAGAAGGCAGGTTAGTGGAAGGATGGAAGAAAAAGTGACTGCTAATAGGTACAGATTTTTTGATGGTGAAAATGTTCAGGAATTAGATAATGGTGGTAGTCACACATTTTTGTAAATATAATAAAATCAACTAAATTCTGTTTTTAAAATGAAGTTTTTTTGCTATGTGAATTACATTTCAATTCTGAACAACAAAGAAAAATGGCGACAGTGAAGAAGCATTATTAGTTGAGCAAAAATTGCATGAGAAGTCAAGAAATAAGGTAGCTATCCACAGAAAGGTGGTGGGAGTTGACAGTAATAATACCAGAAGAAAGAATATAAAAAACTAAATTTTCTCCAGCACTGTCAGGTTCTAGCAGAGATCTTGGCACAGAGCAAAGTCTTAGTTTGATGGTTGAGTGAGAATTGCTATGTAAAGAACAGTTGGTAACAAAGAATCTATATATAGCAAACAGCTTCACAATCAAATATGAAAAAAATTATATGAAAAGAAAAATCAAACATTTTCATAAATTGAATGTTTTAATCCCTTATGTACTATCATTTATAAGGAATCAAGTAGATTTAATTTAGATGGAGGACTCAAGTAATATAATAGGATATAATTAATTACAGATACCATTTCCATAAAAAAACTGTCAGAATGAAAATGAGGAAGTTTTATTGACTTCATTCTCTAATCATAATACAACAAGGCTAATATGTAAAATATATGTAATTTTTAAGATTTATTTTTTATTTCTCTCGCCTTCTGCCCCCCCCAACGCCCCCATTGTCTGCTTTCTATGTCCATTCGCTGTGTGTTCTTCTGTGACCGCATCTATCCTTATCAGTGGCACTGGGAATCTGTGTTTCTTCTTGTTTTGCCATCTTGCTGTGTCAGCTCTCCGTGTGTGCAGCGCCATTCCTGGGCAGGCTGTACTTTCTTTTACGCTGGGCGGCTCTCCTTATGGGTGCACTCCCTGCGCTTGGCACAGCACTCCCTGTGCGCATTAGCACTGCGCATGGGCCAGCTCTGCGGACTTCCCACGCGGCAGGCGTATGCCCTATCCATTAAGCCAAGTCCGCTTCCCGATAAGTAATTTTTAAGCTCCTATATTTTAGATGAAAAAATCCTTCTGAGGAGCAGTTGGGTCAAGGAAGAGATCAAGAAATCAGTGTGGGGACCACGTGTGAAATAATGGTGAACCATGTTGTCATATCTATAAAACATGACTCGGTGAATGGAGCCACAGTTGTAGTTTGGGGAAAAAAGCATGGATCTTCTTACCAGAAAAACAAGCTCAGCTGAAAAGTTTATTATAATTTAGCTAAGGAGCCAGAAATACACCCAAAGGAAAGAGGAAGAATATATGATCGTCAGAACTACTAAATAAATTAGAAAATGTTGAGATTTGACCAAATAAATAAAACTTCGGAAGGATTACATAGACAAATAGCAAACTTACATGAGCATCTTTTGAAAAGTATGTCTTAATAATTAACAGTTTTCTTCTGAAACTTGAAGTACTAACTTGTGATCACACTGAGGAGTAGAGAGCCTGGGCTAGCATTCAGGGTGAGCAGGAGAGCGCCTTAAAGGGCCTTCCAGTGAGTTTCTGAAATGCCAAGGAGGCAGCAAATGCCCTTGTTGCAGAACCATTTCTAATCCTGGAAAAAGATGCGGAAGTCACCTAATGTGGTTTGGGTTTCCAAACCTGAAGTCAAGACCAACAAAGCAAAATGGAGACCTCTCCCATCTGAAACGTGGAGTTCATTACCAGTGTAACATGGCCAGTGAGCCAGGGCAGTCTTCTAGAGAGGCTGGGGAAGGTACCCTTTAGAGCAGGGGCTCTTCACCAGGTGTCTACGGTCCATGGAAAGATTTCAAGGGGGTTCGTGAGTTTGAATTGGAAAAAAAATCAATTTATTATCTTTATTTTCCTCAACCTCTAACCAAAATCTAGCATTTCCCTCATTTATGAATATATGTGATAAATTACAGTCATATGCATTTCATATGACATTACAGGTGTTAGGTATCTTGAAAAATCACTTATGCTCATCCATACTTAGAAATTACAGTAGTTGATAGACCCAACACTAGTTGAATGTTATAAAACTGTCTGCCAGTACATTCTGAGAAGGGGTCTGTGGTTTTCACCTGACTGGCAAAGGGGTCCGTGGAACAAAAAAGGTTGAGAACCCTTGCTTTAGAGTGTTCTTTGGCCGCTTCCCTGGGTGGCTAGATGGGGGAGTTCTGGTGTTTATTTTAATGCATGCCTTCTGTTTTTGGCAAATGGATTTTCCAGTTGAGTTACTCGTAGTATATTTCTTTTTATTCTAAAGCTATTTATAGTAAAAGGTGGGGTGCCTTAACGTATTGAGTAAATTATAATTTAAATTCATATAGATAAATGGCAGACAATGGTACATGAATGGTTGAAGTTGGAGAATAGGAACAAAGTAGCTTTATCACTATTTCTGCTCAGCTAGGCCAGAAGGGATAAATCTTGAAAGAGTCAAAAAGTGTTCCTGAGTGTCCACCCACTCGAGTGACAGCAGTCTGCTTATAGGGTAGGAGGTGATGGCATGTCCCCGAGGGAGGTGTGGCAGGTAGAGTGAGGAGTTAGGCGACCTGTCCAGCCCGGCCTGCAGAGGGGCTGCCTCCAGTTTTCACACACTCAACCACACTCTGCTCTCTTTACAGTCCACCCCCCTTACCCAGCAGCCAGGAAGGGGCCGCCCCACCCACCATGGTTACCGGGACCCCTTGCTGTCCCCAGTCTCACCTGGTAGCAAGCATTGTTCAGACAAGATGAGGAGCAGGTGGTCTTGGGACACCTAGCGAGGAGTACTCTGTGCCTCCCCTATGGTGCTGTTGACATGTGATGCCTTTTACAAATGGCTGCGTGTGTGACTTGGCCGGCAGTAGCATTCTAATCCATTCCTTGTATTGGCGGATGAGAAGTGTGGGCCCAGTTGGAGGAAATTGTGGTGGTGGTGGTGGTGGTAGTGGTTGTCCAGGGAGGAGAGATGCATTCCTGCTGGGAACGTGGGAGCAGCAGTGGCCCTGGTGCTGGCCCTGGGGGGGACTGTGTAAGAAGGCACGAGCAGCCACCCACACACGCGCACCATGTACCCACATTCCCTTCCTCCCAGAGCTTGTCTTCCAGCGTATCTGCGGCCTTGTTGCACTTTGCGGGAGCATTATGGAACCCTCCCTTGTGACTTCTGCCTCTGGTAATGTCAGGTCTGACATCACTAGGGCCTTCGGCCTCCCGAGGCTTGGATGGGATGGCAAGGTGAATATTCCTCGGCTGGTTCAGAAGCTCCTCAGCGTCTACTGGGTGGGATCATGCAGGCCTTTGCCATGCTTGCTTATAAACCTTTATTGAAACCACTGAGCCAAATGCAACTCTGAGCACTGTGTGCGGGGACGGTGCAGGGACATATACCTCCAGCCCTGTTCTCGAGAAGCTTGGCATGCACGTGTGGGTGACTGAGGGAGAGAATGTTGCTCTGTCTGGTGTCTCTGGCACAAAGGAGAGGATGGGAGTGATGGGGGACCAGGATATCCCTGAGTTATCAGGTCACAAAGGCTTCCTGGAAGAGGGAGTGTCCCTGAAGTACGTCTGCTGAGGTATTGGCTGTTGTCCAGTACTTTCTCCTAATTCCAGAAGAGAGCAGAGGTTGAGTTCCGGTGGTTAGAATATTGGGTGAATGGGAGGCTGCTTTGTTTTAAAGACACAGTAGCTATAAACCAGTTTTCCTTTCTAGGATTAGCTGCCCTTGTGTGCCCTTCCTCTTGTGAGACTGTTCTAACCAGCCATGCCTTGTCCTTCTCTTGGCAGTAATCCAGTCCCTCATTGCACTGGTGAATGACCCCCAGCCCGAGCACCCCCTTCGGGCTGACCTAGCTGAAGAATACTCTAAGGACCGTAAAAAATTCTGTAAGAACGCTGAAGAGTTTACAAAGAAATATGGGGAAAAGCGACCTGTGGACTAAAATCTGCCGCGACTGATTCCAGCAAGTGTGAGCAGAGACCCCAAGCAGTGCATTCAGACACCCCGCAAAGCAGGACTCTGTGGAAAATTGACACGTGCCACCGCCTGGCGTCCGCTTGTGGCAGTTACTAACTTTCTACAGTTTTCTTAATCAAAAGTGGTCTAGGTACCTGTAAAGAAAGGATTAAAAATTTAAGATGTTCTAGTTCTGCTTTCTTTGTTTTAAAAATCACTGCTTCAGTCTACTTCGAAAGAATGGTGTTTCTTTTCTTATCCAAATTTATCTAAAATCTTCAAGTTACATTCAGCCTAAAAAAAAAAAGTTGTGATTCACCTTCTCCCCTGACACTGCCCTTGCAAACTCCCACTTTTCTCGCATTCAGTTTATTTTTCACTCAGCCACTTTCCCAGACCCAGGTCCCATTCCTTCCACAAAAGAGAAGAGATGGCCCTGGCTTTTATGATGGTTTTGCCTCTCCCTTGGTGCACTGCCCAGTGTGGGAGCTGGTTCAGATTCTCTCGACTCTAGTTGATCACATCCTTTTAAAAATTAAAAAAAGAAAAAAAAAGAAAAAACCGAGCAACAACTCACTCCATCCTATACCTGCCCATCCCCACCCCCGTCAAAGCCGTAAAAAGGGAGGCCCAGTTCTCTGTAAAAATCTGACTCGTGTTACCACCATAATGTTGATTAAATGGGCAAACCCCATGTCCGTGTGTGTCATTGACTTCCAGCCTGCAGTCACAGGTCGGGGGCGACCCCGGCAGGAAGGCCTGCCAGCCGAGGACGCCGTTCCCTTGTGTAACGAATTTCTCACCAGAAAGGCTGCCAGGGCCAAAGCCTGCCACTCCTGTCTTCAGCATTTTAGAAGATCCGTTTGGCATCACAGACAAAAAAAAAAGCTAAAGCCAGAAATAGCTGCTTGAAAGGCCAAGCTCATCTGTCACCCAGCTCCCGCTGAGGGTGCCGTGGAGCTTGCTGTCCCTCCAGCTCCTCAGTGCGGCAGCCCCACCACGGCCTCCCTCGGCATGCGTGTAACCCTTTGTGGGTTGGAATGGGCAGGCGCCAGCCTTCGACTCGCCGGTCTTGCGTGGATGTCGTGCCAGCTGGCCTCCGAGGAGCAGACCAGTAGCTCAAGCCAGGAGCAAGACCGCCTTCCCTCTCCCTTTGGACTCACGGCCTTTGAGGAAGTCGCCCTCCACTCGAAGCTCGGTGAATAATATCCTTTAAATGTGTTTTATATGGTTTTGACTGCTTTTCTTTTTTTTTTTTTGTAGAAATAAAAATTGACCTTCAAATTTATCGTCAGATGAACGTGTAAGGATTTGAATGTTAATGTCTTTTCAAAAGCAAGTAGGACTGTCCCTGAAAGAGTAGAGAACGCGTGTCACCGGCACCCAGGGGAAGCTGGTGGCCCAGTGCTGTGGTGTCATCAGCTCTGCTCTGCCACTGGCAGCTGCCCCTTGGCCACTTGGGGAACTCAATCTTGTGGAGATGACATAGAACCGTTGCTTTTTGTTTTCACGTTAGCGCTCCAACTTGAGACCTTCCTGGGGCTTACAGACTTGTAGGACAGCTTGGCTTTCCCTGTGCACAGTGAGGTGTGTGGTGGGGTAAATTAGCGGCGTGGGCTCATGACCTCTGCTCAGTGTCTGTGGGTGGACCGTTCTCCGGTCTGAGCATGCCAGGGCAGGTTTCTGGAGACTTCCTTGTGCCCCGGATGGCACAGCGTCTGGTTTGGCATCTCCATACCTGTCTCTCCATTAGCAGAAAAGTGACAATGGACTTGATTTCACTCATACTAGATTTGTAATAAAATCCCAAATTCTGTCAAACTGCTATCCAGCCAAACCACCCTTGGTTCCTGTTGCTTCTCTGAATCCAGAAATGTTGCCTTTCTTGGAAACCGTCCTGTTGCTTCATACCACCACCATTGTAGCTCTCTGCCTGCCTTCACCACCTCACTTCTCTGCCTACCATGCCAGGTCACCTTTGTGCAGCAGCCTCTCAGGGACTCTCCTTTTGGGCACTCGCCCCCCACCCCAGGGTTCGCCCGGTCAGCAGAGGCCTGGCTCTCGGAGAGTCGGCTTGGACGTCCCTCCCTCAGTGGAGCTGTGGACACCAACCAACCCCGGGCCACAGCCAGGTCCTCCTGAGGCACTGCTGAGCCTCAGGCTTGGAGCGAGTGGGTGGGCAGTCCTGGCTGCTCCAAAACCAAAAGGCTGTGTCCTCTGGAGAAAGGGGAGCTGTTTGAGCAGCCGCCGCTGACCTGTGGCTCACTCAGGAATTTAAACCCGCGTGGTTCCTTGAAGTGTGCCTGGGCCTTGCCTTCCTCCCTGCCCCTACCCCCACCCCATGGTGGAGACTAGGCTTTCTAAGATGCCCCATCCCATTCTGCTGCCCTGAATAAAAATGCTCTTCTGACACTGGTTTGGTCGCATTGTTTTTTTCCTTACTGGGGGTGGGCAGTGCCAGGGCCAGCACTCCCAGGGGAGAGAGAGGGGGCAGCTTTGGCCCAGCACCGCAGTGGGGACTGTAACTTGCATGTGTAGACCCAGCATTTCAGTCCCATCCATTCCAAGACTGATACTATGCATGTTTATTCCCAAGGAGCGTGGCGTTCTGGAGCAAGGTCGCGGAACCAATGAGGGGTATACCTGAGGTTGGAGGCCAGACCACTTCCTCCTGTGATTCCAACCAGTACCCTCTCTGGAACCCCCACGACAGTAACTCCAGCACCGCTAGGGCGGTGCTGACTCAGTTGGCAGGGCCAGGCCCAAGTTTCCAATTCAGGGATCGGCACTGCCTGAACCAGATCTAAAGGTCTGAGTGAGGAGAACCTTCCTGGGGTGCCCTTTTACGAGGGTACCAAGAGGACATTCGGGTCCTTCCCACCGGTCATCGGTGGGGCATCCCCTGCCACAGCCTGGTCTCTGCTCTGGGAGTCTCACTCAGCACAGCCCTCAGAAAACAGGTTTAGAGCAGCTTGCTCAAGAGGCACCCAGCTGGTGTGTTTTCAGTCAGGAGTCAGTGTGACTCCAGAGCCTGGTTCCTTCTCAGCTCCAACCCAGACACTGCCACAGCGCCCCCTCCTCAAGCAAGAGGCGTCCAAGATGCCCTCTGGCCTCCCCAGCCTGCCTTGTCCCAGTATGATGGTTCAGCGCAAAACACACACCTCCTTCCTCTCGTGCCTGTGTGCAGTGCAGGCTAAATTATCACCCCCTGCCTCCAGAGGTTTCTTCCACAAGCTCCCCGGACTTCCTCATGGCCAATCCATAGGCGGGGGGACTATTCCTGCTTTCTTCATTTCGCAGCACCTCCATGCTGCGCCCTGCTGGCCTCAGTTCTTCAGGGCCTGTCCTGCACTGGCTCTTCCTCCTCTTGCCACACTGTGTCCTTCCAAGCAGATGAGGTGTCTGGGGGACTGTGCCGGCCTCAGGAGTCTCAGTGTGGACAGAACCCTCTTGCCAGGGTCTTCCAACCCCAGTATCCTACAAGGGGCTCCCCCCGAGGTCCAGAGAAGGGTAGCTGCTTCCCTAGAGAGCATTTTCTGACCTGTTCTAGGCAGGGAAGAGCCCCTCTCCAGCCCAAGGCTTTGTTGGACTTGCCTCTTCCCTTCAAGGTGGCCAGGTCACACCAGTTGCCCGCACCTGACTGTGCTATTTGCCAGCCCTCTGTCCCCTACCCCCTCTGGCCAGCTGCAGAGCTGGCCATCCAACGACTTGCCTGAGCCACCGCCACCACGTGCAGCTGGTTTGACATAATAAACACCCCCCCAGTCTGCTACGCCCCCTCTTGCCAGCTCTCTAATGGTCCCTGGGGCTGGTCTGGGCCCTCATCTGCCCCTGTCTTCCTCTTGGGTGATGGCAGCCACTCCCATGGCTTCATCTAGCATCAGTGCAGACCCCCAAGAGTCCTGAGCCTAAGATCAGCACCATTAGCCACATTCTTGGAACATTTTCAGCCCAACCCCCTCAAGGAAGGTGCCTCAGTGCCAGCCAGTGGGCTACCTTGACAAGAGCAAGAGGTGGGGGCCACGTAGGAGGTGGGGAGGCAAACCCAGTAATTCTCATTCTCAGCTTGGGCCCCAGGGGACGGAGGACAGGGGCTGAGGCTGAAAGAGATAAGGTCTGGTGGCAGGCAGGAAGGAGGAGCCAGACCCCACCCTCCACCCTTTCTGTGCCGCACATCGCACATCGTGGGAGGCCGCCTAGGGCAGGAGAGAGCTCTCGGCACATCACATGTGCCTGGCCCAGAGCAGGGTCTGTCGCACATCCTAGAAAAGAACAAGGAGGTTCAAGACCCTGCTCTGCCACTTCTGCCTCTAGGTGACTGCCTTCCAGACAGTTTTACATGAATTTAAATAAAACCAGGACGTGTGGTGCCCACATACCTCTCCATCCTCCAGGGCAGAGCACAATTCTCTGTGCTGTGGGGAACTCCTTTCCCCCATCTGCTCCCTGCCTCTCAAGACCCTTGGTGCAGAGCTAGACCCGGACCCCAGTGCATGGTACACCCACACACCTCCAGGTACAATGTCCACTGAAGAACTGCCCTCCTCCTGGGAAGTAGTAAACACACCCCTATGAGCAGACAGTAGGACTCACTATCCCCTGCAATGGCAGAGGGTGACTGACTTAGGACATGTGACTTCTTTTATCACTGAAAATGGAGATGTGTCATCTGCCTCCTTAAAAGGCAGCCTGTTGAGACAAACCAGGGGCATGTTTTGCCTATCTTTTCTGGAATATTGCCTTGGTTTGGGAGCAGGATCTGTGTGGCTCTCATTTCTGTCACCACGAGGGTCTGTGTGGCTCTTTTCTGTCACTCACCATTTCTTGGACAGTTTTATATAAACTCCCCCAGTTTGGAAGACATGGGTGATACTTTATTAACACAGCAACCTCTCCATTCCACGCCTAAACAACAGAGGTTTACCAGGCAACATCTCAAGTGCCACCAAACTCTGGCCAGATCCCAGGCCCAGATGTTATGGGCTGGCTCCCGCCTGCAGCCAGAAGGGGCCACAGAAGCCCTGGTGGACACTCAGCCATGAGGGGGCAGCACAGAGAGGCAGCCCCCGGCCCTGGAGGCCCCAGACTTTGCTTTAGGCTCTGGTTTCAGGTGGGAGGTCACTTCCCTAGTCTCCTGCCTCCTACCTGAGGAGCCATAGTGCTAGGCTGCCCGTCGGGGTCAAGGTGGGGAGGACTCCACGGGCAGAAGGCCCCCCTCCCCGGGCCTCTTGGCATCCAAGTCGTCGAGGGCGCAGAGCTGCACACCGTCCTGGGCGAGCCGGGCCCGCAGCGTGGGCGCGGTGAGGACGCGCAGCTCGTGCAGCCGCTCCCAGGAGCAGGAGAAGGCGTCGGGGCCCTCGCCGCAGCCCCCGGCCGGCGGCTCGCTGGGGTAGCCCGGGTGCGCCATCAGCTCGGCGGTCAGGGCGTGACCCTCGGGGATGCCCTCCAGGGCCCGGGCCAGCGCACCCGACACGCGGTGCGGGGACATGTGGCGGCCGCAAGTACTCAGGCCCACAAAGGCGTCGGTCCACCTGCAGACACCGGGGGCGTCAGCGACCTAGCCGGCAGGACCTCGGGGGCGGGGCTAGGATGGGGGCGGGGCGGGGACGAGGCGGGGGCGCTCACCGCAGGCAGTGCAGGGAGAAAGGGCCCACGGCGGCCCGGGCGTCGCGCCCCACGTCGCAAGCGAAGGCGCGCGCCGAAGCCCCGAGCCACGCGCAGCCGTCCACGCCGCGCTCCAGCGGCAGCCGCGTGAAGCACACCCCCGCGGCCTGCAGCGCCTCGGCGAACACCTGGCACACACCTGCGGGCGGGGCGGGGTCAGGCCACGCCCGTGGGAGGAGCATGTGCCCTCCCCATCCCAGAGCATGCTCCGCCCCCCACACACGCCTTCCTACCCCCCCCCCCCCCCCGCCGCCTGGGAATAAGGACCCTCCCGCCTGGCAGCAGATATCCCCGCCCCCCTGCCTGGGAGCACCGCCGTCCCGCCCCCCACCTGGGAGCACGTGCACGTGCTGGTGCCCGTCCACGTGCGTGGGATCCCGGCCCAGCAGCTCCCGGAAGCGGCTCAGTTGGGCCTCCAGCTCTTCCCGCACCTAGAGGGGGAAGGCAAAGCTCTGGAGCGCTCGAGAGGGGGCCACCCCTCCACGTGGCCCGGTCACTAACCGCTCCGATGTATGAATGGGAGAGGCGTCCAGTGAGTTCCCCATCTCCCCGGCGCCTACTGACTCCAGGTGACCACCGGGAGGGTCATCGCGAGCATCCTCCCCCCGCCTCCCCACCTGGGGCAAGGACACGTCTCTGGCCGCCACCGCCTCGCGGAATCCCATCTTGCCGAGGAAGAAGCCTTCCGGGTTGAGCAGCGACGACGCGCCGGGGCGGGCCGGACCCACAGGGCGGCCCTCGGACAGGTTGGCGTGGAGACCAGTGGGAATGCCGTGCCTGCGGAGGAGCGCGAGCGGGAGCTCGGGCTCCCCACGCTGTCCCACCCCGCCCCTCCCGGCCCCCTCAACGACCGCCCCTCACCTGCGGGCCAGCTCCGCCGCGCTCTCCGCTGCCGCGCCGTTGACCAGCAGGGACACGCTGGTCACGGCCCCTGCTAGGAAAGCCTCCACGATGCCCTCATCGCGCCGCGGGCAGTAGCCGAAGTCATCCGCGGTGACCACCAGCCGCACGCGCGGCCGGGCCATGGCCACCGCCGTGCGGGGCCGGAGGGGAGTGGGCTGCACTGCCCAGCCCGGGCTCCTGGGCGCGGCCCGACGCACACGCCCGCCCCCGGCCCAGCAGGTCCCCGCCGCGTCTGCGCCTTTGTCCTCGCCACCTGCCGGCCCCAGCGTGGCTCTGCAGCCACAGCGCCGGCGCTCCCACCCAGACCCATGATGCGCCCAAACCGTGCAACGCGGAGCACTCTCTGGCTGCAAAAGTGATGTTCAATTTGAAAAATACACACACACGCATTTTTTTTTTTTTTTTTTAATTCGCCTTCTCCTTTCCAGAGCTCACCACTTTCTGGGCAGTGTCCCTTCCAGTTTTTTCTATATGCAAATAAACCCACCCAGTTCCTCTTCCTTCACGTAACAAATTGTGTTGTTTTGAGATGACGCTGATTCCGATGCTATCTCGTTCTTCTAATGTTTCCTTCCTTAGACTGTGAACTTTTTCATGTTTAGTAAACATCTATTTCATTTTCAAGTTGCTTTTGTGCCTTATGCTGAGCTCTAAAGGAGCCGTTTTTTTAATTTGTAAAAGCGCTAAACCATAAGAAAGTGAACCTTTTTCGTAAACTGTGTTTTTACTGTTTGACATTTGCTTTTTACTTTCTTTTATGATGCGTTTGGGGGGGAGGGGGGGAATAAAAAGCTGAAGGAAATCTTGTACTCCAATGGCTTGCTTTAAGCGTTAGTGCCTGTTTCCATCCCTAAGCTCTGTACCAGGCTGTGACTTTTACATTTGTAACCTCAGTTTCCCTCTAGGGTTCAAAAATAGTCTAAGGCCCTAAGAATAGTCACCATGGCTGACGGCCGGTGTTTTCACTGTAACGGGACTTTTTTGATAATCCGTCTGGTAGGTCATTTCTGCCTTATAGATAAGGAGACCGAGGCTCTGGCTAGGGCGAGTGTTTTGCCCAAGGTGACGCTGCCAGGAATGGTGGAACTGGTACTGCCCTGGGGCCTCTGAGACAGAGCAGGCAGAACGACAAACGATATCCAAGTGGAGCTCTGGCAGAGCCCTTTACCATGGTCATGGTCATGTCTCGGGAACTTGTGTTCCATCCCAGTGGTTTATTCCTTTGTCCGTCCTGGAAAGCTCACCCTGAGGTCCATTGGTTGGAAGCAGTAGGATTGAGGGTGACGCGGTGCGGGGGAGAGAAAGGGGAGAGGCCTCCGTTTCGACCCCTCAAGGAGCGCCATCTAGTGGGCATATCTGGACCAACACCGAGTGGCAGAGGTTGGGGTGGGATTTGCGGTTAATCCAGCCCCTCTGGGAAGACTTCTCCGAGCAGATGACTTCCGGGCAGGATATGGCATGCGGCCGCGTGTACTGGGCAGAAGGGGAAAGGAGGGAGAGGAGGGAGAGATGTACTGGGCTCCTACGGGGGAACCGGGGGTGCTGTGGAAGGCGCTCAGGCCCATTTGTAGACGAGGATCCCATGCTCAGAGAGGTTGAAACAGCAGAGCCAGGCAGTGAAGCCAGCTCTGTGACTTAGGGCCGGGGCTCTTCCATCGCGCTCTAGGGGAGCTGCAGAGGGGAGACGTGTCAAGACCGCCCTGGGCGAGGGGTGGAGGCCCCAGAGAGCAGGAGGCCCAAGGCAGCGCAGCCACTAGGGGAGGAGCTGAAGAAGGTGCCTACGTCACCAGAGGAGGGCGGTGCGGAGCGTGGATCCGAGTCCGGGTCTGGAGACTCCGGGAGGGGCAGAGCCGTACGCACATCTCCTCCTGGCTAAGATGCGCAGTGCACAGAGCCAGGAAGCCTGGGGGAGGAGCCAGATGTGGCCCCGCCCCTTCCATTGTGCGGGGGGGGCGAGCGGTGCTATCGAGCCAATCAAGATGCGGCATGCAAATGAGCAGGCGGGGCTGCGGGGCCCACCCTAGGGCACTGCGCCTCCGCCCTCGAGCTTGCAGCGCCGGCTGGCGCAAGCGAGGTGCGGGCTCTGGTGAGCTGGTGGCGTCCGGGGCACCTGGGGCTGGGAGGAGGGAGGACCGGACACACCCCCAGACCCAGACCAGACCCAGAGACTGTGGGAGACTGCAAGTGGACAGACCTCGGGGACCCCGCAGCCGAGACGCTTGGGTAGAGGAAAGGAGAAAGCCGCCGAGCGCGTGGTACGACGGCCTGCCGGATGCCAGGGCCACTGATACACTGGGCAACAGAGGGACCGACGGAGGCTCGGCCCCTTGTAGGCCTGGATGGGCCCTCAGGCTGCTGCCTTCCGTCCTCTCTCCTGCAGAGAGGAGGCCGCCGAGAACACGAGGGTGAAGGACCAGCAGCATGGCCAGGTGCCGCCACCACTCGGGATACTTGGCTGACGACGAGGCCGGCCACACTGCGTCCATGGCACGGGTAAGTGTGCCCTGCAAGGCCTCGACCCAGGGGCCCCCTGCTTGCCCCGCACCTGCTCACCTACTTGATCCTGCTATATCCCAGACTACAGAACGCCTTCCCATTTCCTATGGTCCTCCTTACTGCCCGCATGACTCTTCTGACAGCTAATCACCTTCAATCTCACGCTGGTGTCCCCCTGACCTCCAGTGGCCTGGGAGGGGCCGGTAAACTAGGACCCCAGGCATGGAAGCCTATAACCTGTTCAAGGTTGTAGAACAGCCTTGGGCTTTGAGACTCCCAGGCCAGATCATGTTTAGGTGGCACTTGAGCATCAGGGAATCCTCAAGGCGACCCATTTTGTAGATGAGGAAGTTGGATCTCAAGAGGGACCAACTTGCCTACAACTGGAGACAACATAGCCAGGGTCCAAACCCCACCCAGGGCTGCCTGGCTCCATAACATGCACACCCGGCCCAGCTCTTCGGGGGCCTCCCTGCCCACTGTGACATGCCCATCTGTCCCCTCAGGTACAGCCACCCAAAAAGTTACTGTTCCCAGAAATGGGCCCGGGCTCCAAGCCTGGCTACGTGCCTCACCCACCACCACTGGATGGCCCCACGGGCAACTCGGTGCTCCATGGCCACCAGCGCCGTCGCCCGCGGCACCCTCAGCCCTTTGGCAACTTCCTGGATTTCCTGACCGAGGGCCAGGTGTTGGACAGCCTGCAGACAGTGGTGGAGGAGGCCACTGAGCGCGTGGCAGCTGTGAAAACGGAGAGTGGGGTACCCCTGGTGGAAGTACAGGACCCGATAGAGGAGCCGAGTAGACGGTGGGCCCGGGTCCGGCCCAGTCTTGGCACTGTGCACCGGCACCGCGTCCAGCCCAGCCTCTGCACTGGGACCCCCAATAACTACCCGTCCTGCTCCAGCTCAGCGTCCGAGTCCCACAGCAGTGTCACTGCTGGCTGGCAAGGCTTCCGCAGCCGGGACAGTGACCTGGGTGGCCATGCCTTTGGGTCACTGCCACCCATGAAGGACAGACTCCTGCTGGAAAAGAACCTCAAGCGGCTACTGAAGCTGGAGAACAAAAGGGTAAGGTCTGGGGACCCCCTGCCCTGGGGTGGGTGGGAGAGATCCCTAGCCCAGATGGCCAGGGGCAGGCCTGGGTTGCCTGGTCCTGGGGAGTCTCTCAGAGGTGCCCTTACCTCCCATCTCCCTGCAGAAAGGCTTCAGCCAGCCCTGCTCCCAGAGGAACTCCCAGCTATGGGACTCGCTGGGCAGCCAGGCCAGCAGCCAGTGGACACTGGAGCAGCCCCTGTCGTGGTTCTCAGGGCTGCTGGGCTCAAGCTCGGGCACTCCGGAAGCATCAGAGCTGTGCCCCACCGAGCGTGAGCTCATCTTCCTCAGGCATGAGTTCAACAAGGAGATCAAGTCACTGCTGAACCAGCCAGAGTCCTTCAACCTGCCTGGCTATTGTCCCCTTCGCCAACCGCATCTCACCCTGGACTTTCTGGCCAAGCACGGCCTCTTGTCCACCCTGCAGCAGGTGGTCAGCCAGGCCGTGGACAAGCTCAGCGGTGCCCGCCGCCGCGACGGCCGCCCCCTCTTCCCAACAGTTGCTGAGCCCGACCCAGGGCCTCTGCCTGACAGCCCAGAGCTCCCCGACTCCAACATGGACCATGCCAGCGATAGACCTTCCAATTCACTCCCCACCCCCGGCTCCAGCCCCAAGATGGCTTACAGAAAGAACACCAAGGTCAAGAGACGGGGCAAGGCCAAGGAAGGGGACTCTTCTGTATCTGGCGCTACCCAGGTAGCTCCCAGATTTGGGCTCAAGGTGATATCCGCAGAAGAATCCGAGGGCCCTGGCCCCACATCCCCCCCTAGGCAGGAGACGTCTGATCCAGAGCTCCGAAGGCAGAAATCACCCCTGCCCGCCTCCGCATCCCCGAACCCTGACCAGGGGGCCAAGCCCTGGAGGAGTCTGCACCTCACACTGCCCGGCCCTGGGGTCGTGGTGGACGTGTCCGGCAGCAAGGCCCGCCCTGGCACCCACGTCACATCTGCATTCACTACCCGCTACCTTCTCTCCTCCATCCCACCCTCTCCCCACTTGCCTCCTTGGTCAGAAGCCTGTCACCATCTAGCACCTCCCTGTGCCTGGAAATGACTTTCTTGGGGCTGGGGCCAGTGGGGGGGGGTTGGGGGATGGATCTTTATGGGGAGGGCTCCCTCATCTACCACTCCTAGTAGTCACAGTCACCCAGGGGTTCAAGGTAAGGGTCTCTTGCCCTGCACTGTGGAAACCACCTGGGCAGGGGCCCAGCTGAGTGGGGGGACTACGGACTCCTGGCCTAGTTGCTAGGAGTAATTGTCGAAGTGAATAAAGGCTATTTTTTATTCTGATTTTTTTTTTTAACATTTGCATGTGGATTTCCGGAGGCTCTCCCATGTGGAGAGCAGTCTTAGCTCAGAGCGGGGGCCCTGGCTCTTGAGTCTAGCTCCCTCCAATCCAGCCCTCCCTCTGCCCTGGGGGGAGGGGGGAGGTTGCTCAGGAAGGGTCTGTAGGAACCGGTAGGAGGAGAAGGTAGGTGGCATGTAGCTGGGTCCCCAGAACAGCCCTGCATCCTCCCCCCCACCCATCAAGGCCCAAGCACGCTTCCCTCCTCTGCATCTGGGCCTTGTTTGGACCCTTCCGGGAGCCCGGGGGAGGCTGGGTTGCTGAGGCTCGTGTTTGGCTGATGCGGCCTGTGGCCAGGGCCACCGGCCTTGACCGAGGTCCGATGGTGTGGAAGGTGTGACTGTGTGGGAACATGCAGAATGCGTGCCCAGCTGCTAAGCATGATGGCCAGCCCAAACTACGAGTGCAGTACTGTGGTGTGTGTGTGGGGGGGGGGGACACTGGGGACCGGGTGACGGACATGAAAGGTGCTCCAGGGGTGTGAGGCCCCTTACCAGGTGGCTGGAGTGGTGGGGCTAACAGGAATGACCCGTGTCCTTTTCCCTCCCGGCTGCTGTGCAGAGCGCCCATGTCAGGTCCCTGAAGAAGCAGCCCCTGCCCTCCATCTTGGACAAGCCCACAGCGTCTCACCTCTCTAACCCCTGGTACGAGGAACTGGTCGACTATTTGATCGAGCAGGCCGTCTCCCTGCTCATCTACAAGTACAAGTTCGAGAGAAATCTCTCCAAGCAGCTGGGCTTCATCTCCTTCCCCGTCACTGAGGTGCTCATGGACCTCTACCTGGGCTTCAAGAAGGTGAAGGGTTCCCACATCAGCCTGTCCTCGCAGATCGACTGGACCTGCATGCTGCGCAAGCTGAAGGAAGCCGAGTGGACCCGGAAGTCCTCCCAGCATGGCACCTCCCAGCGTGGCACCTCCCAGCGCAGCACCGAGACTCCCTCCATGCTATCTGAACAGGCCCCTGAAACGGGACCGGAAGAACAGGATGAGGCCACGGAGACCAACGTCACCGGCGAACCTGAGTCCCTTGACAAGCAGTTGCTGACTTCCCAGGAGCTTACAGAGGAGGGAGCGGAGGAGGAAAACAACTCTGAAAAGGAGCCTGTGGGTGCAGTGGACCCCAAGCTCTCCACGACTTGAGCACCAGCCTTGACTCTGTTTCCCACATGTCCAAGGAAGCAGTGACCCTTCAGGAGTCCGAGATCAGTGACGACCTGGAAGAGTACTCCTTAGTTGGTAAGGTTGCCTCCCAGACACTCCCCGAAGCCACAGTAGAGGCCATGGCTGAGGACTCCACGGACGTGGGTCACAGTGACCCACCTGCCTGAGAGGAAAGCCCCTGTGAGCCACAGCCAGCGCTTGATGCTCTGCTCCTCCTCTTACTCTGTCAGAGTTGCTGCCCACCCACCCCCCTTTTGGCCCCCTTCCCTTACCAGGGGTCAGAAGGGGCCAGGAGGCCCATGAGGAGCTTTGCTTAGTCTCAGGGGAGCCAACAAGAGAAATAAAGCGTGTGTTTATGAAACACTGCCTCCTTTTCCCAAATTTGCAACCCCCTTTTCTGATTTCTCCGCTCTTGCCCCTGGGCTGCTTCCTGACTGCTGGCAGGGCTCCAGCCTTTACAACGGCATGACCTGGGTTTGCCAACTTTTATAACCTTTTGCCACGTTTGCTGTATCATTCTATCTTTTCGTCTTTCTGTGTCTAGCGACTTACCTAGTTTCTAAACATTTGCGAGTAAGTTGTATACATTGTGCTCCTGGAACATTTCAACTGCCACATACATTTCCTAAGAACAAGGATGTTCACTTTTGGAACCATCTTAAGTTGCGTTACCCCAGTTCAAGAAATCGAATATTGAAAGAAATCTCACAGTCTCTATTTTTTTCCCCCCCAACTGTCCCAGTAATGTCCTTTGGGGCATTTTCTGCATTATTAGATCCCATCTAGGATCAGGGATTGCACTTAGCACCTTGCTGCTCTTTGCTCTCTGGGCTATGTGGCTCTCCCTTCAAGACCCATCCTCCTGGACTCTTGGTCCCCACTCAGGTGGAGACCCTGTGCATGGGGACTTTTGCTCCCGGGGGGATTTACTTTTGTTGTGGTAACATATATACCACATATATATGCTATATGCCACTTTAACCATTTTTGTTTTAGTTTGAGGAGGTCCCATGTATCTGTTTTTCCTTTCATTGCTCATGCTTTCGGCATAAGGTTTAAGAAACCCCCTACCACCAGGTTTGTTGTGTTTTTTTTAAACGACAGGAGTTGTAGGTTTATAGAAAAAGCATGCAGAAAATAGAGCTCCCAGATACCCCCTGACATACACACAGCTTCTCCTAGTATTAACACTTTACATCTGTGTTGTCCCTTTGTTACAAGTGATGAAAAAATATTTTAATTGTACCGTTAACTATAGCCCTTAGTTTACATCAGCGTTCACTGTCTTCTACAATCTTGTGGTGTTTTTTATTTATTTATTTTATTCCAATGACATATATACAACCTAAAATGTCCCCTTCTAAAAAAGCCACATTCTATAATTCAGTGGTGTTAATTATATTCGTGATGCCAGGCTACCATCATCAATAGCCATGACCAAAACGTTTCCATCACCCCAGAGAGAAACTCTGTACCCATTAAGCATTAACTCCCCATTCCACCTCCCCATGGCCCCTGGTAATCTGTAATGTACTTTCTGTTGCTATGTATTTGTTTTTTCTAGCTATGTCAGTGGAATCATATTTGTCTGGCTTATTTTGTAACGTGACGTCAAGGCTTATCCATGTTGCAGCATGTATTAGAAATTCATTCCTCTTTATGTCTGAATAGTATCCCATTGTGTGGGAGGACCACATTTTGTTTATCCATCCAATGGCAGAAATGGGTTGTCCCCTCCTCCCTTTGACCTGCCACAACCTTCTTCCACTGGAGGAACCACGCATCAGCCCTCTTGATGTTCCCGTGGCTACTTGTCTTCCTAATTTTGATTTCCCAGCCCCCTCCTGAGAGTCTGGCATTTCCATGACGACATCAGGCTGGGGATGGGTGGCCTGGGGTGAACGGCTGTATTGCAGCCCAGGTGACCACAACCGAGACTAATGCATGACTGTCCCTTGGGTAGCAGCTGAGGGTGGGCAGGTCTCTCTAGAAGGACCCCTGGGTTTGGCCAGGACTGTGATGGATGACTCTCCTCTCCAAGGTTCCCTGGGGCTGCCAGCCAGCCCCTGTGTATTAGGGTTTTCTAGGGAACAAAACAGACAGGGGAGATCTATAAATAGTATAATTCTCTCATGCAACCATGGGGATGCATAAGTCCAAATTCCACAGGCAGGCTGCAATCAGGGGCTCCGATGAAAGTCCTTGAGTTCCCAAGAGACTTTGGCTGTCTGAAGTAGAGCTGGGAATTCTCACTCTGAATGCTGAAGTCACTTCCCCTTTTAAGGCCTTCAACTAATTGGATAAGACCTCACTCATTGCTGAAGGCAATCTCCTTGGTTGACTGTAGATATAATCAGCCATCTATGCAATCAATTCACTAATACGATTAAAGTCCATGAAATGTCCTTATTTACAGTTAGCCTGGTGCTTGCATGGCCAAACAACTGGGCACCATTACCTGGCCGAGTTGACACACTAGCCTAACCACACCCCCTGCCACTCCCCCCCTCCCCTCCTCCTTCCTAATGTGCCTACTTATCAGCCTCAGTAGGGACTGTACGTGGCAATGCCCCATTCTGCCTTCCCTGTTCAGGCTGCCTCTCCCACCCCCCTCTGGAGCCTCAATCCTGGTGCGTGGAGGCCAGGCCTGCTTAAGCCAAGCCTGACCACACTCAGTGGCCCAGGCATGAGGACATGGCAACCATAGACCTCCATCCTGAGCTGGGCAGTGAGGTCTCTGCCCTCATGCCGTGCTGGTAGGCTAGTCAGAGGGACGAGGGCCTTAAGGGGGTTGGGTCAGGGACCCAGGATTTACCTGGAGCTCTTGGGGCAAGGATCTTCAATTTTGTTTGCTTTTTATTGCAATAACATATCTACAACTCAAAAATTTCCCATTTCCACCACTTTCACGTGTGCAGTTCAATGGCGTTTATTACAGTTGCAACATGTGCACCCATCCCCAATAGCCACAGCTCCGACTTTTTCATCATCTCAAACCAAAATTCTGCACCTGTCAAGCAATAACTCCCCCTCCCCCCACCCCCAGGTACCTTAGAATCTACTATCTGTCTCCATGAAATTGACTGCTTCTAGATATTTCTGTGTTTCTCGCCATAGGGATCTTTGAGGGCATACGCTTAGCTCGTGGTTCCCATCCCTCAAGGCCACCCACCACCGCTACAGTGCGGGGCTGTGGCAACCATTTTCATACCTTGGCCTTGGCCACAGTTGATTGGCCCCCTTCCAAGCTCGGCCAGTCAGGAGCTTGCAGTTGGGATGGCCCATTAGATCCCGTCCAGCTTGCACTGATCACTGGAGACAACCCTGGATGGTGGGGAGCGGCCATCTTCCTCCCCCATCCAGAGAGGTGGAGAAATCCTGTCTGCAGAAGAGAACCTAGAGCCAAGGCTCAGAGAGAGACAGCATGTGTCCCAATTTCTGTGGCTTCCCGGTTCCTGCTGCCAGTTCCTCGAGGGAGAAGAGAATGGATTCCCATCCCAGCCTAAAAGGTAAATTCCCAGGGAATGTCCCCGGAGTGGATGCATTCTTTTTAGAAACCACTGAGAAATGTGCTAGACACAATTGTCTTCAGCTCCTGTTGCAGCTATCTATTACTCCATAACAAACCACCCCCAAAACATAAATGACTTAAAATGAAATGATTTCCTTTTTTATCTTGATACTAAAGTGCGGTCACCCCTCGGGCTGAAGTGTGGTTTGCTGGCCTGGCAGGGGAGTGGCCGCAGTAGGCCTAATTCCGCTGCCCCCATAATAGGGTGGCTGGTCGGACTCACCGCCACCCCTGAAGGAAGCTCGGCATGGGCGCAGAGTGCCCTCGGGTCTCCCCTTCTCGGCAGCCATGCTTCCGCGGCCGCCCCTCCTCCCAGATGGCGCCACCCGATGCCTTGTGGGGCGGCACCCTTCTTCTTCCTTCTCCCTGCGCAGGCGCAGGGCGGAAAATTCCAGTCTGCCCTTTTCCCCTCCCCCGACAGCAGCAACAGCCAGGTGTGGGTGGAAAAATCCAGCCCGCCCTTTTCCCCTCCCCCAACAGCAGCAACAGCCAGGTGTGGGCGGAAAAATCCAGCCCGCCCTTTTCCCTTCCCCCGACAGCAGCAATGGCCAGGCGTGGGCGGGAAACTCAAGTCTGCCCTCCACCCCAGCAACAGCAGCCACCAATCCCTAAACCCTGCCCCTTCCCCCAGCAACAGCGACAGCCAATCCCTAACCACCACCCCTCCCCCGTCCAGTACCGCCCACTGACCTTTCGCCGGCAACCAATCAGAACAGGGAGTGGCTTCGACCAATCAGCCTTCCCCAGCCCCTATAAAACTGTTGCCTCTCCCTCAGTAAAGTGGACTTGCGTGTTTACCTTGTCTCCGCGGTAGTTCTTCTGCCGTGCGCCCTCCAGTCCTGAGAGCCCCCGACAAGGGCCTGGCCTCCCTTGTCCCCAGTTCGTCGCCTGCTTCTCCGGGCGACCCCTTCGTCGCCTGCTTCTCCGGGCGACCCCTTCGTCGCCGGCTTCGCCGGGCGACCCCTTCGTCGCCGGCTTCGCCGGGCGACCCTGTCAGCCGAACCGCACAACCCCTTGTGAGACCGATCCCTCGTCTGCTGCCGGACCGACCCCTCGTCCCAAGTGGGACCGACCCCTCGTCCCAAGCGGGACCGACCCCTCGTTCAGAGCTGGACCGACCCCTCGTCCGCAGCCAGACCCCACCTCTACCGACCGAGCAAGCCGCCGCAGCTGGCGCCCAACGTGGGACAAAGCAACCCCACCACAGCACAACGTGGGGCAAAGCAACCCCACCACAGCACAACGTGGGGCAAGATTGGGCCGCCCCATGTCGGCCCGCCCCGTTAACATCGGCCTCTCTCGCGCCCGTGGAGACTCTGACCTTCCTGTTGTCCTTGCCTACATCTCCACCACTCCTGACGCTGCCGCCACCACCACCGCTGGTGCCCTGACGTGACTTGTCCTCACAGCTGCGATCCTCCAGACCATCACACAGTCTGCCTCTACCGCTCTTCGCCGCCAAGAAGAGATCAACTACCTGTAACGCGCTGTCATTCGGGACTTTTAACAACAGATAGACCTTATAGCCACCGAGATCAACGAGAATTGGACATTGGCCACCCTTGCTTGCAACGGCAAGATACCGCCCCCCAAATTGTACATTTGTATCCCCGTCATACTCACCTCCCTCTTCAGCTCCGCTTCCCTCATTGCTTACTGCCTCTTGGGCCTCAGCTACTTGTTGCTGCTGCCATCCTGGCCCATATTTGAAAAGAAGGGGGAAATGCGGTCACCCCTCGGGCTGAAGTGTGGTTTGCTGGCCTGGCGGGGGAGCAGCCGCGGCAGGCCAAGCCGCTGCCCCCATAATAGGGTGGCTGGTCGGACTCACCGCCACCCCTGAAGGGAGCTCGGCATGGGCGCAGAGTGCCCTCGGGTCTCCCCTTCTCAGCGGCCATGCTTCCGCGGCCGCCCCTCCTCCCAGATGGTGCCACCCGATGCCTTGTGGGGCGGCACCCTTCTTCTTCCTTCTCCCTGCGCAGGCACAGGGCAGAAAATTCCAGTCTGCCCTTTTCCCCTCCCCCGACAGCAGCAGCAGCCAGGTGTGGGTGGAAGAATCCAGCCCGCCCTTTTCCCCTCCCCCGACAGCAGCAATAGCCAGGTGTGGGCGGAAAAATCCAGCCCGCCCTTTTCCCTTCCCCCGACAGCAGCAACAGCCAGGCGTGGGCGGGAAACTCAAGTCTGCCCTCCACCCCAGCAACAGCAGCCACCAATCCCTAAACCCTGCCCCTTCCCCCAGCAACAGCGACAGCCAATCCCTAACCACCACCCCTCCCCCGTCCAGTACCGCCCACTGACCTTTCGCCGGCAACCAATCAGAACAGGGCGTGGCTTCGACCAATCAGCCTTCCCCAGCCCCTATAAAACGGTTGCCTCTCCCTCAATAAAGTGGACTTGCGTGTTTACCTTGTCTCCGTGGTAATTCTTCTGCCGTGCGCCCTCCAGTCCTGAGAGCCCCCGACAAGGGCCTGGCCTCCCTTGTCCCCAGTTCGTCGCCTGCTTCTCCGGGCGACCCCTTCGTCGCCTGCTTCTCCGGGCGACCCCTTCGTCGCCGGCTTCGCCAGGCGACCCCGTCAGCCGAACCACGCAACCCCTTGTGAAACCGATCCCTCGTCTGCTGCCGGACCGACCCCTCGTCCCAGGTGGGACTGACCCTTCGTCCCAAGCGGGACCGACCCCTCGTCCAGAGCTGGACCGACCCCTCATCCGCAGCCAGACCCCACCTCTACCGACCGAGCAAACCGTCGCACTAAAGGACCTGCAGGTTCACTGGGCCATGATATGGCCAAGGTCACTGATAGGGCTGGTGGGAACTAGGCTGAGGTTGTAGGAAAACATCCCAGATGGCCCCTTGCCCTCCGGGTGCCTTCCACACAGCCTCTCGCTGCATCGGGGAGTCTAGTCTAAACTTTTTTTTTTTTTTTTTTTTGAGGTGTTAGGGGCTAGGAATTGAACCTGGGACCTCGTGTGTGAGAAGCCTGTGCTCAAACCACTGAGCCACATTGGCTCCCCTGAGTTGATTTTTACATCTGTTTTGCTTGTTTGTTTTCTTTGGGAGGCACCAGAAACCAAACCCAGGAACTCCCTTGTGGGAAGCAGGTGCTCAACCACTTGAGCCACATCCTGCTCTTCTGTACAGCATGGCGGCTGTATTCCTAGATGGAGGAAGCAGGAACCGCTGCTGCTCGTGATGCCTGGTGCTCAGAAGCCCCAGAACGGCACCCCCACAGCAGCCATTCTACTGGGCAAAGCCAGGTTCCAGAAGGAGAGGTAAACTCCACATCTGGAGACCAGCTTCACTTTTCCTCCAGCTCGTTGCTCCATGAGCAGTTCCCTAGACCCAAGTTGAGCCACCGACTGGACCCCTTCTTGAGAATCTGAACCCGAAGACAAAGAAACTATGGCCAAAAGGTGGAGAGGGCAGTGGACCCACCATCAGCCTTGAGCACCTGCCCCTCGAATGAGCTAGTGCAAGTGGGCTGCAGGAGGAGGCGGGAGAAAGGACCAGCTAGGAGAAGCCATGAGGCCCCACGAGAGTCGACACTGAGCCACGCTGGCGTCCCCTACGCAGGTTCTGGGAGCTCCGCTCTCCTAGAATCCTGCCTTTGCCTGTCAGGGAGGATGTGCCCAACAGCCGCTGGTCCTAAGTACCATGGGAACTGGTGGGGGACTGGTGTGACTGGATTTATGCTTTCCTGTGTGGAAAATGCATGGTTGGGTCAGAGTAGCAAAAGCCGGGAGACCTATTAGGAGGTGACGCTGGATGTCCAGAGGGGAGGGGCTGGCCATGGTTAGGGTGTTGGTGGTAGGAAACCAGGGGAGTTGCCTGGGTGACCTATTTTGGAGTCAGCGCCATCATGACTCCTTGGAGAGGAATCAAAGCTGAATTCCAAATTTTGGGCCCGAGCAATAGGGGAGTTACTGAATGAGCTGGGGAAGCCTGGGGAAGAAGCCTTTTGAAGAAGGAGACTAAGAATTCTGCTTTGGACCTGCATTGTGTCCCACTGAAATGGCAGCAGGACTCACTCCAAAAGAAGAAATGGAGGGGTTGACCCAGCCAGGACTGCCCCACACTGCCTCACCATGGGGCTGGTTGTGATTCTGAAGAAAGAAGCACTGAACACCAGGGTGACCCGTCCTTAGGTGTATATTAGGGGAACTTACAGAGAGGTGGACAGGGAGATGGCAGGAGGTGCACTTGAGCATGTTGGCACCTATGGCAACTGCTCTACAGATGATATACGGCTGTGGAACAAAGGTGGCTAAGCGAGAGGGCCCTGTGTGCTGATATTGGGAAACCATTTTGGTATGTGCTCTTTTCTCAAAACAAGACAAGTTCAGGGCGGGAAGCATTCTGGATTACAGCAGCCAAAGCTTGGTGTGTGTTTTCATCTGCTGGGCTGCCAAAATGCAATTTACCAGAAACGGGGTGGCTGTTACAGTGGGCATTTATTAGCTTAAAAGGTTCCAGTTCTAAAGAGAACAAAAGAAAGAGAAAATAAAAGAAATGTAAGAAAACCTTACAGTTCTGAGACTGTGAAAATACCCAAATCAAGGCATCATCACGCGGGCGGTGGAATTGGCCCAGTAGTTAGGGCATCTGTCTACTACATGGGAGGTCCGCGGTTCAAACCCCGGGCCTCCTTGACCCGTGTGGAGCTGGCTGATGCGTGCAAGGAGTGCCCTGCCATGCAGGGGTGTCCCCCGGGTAGGGGAGCCCCACGCACAAGGAGTTTGCCCTGTAAGGAGAGCCGCCCAGCGCGAAAGAAAGTGCAGCCTGCCCAGGAATGGCGCCGCACACACGGAGAGCTGACACAACAAGATGACGCAACAAAAAGAAACACAGATTCCCGTGCAACTGACAACAGAAGAGGACAAAGAAGACGCAGTAAATAGACACAGAGAACAGACAACCGGGGTGGGGGGGAAGGGGAGAGAAATAAATAAATCTTAAAAAAAAAAAAAAAGGCATCATCACAAGATGATGCTTTCTCCCCTAAGGCTGGCTGCCGGCAATCCTGGGCTCCTGTGTCACATGCGCCATGGCAGTGTTCTGCTGGTCTCTCTCTTCCAGGTTTCATTGCTTCAGCTTCTGGCTTTCTCTCTCCTTCTGTGGCTTTCTCACTGTCTCTCTCTCTCCTTATTCATCCCATTTATAAAGGACTCCTGTAAGATAATTAAAATCCACCCTGAGGGGAGTGGTTGTGGTTCAAGTGGTTGAGGACCTGCTTCCCATGTATGAGGTCCTGGGTTCAATCCCCGGACCTCCTAAAAAAACCTAACAGGGAAGCCAATTTGGCTCAATGGATAGAGTATAGAGTATCTCCCACATGGGTGGTCCAGGGTTCAAACCCAGGGCCTCCTGACTCGTGTGATGAGCTGGCCCATGCGCAACGCTGATGCACGCAAGGAGTGCCATGCCACGCAGGGGTGTCCCCCATGTAAGCGAGCCCCATGCACAAGGAGTGCGCCCAGTAAGGAGAGCCGCCCAGTGCAAAAAAAGTGCAGCCTGCCCAGGAATGGCGCTGCCCACACGGGGAGCTGACACAACAAGATGACGCAACAAAAAGAAACACAGATTCTTGGTGCTGCTGACAAGAATAAAAGTGGACACAGAATAACACACAGCAAATGGACACAGAGAGCAGGCAACTGGGGAGGGCGGGGAAGGGGAGTGAAATAAATAAAAAATAAATCTTAAAAAAAGCCACAAAACAAACAAACAAAAAAACACAACAAAAACAAAACCCACCCTGGGCCAGTCTTACTGAAGTAATTTTATCAAAAGTTTCTACCCAGGGAGGGGAGGCGGCTCAAGCAATTCGGAGCCTCCCTCCCATATGGGAGGTCCTGGGTTTAGTTCCCAGTGCCTCCTAAAAAGAAGATGAGCATGCAACAAACCGACACAGAAAGCAGACAGCAGACAGCCAGCACAAAACAGTGAGGTGGGGGAGAAATAAATAAACCTTAAAAAAAAAAAGATCCTACCCACAATGGATTTACACCCACAGGAAAGGACTAACTTTAAGAACATAATTTTCTGGGGTCCATCCAGCTTCAACCTGTCACAGTGTGCTTTCAGGGTGTCTGAGTAGGACAGCAGGGGTGAGGTCACGCCCCAGGCCATTTGGAAGGGCTCTAAGTATCACACAACATGTTGATTTTGAGATGCTCATAAAGGACATGTTCAGTGCCTCCAAGATCAAACTCTAGCCTCCTTCCAACCCGGAAACAGAGGCCCTGAAGTGCAGGGTCTGCCAAATCCCTTAGCCTTTCAGATACCCTAAACGCAGAAAATATCACTGTGCCCTATCCCATATGTAATTCAAAATAACAACCAGATGAAGGGAAGCGGATGTGGCTCAAGTGATAAGGCCTCCACCTACCATATGGGAGGACCTGGGTTTGATCCCTGGGGCCTCCTGGTGCAAAAGAAGAGAAAGTGTGCCTCACAGCGAGCCAGTGCCCACGTGGCGAGCCGAGTGCCTGCGTGGTGAGCTGGGTGCCCGTGTGAGTGCCCGGGCAGTGAGCCCAGTGCCCATGCAAGTGCCTATATGGTGAGTCATTGCCCGTGCAGCGAGCCAGTGCCCGCGTGAGTCATGCAGCAAGAAGATGATGTAACAAAAGAGAGATGAAGGGGAGAGTCAAAATGAAGCACAGCAGAAACTAGGAACTGAGGTGGTGCACCTTATAGGGAACCTCTCTCCATATCAGAGTCCCCAGGATTGAATCCTAGAGGAGAAAAAATGAGGAGAAGACAAAAAAGAAATAGATACAGAAGATCACACAGCAAATGGATACAGACAGCAAAACAGCAGGGTTGGGGAGGGGGAGAAGGAGGGAAGGGGGGAAAAGAAATACACAAATCTTTTTTAAAAATCACATGAAACATGAAAATCACAAACTAACACACTGCTATCATTAATGTGGCTTGCTCTGGATTTTCCAAATGCAAAATTTTTTAATGATTTCATTACATATGAACTTGTTTCCCTGCTTTACTTGGCACCCCAAGTACAAGATGAGTCAGCCTATGGCGTAATAGAGCCTGGAGCCAATTCCTCCAGGGCTCACCACCCCCTACCCCCAGGGCTTGGAAGGAAGTCAACAAGGATGCTCCTTAAATGAATAAACAGTGGTGTAAATTTTCCTCCCTCACACTCTGAGCAGACACTCTCTGAGAAGGCAGCAGACTGGGCCTGTGTCATGCCTAGGGAATCTAGAGCTGGCCAGACAAGCACTCAGACTTGGTTCCTATAACCCCCTTCTCTCCTTGGGCCCTGGATTGTGTGGAGGGGATATAACTACAAACAAAATCTCCCGTCAAACCAGAAAAACCTCTCCAGAAAAGTAGAGGAGAAAGAAAACAGTTTTATTATTGAATAACCATTAAACCAGAATGAGGTGCACAGCACAGAGAATCTGCTAAAGAGATGGCAGCGACAGAAAGGGATTTTGTCCTTTTATATAGCCGGGCAGATACGCCCCATTCCACACATGTCCTCAAGATAAAAGATAATGCGTCCTCCAGTAAGGACCATTTTTTCATCTATCATTCATCCTAAATTCACCTGGCCATCATGATAGCCAATGTTTGGTTAATTGCCTTGATCCAAAGGAAAAATTAATTTTCTTATAATAATTTGAAGATAGGAGATAGGTTTGTTACTTCAGTTCTACACTCCCATAGAAACTGGAAGATAGGGACCCTATCTTCCTTGAATATTCCATTTCAAAGAGATGGCTCCCAGGTCCTTGAGAAAGACATTCCTGAATTATAAAGCTGGCAGGGGGCTTATTTAACTTTTTAAAAGACTCACAGACATCTCAAAGAAACAGGAAAAATGTGAATGCCAAGTTTTCTAAAGAAAATGTTCTGAAAAAGGGATGTGTGTGGTGAGGGGAGTCTCCCTTATTTGCACCAACGAAAATGATCACTATTATTATTATTTTCTATTTGTATTTATCCTTACAATTTCTAAGACAGCTTTGCGGTTTTCTGACGAGAATCTGCCATTATCCATAACACCACAGCTCTCTGCTGCCCTCTGCTGCCCGATGACCCTGTGGTCAGGGGATTGCGCCATAGTTGGAGCCAGTCGTCAGAGGCCAGGGTCCTTGTGGCTAGGGAATTGAGAAACTCCAGAGTCCAGTGACTGAGGTAACCCGGTGTCCGAAAATGACTGGGGGGCTAATTAATCTCGGGGTCGACCCGGGGACTGAGGGACATGGTGATTTATTAGCTCTGGGGTCCATCGACTTAAATGACCTGGAAACCTCCACACCCTGCAGCTGCGGCGGGTTCAGGGGTCCGAGGGAGACTCATGATTGAGCGCTGGCTATCCAAGGTCAAGGGGCTCCAAAGATACGAGTCTGCAGGGCCCTCGGACCCTGGGTCGGGGGTCCTGGCTCAGCCGCCGCTGCGTCCTCACTCCACGCGCAGCTCCACGCTTTCCTACTGTTTGGAACCGCCCCCACCCTTTCCTTAGCATTCATTGGTGAGTCCTCGCAAGTGTGGACCAATCATAACCGTCCTCGTGTCTCCAGCCCCCGCCCAGCCTCCGCTCCGGAAAGCTGGGGGGCGGGACCCCTCCGGGCCTGTCCAATGGTAGGGCAGCCGGAAGGCCTCGCGGGTCGGCGATTGGCTGCCGCGGGCAGGCGCTGTCAGAGCCGGATTGGCTGGCGGCAGGGGACGGAAGCGGCTCTGGGGCTCCGAGGGCCGGAGCCGGGCCGGGGCGATGTGGAGCGCGGGCCGGAGCCGGGGCTGGGCTGCGGGGCCGGCGCTGCTGGGGTTGCTGCTGGCCCTTTTGGTGCGGGGCGGCGGGGCCGCCAAGACTGGAGAGGGGCTCGTGACTTGCGGGTCGGTGCTGAAGCTGCTCAACACGCACCACAGGGTGCGGCTGCATTCGCACGACATCAAATACGGATCCGGTGCGCGGGGCTTAGGGCCGGGGCTGGGGGTTTGGAGGCGCGGTGGTGGAGGGGTGTGTGCGAGCAGAAGCCTAGGGGTCGTCAGGGAGCCGGGCCCGGGGGGACTGCGGTGTGGGGACGCCGAGATGGGCGAGGACCCAGGGTTTGAGGAAGGCTTCGGGATATTGGGGACCGGGAGGGTGTTAGGGGGCTGCAGGCCAAGGGGGGGGAGGTCAGCCGGGGGACCGTTGGGGTCTTCGTGGGATGTAGGTGGTGTCCGCGGTGGGGAGGGACCGGGTGAATGGCGGTCCCAGGGCCTGACAGTGTCGCCTCCACTCCCCCCCCCTACCCCCCCCCAGGCAGCGGGCAACAGTCGGTGACCGGCGTGGAGGCGTCGGACGACGCCAATAGCTACTGGCGGATCCGCGGCGATTTGGAGGGCGGGTGCCCGCGCGGGTCCCCGGTGCGCTGCGGGCAGGCAGTGCGGCTCACGCATGTGCTTACCGGCAAGAACCTGCACACACACCACTTCCTGTCACCACTGTCCAACAACCAGGTGAGCGCCCCTGCCCGGGACCCCAGGAAAGGTTCCCGGCCTGGAGGTTGGGGTGGGGGTGGGCGTGGCAGAAACTCGGTTCCCACCCTCTCACTACCCTCAACTTCCTCTTCTTTCAAACGGGAATTTCAATTCAGAAATGTTTACTGAGCCTCCCATGGGGAGACAGTGGTGACTGCGTCAGACTCCTGCTACCCGTCCCCCTTTCCCCCCAAGAGCATCCCCGCAAACTGGAAGAGTTGTCGGGATAGCTCCCCTCCTGGGGGAAGTTGAACCCCAGGAAGGGGATGCACACCTCTTTAATGTGGGGGAGGGAAACCTCATAGGGAAGAGTTTGGGCTGGGTACAGAAGGTTGTGTAGGCATCCTCCAGGCTGGAAAGAGCCTGTGCCTAGTTCCGGAGGTGATTGGAACCCAGGTGGGGGTTGGAGCAGAGAGTGCTGTTGGGGAGTTGGCAGAAGAAAAAGTTTGAGATGATGGTTGGAATTTTGGGTGAGGGTGGGTCAGAGGGTTTTGGACTGGGGAGCACAGAGGAGGAGAGAGGAAGATGGGGCAGGCATGTGCCTGTCGGAACAACCCCATGTTTGTGGTGTTTGGCTAGGGGTGGTGGTGTCTGTTTTGCAGCTGTGAGTCTCAGAGAGGTGGGGGGTTTTTGCAGCTGCAGGGGATTCAGGTTGTCCTCTGCCAGTCATGGCTCTTATCCCCACCGCCAGGAGGTGAGCGCCTTCGGGGAGGACGGCGAGGGCGACGACCTGGACCTGTGGACGGTGCGCTGCTCAGGCCAGTACTGGGAGCGGGGGGCCGCCGTGCGCTTCCAGCACGTGGGCACCTCCGTGTTCCTGTCCATCACGGGCGAGCAGTATGGGAGCCCCATCCGCGGGCAGCACGAGGTGCACGGCATGCCCAGCGCCAACACGCACAACACGTGGAAGGCCATGGAAGGCATCTTCATCAAGCCCGGCGTGGAGCCCTCCTCTGCAGGTCACGATGAACTCTGACTGCCTGGAAGGGTGGGTGAGGGCAGCAGGGTCCCGTGTTCTATGCTCCACGGGGACTTTGGGTGTGTGTCAGGGTCCACAAGTGCCTTTGTGATTAAAGAATGTTGGTTCGTGGTCGGGTTTCTCTGAGCCTGGTGGTGACCAGGAGGGGCCAGCCCTCCTTGGCCTGGTTCACTGTCTCCTCCTCCGTGCAAAACCTCTGTCTCCAGGACGGGCTGACTGCTGAACCTGTCCAAACCTGGCTGGTGATCTTGCCAGCAAGCTCTTCCCTGCATCCTGAGGTTGGGGCCAGCATGGCCCTGGCAATCACAGCCCCTCTGTCTACCTTTGGATGGTCTGATGGAAAGTGACCCCAGTTCTCCAGCCTCTGAGCGTCATGCACTTTCCTGTTAAAGAGACAGGGCCAAAAGGCCTTGGGGAAGGCTGAACAGGAGCCCGACTCCCTGCCAGCTGGGATGGGGCACAGGCTTTCCAATCCCCTCATCGCTTGGGGTGAGGACCCCCTCTCCTAGCACTGTGTGCCCAACCTTTCATCCAGGGCATTCCCCATCTGCTCAAAATTAGCATTACTCTTGGTAAAAATTCCACTCCCTGTCCCTTCCTCCTGCACAAGCCTGTCCAGGCAAGTGGCATCTCAGGCACCCACTATGACCTTCCAAGGTCCCAAGGAGATAACAGGGCTTCAACAATACCGTGAGGCAAGGCAGCTGCAAAGAAGGATGGTAGAGCTCTGAGAGCTTCCTGGAAGAGGAGACACCCTTTGGGGTACAGAATAGAGGGACTTGAAGGCAGGACCAGGAGAGGGAAAACTTTGCTGGTGCACAGGTGACCTCTAGAGGTGAGGATGGAGATTGCAAGCTTTCCGGATTTGCTAAATCGCCCAGGATTGGACCGTGCAGGGGAGGGGGTGGCATGGGCCTGCTGGGAGTAGGGGTTTCTGCTTCCCATGGAGGAGGATGAAACACCAGAGCGCAGAGACCGGGTACAGTGACTTGACTGGAAGGGAGTTTGGAGCAGTCTGGGCAGAGCAGCAGACATGAATCAATTTGCCTTATTGAAGAATGGGGGGCAGGGGGAGAGAAGCTAGCCCATGGTGAGGTCTGGGGGGGAGGGTTACGTGTAGACCCTCCCCCTTTCCTCCCACCTCCTACTCTGCTCAAGCTCATCTCCCCTCCAGTGCCAGCCTTCTTGAGCTTCGTCTACACTCCTCTGCCATTACTCCCCAGACCTTGCAACAGAATTTGAGGACTGGTAGATTCTCTGAGAGTGAAAGAGAAGGCAGCTAATGAAGGGTGCATTGTCAAGCAAGCTACCCCTGTGGGCAACTGGAGCTTGATCCCGCTAGGGTACCCAGGAATGCGGTGCAAAACAGGCATCAAAGGTTTTCCAGGAGCCAGGGAGCTGGGGTAGTTATCCACCAAACTCCCATGGCCGGGGGGCTCATGATGTTTGCGGTGGTTGGGGGGGGCACTTCTACTTGTCCTGCCCTGCACACCAGGGTAAGGCGCTCCTGCAGCCAGCATGAAGCCCTGAGGCCGAACTGCAGGTGAGCAGCCTTTCTGTAAAAGTGAGTGTCAAGGGAATGTGGGTGGGGTGCCAACAGGAGGATTGCACCTGCAAATTCGAGGCATCCCCCTGACATGCCCTGGCCCTTCCAGCCTGCAACCCTCTATCTCCCCCCACCCCTTACCCCCTACGAAGTGTGGTAAGCGGTGTTCATTGAGAGCAGAACCAAAAGAACTCCGTTTGTAGGGATCCCTGGGCAACCAAGCACCCCAGGACGGAAAATAGCTCTGCACAGAATGCTGGTTAAGACAAAAATAGAGCTCACATTTATTACTAGGTGCCAGGCTGGGCCAGGAGCCTATTGGCTCTTGACAACAACCCTAGGAAGCAGTTTTGATTATTTTTTCAAAATTTCCGAGGAGAAAACAGCTAAGAAACTAGATCCAGGTCACACCACTGTTAGAAAGTAAAGATTCACAACCAAGTCTGCGGGCCCCCAAACGTGCTTTCGGTTGCTGGACTGAAGAAAACAGGAGGGGGTCCAGATGTACACACACTGGCGCAGGCCCGCACTCCACCCCATTGGAACTGTGGGAGGGCGAGACAGAGTACATCCTTCCGAGTCACCAGCCCAGGCTAGGCGCTCTAAGAATGCTCAGCCACAAGGTCGGTTGCAATCACTCAGAGACCCAAGCAGAACCCCCACCCCGCCCCGACCCCGTCCCTCCCTCAAATTCATAAGGTCCCATGGGTCCCCAGGACAGGGCCTTCCCAGCTCAGCTCTACCCGGATGGCTTCCGACAAGCTCCACTCGCGTCCTGCCCGTCGGAGTGGTGGGTTAGGTGGGGGGTAGGGGCCTGCCCCAGCCCAGAAACCCACCACGGCGCAAGGAGCAATCTCAGCACACAGAATCCAGTAGACCGCGGCCTCGCTCAGCGGATGGCTCAGTTGGGGGTTCGAGTATCCCCCCAAGGGTCGCAGCCCCCGCCCCGGTGGTCTCAGCCTCGCAGCCGCCGCCCCCTACCGGGCTTGCAGCCGCTCTGGCCGGCGCCGCTGGAAAACTCGTGGAGATTGGAGCTGAGAAAAGGCGGGCAAAATTCCTTTTGATAAGTTATGAATGGAGAGAAAAGTGTTTGTAGAACTCATTGTTAAAACCCTGGAGCTCGGGACTCGGCCAGACCGGGCCAATCGGAACCCCGGGGCTATTTTGAAATTGCTGCAGTCTCAGCCAACCGGCGACGCCCCGCGCCGGAGCCAGCCAATGAGCGTACCGCTATGCAAATGAGCCAGGGGCCGGCCCGCCGCCTGACAGCGGGTTAAAGATGGAGCCCGCGGGCGGGAGGGCGCCACGAGGTCCAGGGTCGCCAGGGTTGGGACGATGGGTTGAGGGCGGCGGGCGGCGGGCCAAGAACCCGGTTCCTGCTCACCTACTGCGTCCTGCCCGGCCCCAGGCGGAAGGGGCGTCCGGTCGCGTGAGTAACGAGGTCCCAGGTGGGTGGGGGTCGCAGGCAGGGCGACCCTACGGGGCGGGACAGTGTAAAGGGGCGCAGGCAGGTCCCCCTTAGGCCGGTGGCTCCGGAAAGACGAGAGAGCCCCATTTCTGGGCCCCGCTCGGGACCTCACGAGCACGAGAATTTGGGTTAGGACCCAACGCGGCGCCCAAGTCAGGGGCGAGGGGCCAGGGCCAAGGGCCCGAGCCCGGCGGGGGCGCATCGTCCGGGGTGGCGCTCCCTTCTCGGGGAGTCGCGCGAGGGTAAGGGCGCGGGGTCGTCGGGCGGTAGCATCCCGGGCCCGGCCGCCGGTGGGCTTCGGTCTGCGGCGGGAGCAGCGGCCCCTTTCCTTTGTGTGTGCGCCCCCTCCCCCCCGTCTGGCCCTTCCGCTCCTCCTCCCACCAGTCTGGGGTCTCTTCCCCCACCAAGACACTGGTTCAGGCCGGCTTGGGACCGCAATCCAGAGTGTGTTGGGGAGGAAGGGCACCTCCACCGGGCCCCTTCCCTCACTTGTGTCCTGGATCAGGGCTTCAGCCCCTACCCACCCACTCTTGGTGGACCTTCCCGCCCCCGCATGTAAAGGGGCCAGTGGGGTACCCCCCTGCAGGCCGCAGGCGCTCTGACTAGATTGCACTACTGTGCTCTGAGAAGCAGTGCAATGATATTGTCAAAGCATCCGGGGCCAGCCTTGGGGACCCCCCCTCCCCAGCCCCCACCTCTGTCCTCTCTCCTGCCCCCTCCCCCCCACCTCTTATCTGGGGCCTGCAGGCCCTCCCCTCCCCCCTGCCCAGCTGGTTCCCTTCTCCATGGAAACTTGAGATCCTGGCCAGGCCTGGGCCTCCAGGGTCAAAGGGCACCCTTCCCCCAGACAGAAGCCCCGCCCCAGTGGGCCTGCATTCCAGACCTCAGACCCCCCCCCCCTCATCGACCACCAGAAGGGAGGCGCTGGCAGGCCTGCCCGACACTCTTTCCCTGTTGCACTACTGTGGGCCGCTGGGAAGCAGTGCAATGATGAAAGGGCATCGGTCGGGTCTGGACCCGTCACCAGCAATGCCTCAGAGCCGAGGGAGTCTGTCTGCTTCCCTCTACTTCCCAGCTGAGGAAATTCAGGTTCCCAGGTGGAAGTGGCTGGACTGGTGAGGTGCCCTGGGGGCAGGCAAGAGCTGGACGGGTCGGCCCTGGCCTGCCCGAAGCTCTGTCTGGGTCTTGGTAAAAGCTCTAGTCCCAAGGGTCTCTGGCCACACTGACTCCTGAGACTGGGGACTCCAGGCTTATGGCCTTGTGGAGAAATACAGGCCCACTGCTTTTTGCAGCTTGTTCTTTTCCAGGGAGCTGTGTCCTGGACCTTCTGGATGGATGGTGGGGTGCTTGCCAGGGGAGGGACTTGAAGCTGAACTTCAAAGAGCTTGGCCCCAGGAGTGCCCATGGGGCTACCTCCAGCATTGACCAGGATTCCAACTGCAATGCAAGAGGTTTCCAGATATCCGGTCTCGTGGAGAGGAAGCTCAGGCCTCCAGATGGCTCAGAAGCACCCCTCGCCCCTGGCTGGGCACATTGGGATACCAGCTTCATTCCCATCCTGGGAGCAGAAGTCTTGGCGCCATCGGGGGAAGATGGTGGGCATTGACACATGCTTTTCCACCTCGTCAGCCTGACCCATGGGATTCCTGGATCCCAGGGCCACCTGACTCAGGTCCATCTTCCCTTCCCCCTGGACTCCAGGGGCTGGGGCTGGAGGTGCCCCCCCACCTCTGCAGGTTTATAACCCACTGGCTGGAAGTCCCCTGTCCAGGGGAACCTGAGAACTCAAGGCTCTGCTTAAGTGTCTCATAGGGAAAGGCTTCCCTGGGCTCCGTGGCACTCAAATGTTCCTCTGGCAGAGACTGTTGGCTCACAATCTTATCCCCATGGCTGAAGTCCCCAGTACATTTGACCAGGAGCCCTGCGGGCAGGGCCCATGCTATTAAAATGTCTTTTGACAGGAGCCCAGGACACATTTTACATAAACATATAAACATGTAAAATGTGAAGTATGGTTATCAGCACAACATAATGTGGGGGTGAGGTGGGTGGCACTCCTGAGGGGCTTGCCCTGTTTGAAAAAAGCACAACACATACTATCTATAAAGGGTCATTCTGAAAGTCACAGAATGGGTGAGAAGTGGACCAAGAGATTTGAACGCAGTATGTATCTGGCTGAACTGCTGCCTGCAACTCTAGGCAAGGTGCACAGAACAGACCTCGGATGTCCTTGGTTTCCATCATTTTGTGCTCTGACCTCAAGGTGGGGGCGGGGAGTGAGTGTCACTGCTCTGTTGAAGAGGGCTGGGCCTAGAGGGCTGGTGGTTTGGCCGTGGGACAGGAAAAACCATCTCTGGGTCTGCAGGGACTGGTGGGAGGCATGGAGGGGACAGGGAAGAAGCTGTCCTGGATGCACTCCCTCGTTAGTGGCTAGGGTGGACGATGGAGTCGTTGCAGACCAAGAAGGGGAGAAGGAAAGGAAGATGGTGGAAAGTTCAGGGGCAGAGTCCTGTGAGGGCTGCATGGCAGAGGACGCGAGGAGGGGCGCCCGTCAGGGAGAGGGGGCGTCAGGAAGCCGTAGAAGTGGAGAGGCCTGAAGAAAGTTGGGTGAAGTCTGCCGCCCGCTGGGTTTTCTCCGGGTGACCCCGACCTGAGCCACCAGACTCGGAGTGGGTCGAGGATGCAGCTCAGCGCAGCCGCGTTCGCGCCGTCGCCCCCTCGAAGGCGTGAAAGCGCATGCCCGGGGTGGGGGGCATTGTCACGTGCGGGGCCGGTCCCCGCCCCTGGGCTCCGCGGGGATTGGCTGGGGTCCGGCCCGGAGGGGGTGGGGGCTGCCGCAGTCGCCGATGAGCCTGCGGCCGCTGCGGGCTCAAGAGCTGGTGCGTCCCAGCGGGCCAGGGCCACTGAGGGCTGGGTGTGTCCCGACGGATGCCCCAGCTCCGACCCTCGGGAGGGAACCCCCTCCAGCCAACACCGTACGGGCCCGCCGCCTCGCACCGGCCCCGGAGGGGGCGCACCCAGGACCCCAGACCCCGGGGACCTCTCTCTCCCTGGATCCCAACCCTCGGGAGTCCCGCCCTGGATTCCTGCCCGGTCTCGCCCCAGACCCCTGTCCTCGGGAATTCCTTCCCGGGCCCAGTCCCGCCCCAGACCCGTCGCCACGGGGGCGCACGGGCTCCCGAGCCGGTGAAGGAGCCCGCCCCGACGGCCGCTCGGTTCCCAGGCCGCCCGGGCCCGCCAGCAGCCCCCCTGGGATGGAGGTCCTGGACGAGTTCGACCGTGAGTTCCCTCAGAGTGTGACCTTCTGCGAGCTCATCTCCGAGGAGGCCTTCGAGAGGCAGGCGGCCACCTACACGGAGCGCGCGCTGCGCCGCCTCTTCCGCAGCGTGGACCGCAACCCGGCGCTGGCCGAGCGCGTGGTGCGCAAGGGCAAGCAGGCCGAGTGCGAGCAGCGCGGGCTCCTCTCCTTCCTCCGGGTGCGCGTCGCGGGGCGGCGGGGGCCGGGGCAGCTGTCTGCGGTGTGCGGACTCGCAGGAGTCTCACCTGTCGGGCTTGGTCCCTCCCTCCCTTCTGCCGGCCGGTGGTCACAGGCCAAGTTCTTCCACGCCGTCCAGGGGGAGCTGAACTGCTGTAACAGCGTGGGCACCCTGGAGCTGCACCAGCGCCTGCAGCGCCTGAAAAGAAGTATCCACCGCGTGCATCTCTACTCCCAGGGTGAGGCCCGCCCGCCGCCCGGGCCCCCTCACTCAGCCAGTGGGGTGCTGGGGTGAGGACGGGCCCACCCCCGTTCTCTGGTTGGATTTGTCTTTCCCGGGCCCAGGCTTGTTTTGTGGGGGAGTGAGGGGAGGTGGGGCCGGCGCTGGTGAAACCCAGAAGGAGAGAAGCTAATTCAAGTCTAATTTTCCTAATCTAACCGTTTAGCACTTTTAAAAAAAAATAAATGCTTATATATTTTTAAAGTTTTTATAGTAAAAATCAACAGACCCAAAACTAGAGAGTATAGCGAATACCCCAGGATCTATTACCCAGCTTTAGCAACTCTCCCCAACTTGCTATACTTGCTTGCTTCCCCCCCTTCCCCTTTACTTTTTCTGGAGCATTTAAAGGGAAATTTCAGGCATTGGACCATTTCACCCCTAAATACCTTAGAATGTGAATAAGGAAAGGCCTTTACTGAAGAGTCACAATGTCATGGTTATACTTGACCTAATTGATAACAATTCCTGGATATTAGCTGACACTTACTCCATAGTCGCATCTATCTGTGTTTGGTCTGTATATGGCAGGATCCAGCAAGACCCACATACTGCTTTTGGATGTTACTACTCTTAAGTGGCCAGATCACTTGTGTCCAAATTGGGATACTTGTATGAATGAAAGGGGGGCAGAATTGATGACAAAGCGACTGTATGCTGGGTTAACCCTGGGCAAATGGGATGGAGTGACCCCTCTTCCTCACTCTCCTCCCCCCATGCCCTTGACTTTCTTTTCTTTTTTTTTTAAAAAAGATTGATTTAGTTTCTTTCTTAAAAAAAATTATCCCCTTTCCTGCAGATGGTTCGCTAGTCTGTCTGCTCATTGTTTGCTTGCCTTCTTCTCCAGGGGGCACTGGGAACTGAACCTGGGACCTCCCTCATGAGAGGGGAGTACCCAACAAACTGAGCTACATCTGCTCCTCAAAGAACCGTCTGTGTTGTCCTCCAGAGCATCTCACTTTATGGATTTCTGTTGCCGTATCTCCTGGTGGAGCTTTCCTTGTTCTCAGCTCTCTGTAATTTCTCAGACAAGCTCTAAAGCCTTGTTAAGACTCAGGTTCATTTCTTTGGGTGTGTTTGTATTTGGTGATTGCACCTCATGAGAGATGCTGGCTGCTTCCTTCTACATCACCTTACAGAGACCTAGATCACCTGGGGAGGGGGTCCCACATTTCCGTGATGCTGAGTGCATCCCCTCCATGTCCACATTTCATTGGGTGACTGGACCCACAGCATGTGAGTTTTTTTTTTCTTTAACAAACTTATTATATCATTCATGCATGTACATAAGTAAACAGTAAGTGTATGGTTAAAGTTGTGAACTTAAGAAACAATCATGGATGACACCCTACAGTATGTGCAGTTCTTGCCTGCCAGATTTCAGAGGTAACTTCCCAGCTCTTGAGCTCTAGTTTACAGGAGAGGAAACAGAGGCACAGGGAGGTGAGCCAGCATGCTCAAGGTCACACAGTAAGTAGTTGAGCCTGGACTCAGAGCCCCAGGTGGTGGTTGCTCTGGGGAGCTGTTTGAGGAGCTCATTAACTCCTCCTTTGTTGGTTGTCTCCAATTTGGATTGACTTTTGGAGTGAGGTTACCCCAAGTAGGTGCTGGATGACTTAGTAGCTTTCCACACACTCTTGGGGGTGGAGTGGGCAGCTGACCCATCTGCCCAGGGTAAAACGCCACTCCTGCTAGGTTGAGACAGTCTTTCAACTTTGCAAGAAAGGCTGCCCTTGGACTTGGAAAACCTGGCCCTGGATCCTGCTGTGTTTGTACAGCTAGAGTCTAGCACCTGCTTGTGACATTGGGACACAAATGCCCTTGCGCCCTGGGAATTGTGGGGTCAGTGGGATGATACTTTTTGGCATCTATCAGCAGGGGCTATAGGTATCATCGCATGGTGGTCTTTGGGGTCCCACCTCCCCTGCTTGTTGGAGAGATGATGGGAAAACTTGCCCGCCCCCACCCCCCTGGCTGCACTGGCCCTGTTCTACTGAGTTCTGGGCATGGTGGGAGGCCCTCACTGACCCCTTTTGTCACAGATGCCAAGAAGAAGAGAAGAAAGCCCAAAGTGAAGAGACCAGAACCCATTGTCCAGCGGGACAGGGCGACCTCCCCATGCCTGCCACCAACTCCGCTGCCACCTCCGCTGCTGCCACCACCTGCCACCACCATGGCCTCCGTGGTGGCTGCATCACCACCTGTCTACACCATGCCCAGGGTCTTTGGCCCCTTCCCTCCACTGCCCAACAAGTCGGTCAGTGGTCCAGCCCCCCCACCCCCCACCCCAACACACACCTGGGCCCATAGCAGTCATCCTTGGAACTTACCTCCTAGTAGCAGAACATACTCTTCAGACAAAGCTTTGGGCACAACTGCCAAGGATAAAACCAATAAAAGGGGGGTGGCTCTTGTTGAAGGGTGGAGTGGGGGTTGAGGACACACCTCTACCTTCTAGGGCAGAATCCTGGGGCTCCCAAAGGACAGGAAACCATGACCCCCCTCCCCATGCCTAGTCCCTGCCTCTTCCTGGGGATCTTTTTGCCCATGCCAGTACACTTTCTACAGTGTCCTTCCTACCCGCCAGCACCTTCTGTTTCCCGCTGACCTGCTGCATCTCGCTGCAGAACCCTTCCCCTCCAGGCAGCCCCCATTGCTCAGGCTGGGGCAGGACATCCTCAGTCCCCAGTCCCCATGCCCCACGCCCCTAACACTGAGCTCAGGGTGGACACAGATGCCTGGCTTCGTTCTTTGCATAAGGTATTTTTCTCCATGCTGGGCCTCCCTGCACATGCCCCAAGATTTCCTTTGTTTCTTGCAGATGGAGAAATTGGGAGTTTCAAGTTCTCAAGTGAAGTTAAACTGGACCGGTCTGGCATCAAACCCAAAGAGGTGGAAAGAACTTATTCTGGGCTCGAGGGAGGCTTGGTTGACACCCCCCGCCCCCATGCTTGGTTCATCTTCCTAGAAATCCCAAGTGGTTGTTTTTTCTCCCCCATTTTATGGGGGATGAGCCTGGGCCCAAAGGTCTATTCTGGGTATGGGAGTCACATTTCATAGATGTGGATGGTCACTAAGGCTATGGGGAGGGGGGGAGCAGGCAGAACCAGGCCAGTATAGGAGCCCCAGGCTTGACACCTGCCTTCTGCACTGTCTTGCAGACACATGGTTGATCTGACACCCTTGGTCCTAAACCCCGGAGGCTTCCATTTCTCCTATCTGCCCGGCAGCAAGGCATGCAAGCTCCAGTGTCCTGGCTTCCCCTGGTAAGCTGGCCTTGGCCTTACCCCCAGGCTGGAACACTGGCCTGGTTTGTATATTTTTAAAATTCATATCTGACAAAACTAAACCCCATAGTCTTTTTTTTTTTTTTACTTTTAGCATTGATATAGTACCTTCTTAATTTTTAAAAAAGATTTATTTATTTATTGAACCCCTCCCCTTTGTTTGTGGTTGCTTTCTGCTCTCTCTGTCTGCTTGTCTTCTTTTCAGGAGGCATCGGGAATCCAACCTGGGACCTCCCTTGTGGAAGAGAGGTGCTCAGTCACCTGAGCCACCTCAGCTCCCTGTCTTGTTGTGTCTCTCATTGTCTTTCCTCTTTGTGTCTCTTTTGTTCTGTCATCTTGTTGCATCAGCTCACCATGCCTGCCTGCTGTACCAGCCTGCCTTTTCCAGGAGGCACTGGGAACTGAACCCGGGACCTCCCTTGTGATAGGCAGAAGTCCAATTGCTTGAGCCACATCCACTTCCTGATAAAGTATCTTCTTAGCCTTTGCTTCAAAATATCACAATTCTGTTAACTATAGTCTATAAGCTATATTAGTTGTATTTTTCTCACGTATCACCATATTCTTAACCCCTTGTAATAGAACATTCTTGTATTTATATTATTAACCACAATCCTCGTCTACTACCAAAACTGCCATGTTATAGAGGATAATCCCTAGATTATCCTCTAGCTGTCTTTCAAATAAAATGGCTGGACTACCCCTTTCAGCCACAATCTATAAATCAGCAGTTTGTTACTATAATGTGCTACCATCAACTCCATCCATTACCACTTATTTACAGTTAGCCTTATTAAACATTCTACATTCAGCATCAGCTCCCCTTTCTCAATCCACAATCTGTCTCATACGAAACCTATATACTCTATAGTCCAACTCCATAAGTTTTACGTGTGCTTTTTTGCAAAGTATGGAGTTACGGAATGTGACTTTTATCACCTGTTTCTATTAAAAAAAAAAAAAAGATTTATTTATTTATTTATTTACTTCTCTCCCCTTCCCCCCCCCCCCACCCCGCACCCCGGTTGTCTGTTCTCTGTGTCTATTTGCTGCGTCGTCTTTGTCCACTTCTGTTGTTGTCAGCGGCGCGGGAATGTGTTTCTTTTGGTTGCGTCATCTTGTTGTATCAGCTCTCCGTGTGTGCAGCACCATTCCTGGGCAGGCTGCACTTTCTTTCACGCTGTGCGGCTCTCCTTATGGGGCACACTCCTTGAGCGTGGGGCTCCCCTACGCGGGGGACACCCCTGCGTGGCAGGGCACTCCTTGCGCGCATCAGCGCTGCGCATGGCCAGCTCCACACGGGTCAAGGAGGCCCAGGGTTTGAACCACGGACCTCCCATGTGGTAGAAGGACGCCCTAACCACTGGGCCAAGTCTGCCACCTATCACCTGTTTCTTTATGCTTGATGTTGCTAAGCATTTCCCAGGCCATTGAATGTTCATTTCATGTTTCATTGTATCAGATGACTTTATGTAAGACACACAGTTCTGTAAAGATAATTTAAAATTCCCAGCTGATAGAAAGTTTATCTGAGAGGTGCCCAAAGAATAACCCAATCCGTTAAAAATGTTTTTGGCTCTTATAGCTGTGAAGGATGTACGCATTAAGATTGCTAGGATGTACATCATTTGGTTGATCAAAAAGCCTGTACTAAAAAGAGAATGATAAAATCTAGTGCTATCCAGGCTTTAGGAAGTCTCTCATTTTTACTATTAAAATATTGCAAATTAACTTAGTCCTTTTTTTTTAAAGATTTATTTATTTTTATCCCACCCTCCTCCACATGGTTTCCTCGTCTGTCTGCTCATTGTTTGTTCATCTTCTCCAGAAGGCACTGGGAACTGAACCCCGGACCTCCCACATGGGAGGTGAGTGCCCACCCTTCCATGAGCCACATCTGCTCCCCATAGACTGGTGTCTGCTAGCTTGTGGCATCTGCTCATTTAGGTGTCTAGTTCATTGTGTCAGGTGCAATGTCTAGCTCCTCTACTTCAGGAGGCACCGGGACCCGAACCCGGGACCTCCCATGTGGTAGGCGGGTGCTGAACTGCTTGAGCCACATCCACTTACCAACTTAGTCCTTTTTATTTTAACAGCTTTATGGCAATATAATTCATATCTCATAAAATTCACCCATTTAAAGTATACAAGTCAATGGCTTTTAGTATATCCACAGAGTTGTGCAACAATCATCACAATCAATTTTAGGATATTTTCATCACCCCAGAAAGAAACCCTGCCCCTCTTAGCCATCACCCCTCAGTCTTCCTATGCACCCAGGCCTTTCAAATACACAATTTGGTTCTGCAATTACATTCGCAATGTTGTGGTAACATCACTACCATCTACCACCATAGCTTTTCCTTGCCCCAAACAGAAACGCTGTACCAGTTACCCAATTCCCCACTCCCAACCCAGCCCCTGGTATCCTATATTCTCATTTCTGACTTTGTGAATTTGCATATTCTAATTATTTCATATCAGTGAGGTCATACAATATGTATCCTTTTATATCTGACTTATTTCACTCAACATGTCTTCAAGGTTCATCCACATTGTCTCATGGATCAGAACTTCATCATTGTTTTTATGGCTAAATAACTTTCCACTGCATGTATGTACCATATTTTGTTTATCCATTCATCTATTGATTGACATTTGAGTTGCTGCAACCTTTTGGCAATTGTGAATAATGCCACTGGGAACACCAGTGTACAAATATCTGTCTGAGTCCTTGCTCTCAATTCATTTGGGTATATATATACCTAGAATTGGGATTGCCAAGTTATATGGTAATTCTATACTTAACTTTCTGAAGAATCACTGAACTGTCTTCCACAGTGGTTATACCATTTTCCATTCCCACCAATAATGAACAAGTGTTCTTCCTATTTCTTCACATCCTCTCCAATACTTGTAATTTTCTGTGTGTGTGTGTGTTTAATAGTAGCCATCCTAGTGGGTAGTGGTTATGAAATGGTATTGTGGGTTTTTTTTTTAAAGATTTATTTAATTTATTTATTTCTCCCCAGCTCCTCATTGTTTGCACTTGTGTCTGTTCATCTTTCTTGTTTCTTTGGCATGAGGAACCAAAACTGGTACCTCTGATGTGGGAGGCAAGGGCCTAATTGCTTGAGCTGCCTCCTCTCCCTGCTTTGTTGTATCTCTCATTGTTTTGTCCTTCTTGTGTCTCTTGTTGCATCATCTTGCTGCACCAGCTTGCTGTGCCTGCCTGTTGTGCCAGCTTGCTATCTTGCTCATCTTCCTTAGGAGGCACCAGGAACCTCTGCTCCCTGCTTTGTTGTGTCTCTCATTATGTTTTCCCTCATGTCTCTTTGTTGTATCATTTTGTTGTGTCAGCTCACTGTGCCTGCCTGCTGTGCCACTTGCTGTCTTCTTTAGGAGGCACTGGGAACAGAATGAAGGACCTCCCATGTGGTAGGTGGGAGCCAGTTGCTTGAGTCACATCCACTTCCTGGTATCATGGTTTTGATTTGCATTTCCCTGATGGCTAATGATGTTGCACTTCATGTCATGTGCTTATTGTCCATTTATATATCTTCTTTGGAGGAATATTTATTCAAGTCTTTTGCCCAGTTTTTAGTTGGGTTGTCTTTTTTGTTACTTAGTTTTATATTTTTGCCACTCTTGGACACAACCTTTATTGGCTACTATAACTCTTGATGCATGCATATGATCACTTATTTAGCTCTGCTGGGAGACACATAGGGTGTTTCTAATCTTCTAGTAGTATGGTTAGTGTGGGGATTAATGTCTTTATATGTAGATCTTATTCCTGAATTTCAGATTAGTTCTTTAGGATTAATTCCCTGAAGTGGAATTATAAGAGAAAGGGTATGAAAAGTTTTCAAAAGAACTACTTTTTCCCTCCAGATTAATAAAACACTATTTATTTTAGACAAATTGAAAACTACACAAAAGCTTAAACAAATTACTGTTTTTCCCACCTCCAGAAATAACCAATGTTAACATATAACTCTGTGTCTGTGTAGGCTTTGCCCATGGATACACATGTATATACATACAGATAGTTTGTTACATAGTTGGGAGTATCCTGTTACACAGTTTCTTAGTTGGCTCTGAAGCAAGTGTCTTCCAGTGCCAAATACCTTTATTTATTTACTTATTGTTTAGGGAGGTATCAGGGATTGAACCTGGGACATCATACATATGAAGCACGTGCTCAATCCCTGAGCCACACCCGCTCAGCCCAAATACCTTTAAATTCATTGATGATAAATGCAAAACATTCTATCATGTAGATGGGACATTATTTACTTAACCATTCTCACTGAAATTTTTCACTGATGGGGAGATTTATTGCTTCTTTGAGTGAACTGTGCCATCACAGGGCCATCACCAAAAAATGGCATATTTTTTATTAATTTGAAAAGATTTACAAAAGCAGGAGGATATATTCCATGGAAACAAGTTCACCATACAGAAATGAATAACATAAAATACAAGAAGAGTCCCCCCTTTTGGTAGACACTGCTAAGAGTTTGGCGTCTACACAAATGTTTTGTCTGTACACACGTAACTGCTCTGGTAAAATTTTTAACCAAAGTAGGATCGTTTTGCATACTCTTGTCAGCAACTTGCTTTTTCCCATTAGTATGCCAACTTGAATGCCTTTACTTGTTGGGATATACAGACCTAGCACATTCCATTGAATACTGCAGGCTGGGAGCATGGGATAGATCAATTCCACAATCTGATGGACAGATTGTTTCCCAGTATTTATAATCATAGACATTGCTGCTCCAAACAGCCTTCAACCCACATCCACAGGAGAGATTTCTGGAAGTAGAAACGTGTCAGAAGGTTGTGGAGGACCATGCCATGCAGATGGGCTTTGGTAGCCTGGTGTGCCAGTGCCCCACCTCACCTCACAGACATCTCTCGGCTGTCTTCCGCCTGTGCAGGACCCCCACCTGTAGCGGCTCCCCCAACACCAAGGAAACTCTGTCCTCGCCTCTGAAGACGTCCATCTTCACTCCACCTGTTCTACTCAAGTTCCAGCCCATGCCGAGACCCAACGATGACTCAGAGAAAGACTTTGGCAGCACAGAGTTTGTGCCTCACGACAGGAGCCCCTAACCGCTTCCCTGCAGACAATGGCACCAGGAGTGAATAAAGTTCCTGTGGAGGTGCCTGACTCATGTTGGGGGCTGGAGTGCTGGGCTCCCTAGGGGTTGTTCAATGCCACATGCTTCTCCAGCCCAGAGAGGTGAACAGGGTAGCATGAGCTTGAGGTCCCTCGGCCCAAGTCTGCACACTGTAGTCTCCTTAAGGGTGGGCCCTTAAGGAGCTTACACCCACCCACCTGTGTGTGTGTGTGTATGGGAGGGGTGGTAAATCAGTACCTACCTAGATCAAATTACTACACGATGCTAAGTCCAATGGGAGATAAAGTAGACATGTCTGGGGAGCTGCCTGGGATGGGATGATCAGGGACAGTCTCTCTGTAGGAGTGTCATTTGAGTTGAAATCTAGAGGGCAAGAAGGAAACAGCATGAGATGAGAGAGGGGAAGTAGCATTGGCTAATCAGAGGCTTGCTTCCTCCCAGGGTTGGGTGGCATTCCTTGGCTTTTTCATCAAAGGTGATGTCCTCTCCTTTCTTTGCTGAGTTCCCAACTGACTTCTGCCTTCAGGAGCCTCTGGTGGCTTTCTATAAGGCCCATTAAGACCCATCCTGATTCCATTGGCCACACCTTAACTAAAAATAACATCTTCAAAAGGCTGTCTTTACAGTGGGTTCCCACCCATGGGAATGGGATTCAGATTAAGAACATATTTTCTTCTTGGGTGCATAACTCAATCTATCAAGAGCTAACTGGGTGGATGGTGGTAGCGAGGAGGAGAATGGGAGACTAGGGGTAGGAGGGGGGATGGAAAATTGACCAGCCATGTTAAATTTGAGATCAGTAGGTACCCAAGTGGAGGTCACGAGTCTGGAGCGGGGACAAGGTGGCTTTGGGAGTCACTGGATACAAATGCCAGGAGTGGGAGGGGGGGGGCGGTGTGCGCGCAAGATCAGCTGGAGCCTGGTGGAACGGAGGCCCAGGGCTGGGGCCAGGGACATCTGAAAGTACTAATTGGACGGGGGGAAGGATCCGCCAACGATAAGGGAGGGACCACTGAGGGCGTGGCTGCCTCCTGCCGCTTGGTCTCTGAGGGAGAGGGACCTAATGAGCAGAGAGAACGGGAGGGGAGTGAGCAGATGGCGGGTGTGCACGTCGCTTCGAAGGCGTGTGCGGTGCAGGGGCAGAAAGATGGGGAGAGGCTGGCGGAACTGGGAGCCCCGCGCGGGACTTTTAAGAGACACAGGGCGGGCGTGAGCGGGACTGGGACTGAGCCGGGGCTGGGCGGCCAGGCGAGAGGGGCCCGAGAAACGAGGGCCTCGAGGCGGAAGACTACTAGAGGTAAACTGACTCCAAACGGCTACCGGCAGGCCTGCGAGCTCGGCACCAGAAACCATACCCCAGCATGCCCCGCGCCCGCTTCCGGGGCGGGGCCGCGGATTCCGGAAGCAGTTAAGGAAGTAGTCTGAGGTCTAAGCCTTTCGGCGCTTTGTCCATTTTCACGCCCGTCCTGCTGTCGCCACCGCCGCCGCCATGGGGAAGCGACAGCACCAGAAGGATAAAATGTAAGTTGAGCCCCAACTGGAGTTGGCTCGGAGGCCCGGGGCCGCCTCCACCCATCCCGCGCCCCGCTCCCCTTCCCTCTCACAGGCGAGCCCGTGTTAATCCCCAGAGCCCATCTCAAATGTCACCTCCTCCCGGAGCCGCCCCTTCTCCCCAGGCGCGATCATTCTCACCGGCGAGGTCTCACCGGACCCCTGCTCTAAGGCCGTCACCTGAGTGCGTCAGTTCATTTACTTCTCCGCGTCTGCCCGGGACCCCTCCCCTTTTCACTTGAAAGCTTTGCTCCTGAAGTTAGTCTTTCCCCTGGTTCTTGCCCATCTGCTTACGTACACGCTGCAGAAGCCTCCCAAATTAAAACAGACCATCCCGGCTGTGTCCCATGTAAACTTCTAGCTATCACCGGGTTTCTTTGAGTCTATTCATAAGAAGATGGCAAATACCTGTCTCCTTGGCGGTTTTCTGCTTTCTCTCTTTTTCCATGTGAAATGAAGTGTATATTATCTCATTATCCCTTTTAAACAACTGAATCTGATCTTGATAAAAGGACTTCTGTAAGAGTTTTATTATCAGAAGACAAAACATATGCCATATTTTCAATAAAAAATTACACATGCCAAATAATTTCCACGTTTTAATATCCACAAAGGCCTAACAAGTCAAAGAACCATTTAATAGCAATGAAAAGGCAAAGGAGGACTACTGAACTCATTAGTCACAAATGAGTAAATTACTGAATTGATTAACAGGTGTTCCAAGTTTCAACCCAAGTTCGAAAACAATGAACCATGGGCCAAGAATTGTCTAATGGTAAGAGAAATGGTAACTTTTGAATGTCAGGGACCTGGGAAAGTGTAGGCAAGAAAGTCCTAATTCTATGACAAAAGGGGAAGCAAACAGAACAACATGTTTCATATAAATCAACTTTTCTGAGCACTGTGTGCCTGGTATTAGTCTAGTTGAAGCATTCTACAAGTATTAACCCTTTCAGCCCTGTGGGGGGTATTACTGTTTTTAACTCCATGATACAGAGGAGAAAATGGAGGCAGAAATGAATAACTCTACAGGGAACAAACAAAGCTAGTGAAAGGTTCAGGTTTGAATCCAGGCAACTTAACTCAAAGACCACCCTTGTCTCCACTTATACTGCCTCTCAACAACCCTATGATTCTCTATGGACTTGGATTTGCCAGGAAACACTAGCATCCAGTCAGAGGATGACAGGGTTTCATTACCCTTCGAAGCTTTGAGAGGCTTGAGGTCCAAGGACTTGAAAATGGCCCGGCTCCTTTCACAGAACACACAACAGTAATGTACATTCCACTGAAAACTTTTTATTGGCCTTTTGGATAGAAATGGGGATTTATTTTCCAGGAAGGATGATGCCATCATACTTCTGGAACCAGCGCGTGGCCTCCTCTTTGCTGATTCTGTGTTTGGCCTCAGTGCAGTCTGTTCTGTGCTGCTTGTCTGCGATGCTGAACCCTGGCTTACCCAGCACCACATAGAAGTCCAGGCCGTCGATACCAATGCTTTGGCCATGTTTGATCCCCTGATCAATGTGTTCCTGGATCCCAAAACCAAAGTTTCCAGTATCTGAGAAGTTATTTTTTCTTTCTTTTTTTAAAAAATTAATTAATTAATTTCTCTCCCCTTCCCACCCCCAGTTGTCTGTTCTCTGCGTCTATTTGCTGCGTGTTCTTCTTTGTCCACTTCTGTTGTTGTCAGTGGCACGGGAATCCGTGTTTCTTTTTGTTGCGTCATCTTGCTATGTCAGCTTTCCATGTGGGCAGCGCCATTCTTAGGCAGGCTGAACTTTCTTTCATGCCGGGCGGCTCTCCTTACAGGGTGCACTCCTTGCGTCTGGGGCTCCCCTACGCAGGGACACCCCTGCATGGCAGGGCACTCCTTGCGTGCATCAGCACTGTGCATGGGCCAGCTCCACACGGGTCAAGGAGGCCCGGGGTTTGAACCGTGGACCTCCCATGTGGTAGATGGATGCCCTAACCACTGGGCCAAGTCTGCTTCCCAGAGAAGTTATTTTTTCTTAACTCGTATTCTCACACCTTTAGACCTTTCTCCAAGGTCTCCTTGGCCCTATTGACTGTGCAGTGGGTGGCAGTCTTTTCATTCTCCTGATATCAAAGGATCTGACAGTATCTAGCTTTAGAGAACAAAGGGATCTGGCCTGTGAGCTGCTCCAGCACTTGGCTGCTCAGGTCAATCTGTCTACACTCTCCCCAATGCATATGTTGAGGCAGAGCTTGTGGATGCAAATTTCCCATGTGGGGTTCTCCTTTTCACCCTGATCCTGCACGGTGATGAAGAACAGGAAGAGCTGCTTTCTCTTTTTTCCCTTCCCTTCCCCTCCCCTGCCCCGGTGTTTTTGCTGTATGTGTCCATTTGCTGGGCAATCTTCTGTATCTATTTCTCTTTTTGTTTTCTCATCATTCTCCTCTAGAATTCACCAGGGTTTCATCCTGGGGACCTCTGATGTGGAGAGAGGTTCCCTGTCAATTGTGTCACCTCAATTCCTGGTCTCTGCTGCTCTTCACCTTGACTCTCCCCTTTATCTCTCTTTTGTTGTGTCATCATCTTGTGTGACTTGCTTGCGCCGGCACTTGGCTCGCCGCCTGGGCACACGACTCACCTGTGTGGGTACTCACATGGGCACTCGGCTCGCCGTGTGGGCACTTAGCTCACCACATGGGCGCTGGCTCGCCACATAGGCACACTTTTTCTTCTTTCTTACCAGGAGGCTGTAGGGATTGAACCTGGGTCCTCCCATATGTGAGCAGAGGCCCTGTCACCTGAGCCACATCTGCATCCCTGCTTTTTCTTTTTTTTTAAAAAGTTTGTAATTGTCTTTTTTTTGGAAGATACATAGATCACACAAAATGTTACATTAAAAAATAAAGAGGTTCCCATATACCCGCCCCCCCCCCCCCCTTGAAAGCATTCCAGTTGGACTTTAGTCCCTCATAATTGGTTTTGTTAGGGTCTCCAGTGACTTCCTTCCTGCTAGTTTCAGTGGTTTCAATCTAATCATTTTGTTGTACTTCTCAACAGCCTGTGACATCAATAACCACTTCCTCTGAAGCCCTTCCTTGGTATCTAGGACACTACACTTCAGTGGCCTTCCTCAGTCTCCTTTGCTGGACTTACCTCCCCTCTCCCAGACTTCTGTTGATTGGCCATGCCCAGTGTTTCTTCTCCATTTATGTTCTCCCAAAATGATTTTATCCAGTCATCCTAAGGTGATCTCTTGGTCTTTTGTCATCATCAGCTGCCTATCAGACATCCCCCCTTGGAGGTCTGAGAGATCTCAAATTTAACATGTCTAAAACAGAACTCTTAATTTTCACCCCAGAACCTGCTCCTCCTCCGTCTTCCCTCTCAGGTCAGAAGCCTTGAAGTCAGCTTTGATATCTTGTTCCCTCAGCTGTCCAGCTCTGTCTTCCAGTCCATTAGCAAGTCCTGCTGGCTCTTGTAGGAACCAGTTGCTTCTCAACTGGTCCACCTCTCTAACTCCTTCTTGGATCTTTATAGTCACTCCCCTACCCCCCCCCCCGCCATCCCCCCCAGTGATTTTTCTGCTTCCTGTTTTGCTGCTTCTCCCTCCACACAGTAGCCAGAATGAACCTTTTTAAGATTTTTGTAGATCATAGCAGGGCCCTGCTCAGAATCCTCCAACAGCTTTCCATCCTACTTGGAACAGATCCAGAGTCTTTACCATGGCCTGCCAGGTCCTTCCTGGCACCACCTACATGTCCGCCTTCACCTGTGTCACACCCCCCTGTGCATACTCTTCTCCAGTGACATCCCCTTTCTTCTGGAGCACACCGAGCTTTCCCTGCCCCTGGGCTTTCAGGTGTGATGTGCCTGCTGGGCCCACTGCCTGGAAAGCCCTTCCTTCAGGTCTCCATGTGGCTGGTGCCTTCGTGGCATCGGGTGTTCTGTTACCTTCAGGTAACATTTCCTTCAGAGCAAAGCTAGACTGTTTGTGTCTGTTTACTAGCTTGCCTGTGGCTCCCCCTCTCTGTTGTGTTCATCACTATGTACCTGGTGCATAGTTGGTGTTTAGTAAGCATTTGCTAAATGAGGGAATGATTGTTATCAATCACTTACTTCTGAAGACTCTGTCCTTTCTGTTAAGGGATGGTGGTGGTAACTTGTTCTCTCTTTTCTTTCTTTTTTTTTTTTTTTTTAAGATTTATTTTTTATTTGTTTCTCTCCCCCCGCAGTTGTCTGCTTTGTGTCCATTCGCTGTGTATTCTTCTGTGTCTGCTTGTATTCTTGTCAGCAGCACTGGGAATCTGTGTCTCTTTTTGTTGTATCATCTTGCTGTGTCAGCTCTCCCTGTGTGCAGCCCCACTCCTGGGCAGACTGCACTTTTTTCATGCTGGGCGGCCCTCCTTTGGTGCCTACTCCTTGCATGTGGGGCTCCCCTACACAGGGGACACCCTGTATGGCATTGCACTCCTTGCAAGCATCAGCACTGTGCATGGGCCAGCTTCACCACACGGGTCAGGAGGCCCCGGGTTTGAACCTTGGACCTCCCATGTGGTAGTTGGATGCTCTATTCATTGAGCCAAATCCGCTTTCCTCTCTTTTCTTCAGGTACATTACCTGTGCTGAATACACTCACTTCTATGGTGGCAAGAAAGCAGGTAAGGTGTGAAGGCTTCCTGTAACGCCCCCCAGGGTGGGGGGAAGTGGTTATTAAGGAGTGGTAGCTTAACTCTGAAAGTGAGCCTATATAAATGGACAAGAATGCAGAAACTATAGTAGACAAATGGACTGAGGGACCTAGGCAGCTCACAGATGAGTAAATATAGCAAGACATATGGCAAAGCATTTAATCTCAGTAGTGATTTTTTGTAAGATAGGTTAAGATAGCATTTTTTTGTTTATCAAGGAATAATCAAGAGAACAGTAATATTAGGAGTAGGTGTTGCTCTGTGGTTGAGCACCTGCTTCCCATGTATGAGGTCCCAGGTTCAGTCCCTGGTACCTCCTTGAAAAAAAGAAGGAAAAAAAAAAATACCTAAAGCTGTCCAGGCTGCAGTAGAGAGAGGACTGTCATAAATTGCTAGTGGGAATAAAGTGGCCCAGCTGTCTTGGAAAGTAAAGAACTAGAACATAAGCCTTTGTTAAGATTATGACAGAAACCTTGGCTTAAGCAAAAGTTGTCTTTTTCCTCTCCTTTGTATGTACCCCATGTGTTTTGGTTATACCTATTAAGAGTGTTTTAATCCACAGCAGTTGCTGTCTTAGGTAATCTAAATGTATTTTTTTCCTTAAAATGTAATTGAATTGTTGGCAGGAGTGCACAGTTGAAATTTGTTTATGGGATACATTTTCTTTTTCTTTTATTTAATAGATATCCCCCAAACAAATTTTCGTCGTTTACCTTTTGACCACTGCAGGTAAGATATTTGACAGGTTTATTTTTCCCTTGTCATTATTCTCTGATATGCAATCGTTTGATAATAAATCAGATCCTCAGATATCCAGGTGTGGGCTCCGCCTGTGTTCCTCCACCTCAGTCTTCCCCCAGCCTAGGAGAAGGTGTACCCAATAGTCACAACCAGTAGTGATTATTTTCTGCTTTTTTTGTGTCCATGTTCACATACATTGTCTAAGTTCATTCCTACCTTCGGAGGCATGTAGAGCTTGTCATTAAGTCTATTTGTTTTTTTTTTTTTTTTTTTTTTTAAAGATTTATTTTTATTTATTTAATTCCCCTCCCCTCCCCCGGTTGTCTGTTTTCTGTGTCTTTTTGCTGTGTCTTGTTTCTTTGTCCGCTTCTGTTGTCGTCAGCTGCACAGGAAGTGTGGGCGGCGCCATTCCTCGGCAGGCTGCTCCCTCCTTCGCGCTGGGCGGCTCTCCTTATGGGTGCACTCCTTGCGCGTGGGGCTCCCCTACGCGCGGGACACTCCTGTGTAGCACGCACTCCTTGCGCGCATCAGCACTGCGCATGGGCCAGCTCCCATTAAGTCTATTTGTACAGCGGAGAAAACTGGAGCTTAGAAGAACAAAGTACCTCCCCCAAGTGTCACATCCAAGAAGTGTGGTGCCTGAGTCTGAACCTAACTGTCTGATTCCAGCCCTGTGCCTTTAACCCTTTACCCTTAGCCCAGATTCTCAGTAGTGGCTGCCACACTAAGAGTAAAAACGCCACGAGGCTCTTCTGCCCTTACCTAGGAACTCAGATTATGGGTGGGGGTGGCGAGGGATCCTGGTACAGAGCTACCGAATGCTTGTTTCCAGCCCTAATTGGTATGTTTATGAGCAGAAGGATGGGTCTCTTGGAAAACAAACCCCCAGAGCAAAGGGACTGTGGGAGTGAGCAGATCGGGTAGTCCTTCTGGATCTGTGTTCCCCCAAGTGTGAGCCATGGCCGTCTCTGCCCTTGAGGAGCTCCCTGCGTGGAGCTCAAGGGCAGAGAGGGCTTCAGAACACTTGTGTCCACACAGGCCCCTCTGCGTGAGCCTTGATCCTTGCATGACAAAGCTGTCCCAGTAATTCTGGTCAGACAGCACAGTGCCATGAGAAAGGAGCAAGGGCTCTGCACCCAGGTATGCGGCCCTGTACCAGGCCTCCCCAGATCTACCCAGGCCCCCCACAGCCTCCCCTGCAGTGCAGTGAGGCCTTTTCTACTCACCAGTACCTGCAGGGTGAAAAAGTGAGGCCCAGGCATTGTGTCATTGGCTGGGATCCCATACCACCCCACTGCTTGCCACTCAGGTTTTGTTGTCACCTCGTGGGAAAGCAGTCTTACTCAGATTGAATATGGGGCTTTTCCAGGATGGGAACTCTCCCTTGTATGCAGTACTGGAAGGGATTTCATCCTTGATTCCCATTTCCTCCAGAGGGCCTCTGATCTATGTCTGGTCCATTTTTTTTAACTGCCTTGGGTTATGGGTAAAAATGTGTTTTGAAAATGTGCCCCCTCAGCTTGTTCTTGAGAGGAGTTGCCCAGACATCCTGATGATATCTGGAACGTGCCTTGGTCCCAGGTCCTGCTCTGGGTCAGTCACCAGCAGTGCCACCACCTCTGCTGAAGTTAGATTAGATGATTGAGCTGATGAGAGCAGTGGTAAGGGGGCCCAAAGAGGGCTTCCTCGGGGGAGGACCTGATCATAGCCTGGGTGGATCCAGCTGCTGGGGACTGACCTGTGCTGACCAGAGTCACAGGTGACCAATGTACAAAGCAGAAACCAAATTATGCAGGGCTCTGGACAGCTTGTGACAGAAACCCATGGCAGAAGAAAGGGTATTGGCTCAAGGAAGTTCACCAAGATGTATTTGCTCTTCATCTGGTGATTGTACTTTTCCCTACATTGACTGCTTTCTTGAGCAGACTATCTCTGTGAGGTGGAGAATGGCATGTGACAACTCTGGGCCTATACAGGCGCCTCGACTGCCATTTCCATGTCTCAGAACTCCCTGAGGGCTCCCAGCAACTCAGGTCCTGCCTGGGTCACATGCCCACCCCTTGGCCCCCGCTGTCAACAGGGGAATGTGGAGGAACTGTGTGCACCCTGGTCAGGGAGAGGCCAGGCATGCAGACCCGATAGCCCCGCCAGAAGCGCTCGGGCTGGGGGAGGGCAGAGCTCCCTTGCAAAGCTTGGCCTGCCTGCCATGTGATGTTTCAGAGCGCGGAAGCCAGTCTTGTCGCCCCAGGACTACCGCCAGTCACCTCTTTTGGACATGAACATGATAACTAAACTATTATGTGACTAAGCGAAGGATGCGGAGGAGTCTGGCTCCCTCGGCGCCTCTCCTGGGCCCCAGACCTTGTGCTGACTAGTTTGTGCTGGGGGCATAGACTGGCAGCTTGTGAAGGGCAGAGTGGGGTGGGGGTCCCTCTGGTCCTGGCACCCAGCACCAGCTGTGCTGTGGAGCCCCAGGAATTGTTGAAGGAAGGAGGAGCATAGGGAATAGTTGCATGAGTCATGCAGGCATGGCATGGTCCCATGTGCCCAGTGCTGACCAGGAGTGATGCATGTCCTTTTTCAGTCTCTCTCTGCAGCCCTTCGTCTACCCTGTGTGCACCCCTGAAGGCGTCGTCTTTGACTTGCTGTGAGTTTTCCCTACAATTTTGAGATTGTTGACACCTACTAAGGAAGGGGATATTGGGCCAACTTGAGGGCTTGTGGCTCCAGGCCTAGAAATGCCAAGGTCCCCAGACTCCTGGTCCCTGCAGCCCTGGAGTCCTGCATGGGTCTCTTGGGAACCCAGGAGGGACTGACATGGCCTCAGGGACCTGGCAGAAGAGCTGCTGTTACCCCAGGCTGGCAGCTTCAGCTGGCAGGTGCTGCTGTGTCCCTTGCCTGGAATGCCAACCCAGGGGGCCTGTGATTCTAATTGGTGCACGTGTAAATTGTTTGAAACGTTTTTAGTGGAGTATTTTTGGCTTTTCAAAAACAGAGCCATAATTACAGTGCATGTTCTTCCAGGCTGTTTTGAAGCACTAATGCCCGGTTTTCATGTCCTAGCATAAGCCAAATTCTATAATTTTCTAGGGTTTCAGGCTCATTTTAGAAAAGTCGGAAAAACTACAAAACAAAAAGAGATTTACCATTATCCCACTATTGAAGATAACACTGCTTTTAAACATGCACTTTTCTTTATTCTGTGAACTTATAATAATTTATCCACAACTATAGTAAAAAAACCTTGAACATATTTTGAAACCCGTTTATCCAGAAATACTCCCCCACTTTCTCTCACAAGGCAAAGAACTCTTGCACTTGTTTCTGATATCAAGAGATCATGTGGAGCCGCACACTTTCCAAGACTTAAAAAAAAAAAAAACAACTTTTCCCTGAAACTAACTTTCCAGGACTGGGATGGTATTACCAGGCCAAACCTAATGCCATTGTGATGCTTTTCTGTTTTGTCGTCTCTTCAGAAGCATCGTGCCTTGGCTTAAGAAGTATGGGACCAACCCCAGCAATGGAGAGGTAGGTGGCTGTTCAGGATTGTAAGTGATACTGGTGAAAGCTATCCTCCTGCCTTTGATTTGGTCCAGTGGTTTCTAAGTGTCCACATGGGTGTGGTGGAGAACCATTTGCAAGGCACAGCAAGAGGGGCTGTCCCTTCTCTCTTACATCACACACCCATTCCTCTTGGGAAACGTTCTCTACCTGTGCATGGCTGTCCAGGTGTGCGTGGCTGTCCACATGTGCACGCCCTCTTTGCCTGGGTCTTGGATGAGATCGTACTGTGTGAGGTTTATAGTGCTCCTTGCTTTACCTGTCTGACTGGATCAGGGAGAGCTGTACTCTTCAGTGCAGGGAGCACGTCCTTACTCTTACGGCTGTCTGGAATTTCTCTACATGGGGTACCGTGATGAATTCATTCATGTGTAATGAATAACTGTGGCCCAGAGTGCTTCTGGGGCACATGTGTGAGGGTTTGGCTGGAACTGCAGGCTCAAAGGGTGGGTGCATTTTAGATTTAATTGCTTTCGGAAAATTGTTCTCCAAAGATGAGGTACCATTTTACTTTCTACCAGTAGCAGGGAAAAGAATGCCTGTTTCCCCACACCCTCAATAAAAACTGGATATCATGTTTTTATTTTTAACTTTTTATTTTTAAATAATTTCAGACTTACAGGACAAAAATATTTATTATTTGCAAAAGTAAACCTCATGCAGAGAATTCCAACATACCCCTGCGGCCACAGGTACCCAGAGACACTAATATATGTGTGTGTGTATTTTGTTTGTTTTTTTCTTTTTTTGAGGAGGTAGCTCAGTGATTGAGCACCTGCTTCCCATGTATGAAGTTCTGGATTCAATCCCCAGTACCTCCCCCCCCAAAAAAAATATATATATATATATTATGCAATAAAATCCAAATTTTAAGGATTTCAAATTACATTATATTTCATCTCTAGAATGAAATTGAACCATTTTGGAATCAGAGAAAAGGCATAGATGAATACTGACATCCCTTGAAACTAACTTTATTAAGAAAACAATTTCTCTGTAAACCATCTGTCCTTTATGTAACATGGTGAAATGTTATCTACTTTGGCAATAGCTGTTTCCTTAAAAGAATGAAAAAAAATAATAGTAGTTTTGCTACTTTCTTAAGTTTTTAAAAAATGGCATTTTATCTTTAGATAAAAAATGTAAAAGTTCAGAAAAAGCTATGGCAATGGGAGCTGCAGGTACCAAAAGTCAGCATATATGTCTAATTTAAGTGATATCACTCTGAAAATAAAGAGGTGAAAAAAGGCGTTTTCATGGCATTTTTTTCCTCATAAACTATTGAAATTGGTTAAGGATTTCCAGTAGTTAATTAAAATTTCAGGAGAGAAATAGTACAGCAGACAAAACATGCTCACATTACAAGACCTCAGTTCCAGAATTTCAAAAAGGAAACCTCTAAGAATGAATGGTTGTGATTTTATTAAGAGCAGGAATTCTTGGCCTTCCTCTGTTAGTCCACCTTCACTATCAAAGCTTTAAGTTCATCACAAATTAACAGTAATTAGCCTGAGATATTTAAAGTGTGGCTGTACTCTTAAATTTAATGGCAATTTTTTTCAAATATTATCTTATTTCCACTTTAGCACAGTCAGTGACTAAAGTAGTATTTGCTGCAATATGATCACATAAAATCTTGAAAAAATCCATCGGCCTTTTGAAATAGTTCCTAATTCCTCCATTTCTATTAAAATAGGAGCCACACAAAGATTCGCAAGAGTGTTATCTGGTCAGATCCAAACAGAGGTCCTTAACCTTTGTTTTCCATCAAGAATTATCAAATTGACACAGAGCAGACAACTGCGGGGGGGGGGGGGGGAGAGAAAAATTTTCAAACCCTGGTATAAATAAGATGCTGATTATTTGTGGTACACTAGGTTCACATTTTTTAGCTTTTTCTTTTTTTTTAAAAAAGGTTTGTTTATTTATTTATTTCTCTCCCCTTCCCCCCCCACCCCAGTTGTCTGTTCTCTGTGTCTGTCTGCTGCGTCGTCGTCTTTGTCTTTGTCCGCTTCTGTTGTCAGCGGCACGGAAATCTGTGTCTCTTTTTGTTGCATCATCTTGTTGTGTCAGCTCTCTGTGTATGCGGCACCATTCCTGAGCAGGCTGCACTTCCTTTCGTGCTGGGCGGCTCTCCTTATGGGGCACACGTCTTGCGCGTGGGGCTTCCCTACGCAGGGGACACCCCTGTGTGGCAGGGCACTCCTTGCGCGCATCAGCACTGCGCATGGGTCAGTTCCACATGGGTCAGGGAGGCCCGGGGTTTGAACCACAGACCTCCCATGTGGTAGACGGACGCCCTAACCACTGGGCCATGTCTGCCGCCCTCAAAATTTATTTTTTTCTCTTCCTTTCCCCTGCCCCCAGTTGTCCGCTCTTCTGTCCATTCACTGCGTGTTCTGTGTCTTCTTGGATTCTTGTTGGCAGTACCGGGAATCTGTGTCTCTTTTTTGTTTTGTCATCTTGCTGCGTCAGCTCTTCATGTGTGCGGGGGACACCCCTGCGTGGCACGGCGCTCCTTGCACACATCAGCACTGCACATGGGCCAGCTCATCACACGGGTCAGGAGGCCCTGGGTCTGAACCCTGGACCTCCCATGTGAGGTGAACGCTCTATCAGTTGAGCCAAATCCACATCCCTCGAGCTTTTAATGAAACTGAGCAAAATTTCACAAAGTTTAACTTAATATGCCTCAACACAACTGTGAGGTAGTTAAGTAAAACAGTCCTACCCATTTTAATACATAATGAAGATATGTAGATATCTTAATAATAAGAATGGGTAGATGACATACTCCTACTTTAAGCGATGAAAATAAAGCAGAGACTTGGGGTCTCCTCTGTAGTTTTAACCCAAAGGAAATGAAATTTAACTTTCTAATCCTTCTAAAAAAAGTATGCCATTTAAGATTTTGTCCTTTTTTTTTTTTTTACACTAGCATATTAGCTATAGTACCATCTTTCAGAGTTGACACTCTTTTCGTCAATAATTTGGGAAACTGGTCACAACCAAACTAGGCCTCTGCCTCTACCCGAATCAATACAAAATTAAGACATTATCTTCTGATAACTAAAATTTTATGTGACATTTTTATTTTAGGCTGTAAAAACAAAACAATAAAACAATTCTTTAAATATCTTGTCAAATGATGTAAATTTATCTTTTCCAGAGAAGCGGAAGGCCTATCGTACCACAAAGAAAAAAATGCTTGTTTAATGGAGTTTAAAATTTAAATGTGCGGTTAAATTGTAAGGTGCTAATTTATGAAATTAATTAGGTTTAGTCACTCTGTGATAGCCAATAACCACAATGTGAAAGTTAGATTTCCTCACAAAACATAAAAATTTATAAACTGATAGTTGTGGCCTTACTGGAAATTATTATTATTATTATTATTTTTAGGACCACACCATTTTATGGCAGGACTTCTAGGGGTAGAGGAAGGGGTGGGAACGAGGTCCGACATCAGCAAACCGGCAGGGATCTCCTGATCTCGCAGTTGTGGAAAGCTCACTGAAAATTCTTAACCCTATACTTATCTCACCAAGTTAAAAAAAAATCTTTTTAGTGAAAGTCATTGCATTTCTATAACAAAGTAATGAAAGTCACAGCTAAAGTAAATGGACTTAAACCCATTCAACTACAGGCTGAAAAAATACTTTGGTTCTTCAGGAAAAAATTTTGCAGAGCAAGAAATTTGTTTCACTTAATAGTTGTTAAATTTCTTAGCTGTGCTTTAATGGTTACATGTAAAAAACACTGCACAAGAACCGAACTATGTAAGTAATTAATGAACATGCTTGAGACTGTGCGTTCAACATATCTGGCAGGAAAATTATAGTTACAACATTAGGTAAGACAGATTGGTCTTTAAAATACGAGTTCCCCTCCTTTAAAAAAAATTAATTATAAGCCTACATGTAAATAATGTTGTTTTAGGCTGTTACAGCACAGGTTATTCTCATACATCCTGCTGCTCTGCTGCTTGCACTTGGCTGGGTTTTATTCCCTCTTGGGGTCTTAGTCTGGATTATTTTCCTCATCGTCTTCCCTGTCATCATCTGCTTCTTTGCTATCATCATCATCGTTGTCATCATCCTCCAAAGCTTCACCAGTAAAGTCTAACATTCATCTTGGGATGTATGCTCATATAAAAATTGACCAATTCTAGAGTCTGCAGCAAGGATAGCTGTAGCTTCATCATCCAGGTCTCCACTCTCAGGAAGTTCAGGAGTAAACATTAAAAGAGTCGTTGGAAACGGTTTTAGTCACAGTACAAACTATCCCATGTCCCTTGTGTTTCTGCTGCTTTTTCATGGTTTTCAAAGTGATGGTATTTCCTTCTTTCCAATCTGTCTGGCACCCTGTACAACCCATAATTTCTGGTCCATCAAAAGGAAAAGGAGAGAACAAAGGGGCTCAAGCAAAAAGGAAAGGGGGTGGTGTGAAGTGGATGTGGCTCAAGTGATTGAGCTTCCGCCTACCACATGGGAGGTCCCAGGTTTGGTTCCTGGTGCCTCCTGGAGAAGATGAACAAGACAGTGAGCTGGTGCAATAGGCTGGCATGGCGAGCTGACACAACAAGATTAAACAAGAGACCCAGGAAACAATGAGAGAGACAACAAAGCAGGAAGTGGAGGTGGCTCAAGCAATTGAGCACCTCTCCCATGTTAGAGGTCCCAGGTTCGGTTCCCAGTGCCTCCTAAAGAGAAGATGGGCAGACATAGGGAGCAGACAGAGCAAACAATGAGGATGGGGGATAAATAAATCTAAAAAATATAAAAGAAAAAGGAAAAATTAAATCTTTAGGGGAAAAAAAAAAGGAAAGGGAGAAGCAGAAATGGCTCAAGCAGTGAGTGCCTGCTTCCCATGTGGGAGGTCCCAGGTTTGGTTCCCGGTGCCTCCTAAAAACAAAAATGAAAAAAATACTCAGAGGAGCTAATGTGGCTCAGTGGTTGAGTGCCTGCTTCCCATGTATGAGGTCCTGGGTTCAATCCCTGGTACCTCCTTAAAAAAAAATCAGAAACATCTGGTTCTGATCTCATCCTGTATGTCTTTGTTAGCACTTCATTTGTGAAATGCTCACTGGGTGCAAAGTGAAGTTCTAAGACAAAGCTCATAGGCTGCCTGGCATCTGAGAGCTTCACTTTAAGGTCCTTCAAGTGGATAGGTTCACCATGTTCCCGAACCATATCACTGAGCAAGTCAACATCCTTAAAAACAGTCACCCAAAATTCAGGAATTCCTCTGGGACTTTGTTTTTCTTCATCCTTTTTCTTTCAGTTCCTCCAAAATTCCATCTTCCTTATCTTCTGTATGTTCATAAATTGCACCAGTGATCTCAAATTGCTTATCAAATAGAGGCTGATAGCCAACATACCTTCTTTCAAGATCATGAACTTCCTCAGAGAATTTGGCTTCTATCTGTGCTCATTTAACTTGGAGATTTTCATGGGCATTCACTCATCTTTTTTTTTAAAATTATTTAATTTAATTCTCCCTGTCCCTTGTCATTTGCACTTCCTATCTGCTCTCTGTGTCTGTTCATTATGTGCTCTGTCAGCTTGTCGTCTTTTTAGGAGGCACCGGGAACCAAACCCAGGACCTCCCATGTGGGAGGGAGGTGCCGAATTGCTTGAGCCACCTCTGCTCCCTGCTTGTTGTGTCCCATTGTGTTTCCTCATTGTGTCTCCTTGTTGCATCATCTCGTTGCGTCAGCTTGCTGTCTTGCTCATCTTTAGGAGGCACTGGAAACCAAACCCCAGACCTCCCATGTCATAGGTGGGCATCCAGCTGCTTGAGTCATATCTGCTTCCCATTCAGTCATCTTTTAACTACCTAGGCAAGCTTTCCCATTGGTGTTTCTACCAGACCATCAAGTCTTTACTGACAGGCTGCGAGAATCTGAGGATTCTGCATCATTTGAACAGTCAACTGGTGTTCTTTGATTTCTCTTTCTTCACCAGTTTCTTCTACTTCGACATCATCCAAATCTTGACCAAGTTCCAACTGTTCTTTTTTTTTTTTTTTTTTAATTTATTTCTCTCCCTTCCCCTGCCCACAGTTGTCTGCTCTCTGTCCATTTGCTGTGTGCTTCTGTGACCGCTTCTATCCTTATCAGCGGCACCAGGAATCTGTGTCTCTTTTTTTTTTTTTTTTTAAAGATTTATTTATTTATTTATTTTTATTTATTTAATTCCCCTCCCCTCCCCCGGTTGTCTGTTTTCTGTGTCTTTTTGCTGCGTCTTGTTTCTTTGTCCGCTTCTGTTGTCGTCAGCGGCACAGGAAGTGTGGGCGGCGCCATTCCTCGGCAGGCTGTTCCCTCCTTTGCGCTGGGCGGCTCTCCTTATGGGTGCACTCCTTGCGCGTGGGGCTCCCCTACGCGGGGGACACCCCTGCGGGTCGCGGCACTCCTTGCGCGCATGAGCACTGCGCATGGGCCAGCTCCACATGGGTCAAGGAGGCCCGGGGCTTGAACCGCGGACCTCCCATGTGGTAGACGGACGCCCTAACCACTGGGCCAAAGTCCGTTTCCCTGTGTTTCTTTTTGTTGCATCATCTCACTGTGTGTGCGGTGCCATTCTTGGGCAGGCTGCACTTTCTTTCGTGCTGGGTGGCTTTCCTTACGGGGCGCACTCCTTGCATGTGGGGCTCCCCTACACGGGGGACACCTCTGCATGGCAGGGCACTCCTTGCACGCTTCAGCACTGTGCATGGGCCAGCTTCACACAGGTCAAGGAGGCCTGGGGTTTGAACCGTGGACCTCCCATGTGGTAGGTGGATGCCCTAACCACTGGGCCAAGTCCGCTTCCCAAGTTCCAACTGTTCTTTGCAGCAGCTGGAACAGGGAGCCAGATGGCCAGAGCTGCACAGGCAATGACTCAGGATGGCAGGGACAGGAGCAGGAGAAAGAGCCACCAATTATAATATTTTGTCACGTTTGTTGTATCATTCCTTTCATCCATCCACCTGCCTACCTACCCACCTACCTATCCATTCTTCCCTCCATTTATCTATCTTATTAATCCATCTATCCCTGTATCCATCTGTCTTTCTAAACACTTGAGAGAGGGTTGTATGCATCATGCTTCTTGGACACTTAATGCATCCAGGCATGTTTTCTGAGAATGTCATTTATTTTTGTTAATCTTATGAGTAAAAATTTTTATTTGTATTTTCCTTGAGTTAAGTTTAAGCAGCTTCATATATGTTATGTATACAGGTCCAATGTCATGCATTCTTTACCACTCAGGAAGAAAATTTCCAGATCAGGGTCTTCAGGCATTATCTTTTTTTACACCCCGTCAAATGGCCTTCTCATAATAAACCACATTTTAGTCATCCTTCCTTCTCTTAGTCCCTTTGTTTCTCAGAGCTCTCTCAAGACCTCATGCTGCAGTTCAGGTCCATTTCTTCATTTATGCAATTGCGTGTGTTCATTCGGGAAGGAAGTGTTAGTCCTGCTGGGTGCTGGGCCTGCAGCCATGGAAGGAGCAGATGTGGTGGGAGGGATGGATGCCCAGTGTGTCCCAAAGGCTTCCAGAGGGGGACAGTGGGAGGAGAGAAAGAAGACAGAAATGTCTCCCCATAGCTGCACCATTTAAGCTGAGACCTGGAGATGAGAAACCAGCTGAGAGACTCATGTTACAGGCCAGGGAGAAAGTACATGTGTGGGGGCCTGGGAGACACTCTGGGGCAGAGTTTGGGGTGCTTAGGAGTCAGGGGAGGGTTATGGGTTGGGAGCAGTGAAGCCAGGGGAGATGGCAGCCGATGGTCAGGGCTTGTGTCCAGGGCCTTAAAGGCCCTAGGAAGAGTGTGGGTGGTCCTGGGAGGGGCAGAGGCCTGGGAAGGTTTCAGTTGAGAGCGCGTCATGCTCTGGCATGTGTTAAAGGCTCTATCTAGTTGCCTGGTGAGAATGCACCACAGAGGGCAAAGGTGGAAGCTGGGGAACTTATCTCAGGGAGAGGGCTGGCGGGACGTGGACCAGGTAGTGGAGATTGGATGGGGCAGAGCAAAGCCAGGGTGGCTTTCAGAGGGCAGAGCAGCAGGACCTGCTGAGGCGTAGTCCTCTGCTGTGAAATGGGAGGTCACTGTAGTTGTTTATTTAATCAGGTTTTTATTAGAGAAGTTGTCGGCTTACAGATAAATCATGCAGAAAATATAGAGTTTCCAAACACACCACCACCACCACTAACACTGCATTGAATGCATGGTACCTTCGTTACAATTGATGAAAGAATGTTATTACAATTGTGCTTTTAACTATAGTCCATAGTTACATTAGGGTTCTCTTGTTGTGCATTTCCATGGGTTTTTCTAAATTATTTATTCTGGTAACATGTATACAACTTAAACTTTCCACATTTTAACCACATTTCAATATGTAACATTATATTCACAATGTTGTGCTACCACTACTACCCCCCATTATCAAAAACTTTTCAGGGGAGCAGATATACCTGAAGTGATTGAACATGCTTCCTGTGTATGATGTCCTGAGTTCAATGCCTGGTACTGCCTAAAAAACAAAAACAAATGAACAAAAAAACCATCTCTCACTGGGAAATTGATGTAGCTTAGTGGTTGAGCACCTGCTTCCCATGTACAAAGTTGTGGGTTCAATCCCTGGTTCCTCCTTAAAAAAAACAAACTTTTCTATTACCCCATACAAATTCCATACCAATAAAGCATTAATGTCTCTAACTCCTCATTCTAATCACCATCCTAATTTCTGGTAATCCGTACTTCAGTGTCTGTATGAATTTGTTTTTCTAATTATTTCATAGCAGTGATGTCATTCAATATTTGTCCTTTTGTATCTCACTTATTTTACTCCTCATGATGTCTTCAAGGTTTATTCATATTATCACATGTATCAGAACTTCATTCCTTTTCATGGGTAAATAATATTTCAATGTATGTATGTATCACTTTTGTTTATCCATTGATCTGTTTTTGGACACTTAGGCTGCTTCTGTCGTTTTGCAGTTGTAAATAATGCCACTGTGAACCCTGGTGTGTAAATTCTGTCCATGTCCCTGCTGTTAATTCTTTTAGGTATATGCCCCCTGGAAGTGGGATTACTGGGTAATCTGGTAATTCTCTACTTTCTGAGGAATTGCTAGACTCTTCCACAGTGGCTGCACCATTTTCCATCCCACCAACAATGAATGAGGGTTTCTATGTCTCATGTCCTCATCAGCACTTGTTATTTTCAGGTTCTTAAAAAAAAAACAAAAAACATTCTAGGGGGTGTGAAATGATATCTCGTGGTTTGATTTGCATTTCCTGATGGGTAATGGCATTGAGCATCTTTTGGCCCTGAGCTTGAAGACAGCCTAGGCATGGCCCGCTCAGCTCTGTGGCTCCGAGAGTCCCCAGTGGAGACTGGTGTGGAGTTGGTCATCATTGGCAAGGCTCCTCGAGATGGCTTCCTTTTCTGTCTGCTTGTCTTCTCTAGGAGTAACCGGGAACTGAACCTGGGGCCTCCCATATAGGAGGCAAGTGCCCAACCACCCAAGCCACATCCGTTCCCCACTAGCTGCGTCGCCTTCTGGTTGTGTATGCTCAATTTAGCATCTGCTTGTCTTATTTTTAAAAAAGATTTTATCTATCTATCTATCTATCTAGATATCTATCTATCTATCTATCTATTCCTCCCCTTCCCCTCCTCCTGCCCTGCTGTTCTTGCTGTCTGTGTTGTCTTCTCATTTTTTCTCCTCTAGGATTCACCAGGATTTGATCCTAGAAACCCCTGATGTGGAGAGAGGTTCCCAATCAATTGCGCCACCTTGGTTCCTGGTTTCTGCTGCGTTTCACCTTGACTCTTCCCTTGTCTTTCTTTTGATGTGTCATCATCTTGCTGCGTGACTCACTTGTACAGGTGCTGGCTTACCATGCGGGCACTCACTCACCACATGGGCACTTGCCTGGGCACTGGCTAACTGTGTGGGCAGGCTTTCTCTTCTTTTTCCACCAGGAGGCCCTAGGGATTGAACCTGGGTCCTCCCATATGGTAGGTGGAAGCTCTATCACTTGAGCCACATCTGCTTCCCTGCTTGTCTTCTTTAGGAGACACTGGAAACTGAACCTGGGACCTCCTGTGTGGGAGGCAGGCACCCAACTGCTTGAGCCACACCTGTTCCCCTACATATCACATTTTGATTATCCATTCTTCCAATGATGGACACTTGGGTTGCTTCCACTTATTGGCATTTGTGAATAATGCTGCTATGAATATCAGTGTGCTGACATCTGTTCAAGTCCCTTCTTTCAGTTCTTTTGGATATATGCTTAATAGTGGAATTGCTGGTTGTATGGTAATTCTGTACTTTATGAGGAATGGCCAAATTGTTTTCCACAGTGGCTGTACCATTTTTCATTTCCACCACTAAATATAAGACAGTTCCTATTTCTCCATATCCTCTCTAAACTTATTTTCCATTTTTTAAGTTTTAATTATATTTTTATTTATTTTCTTGGAGGTACTGGGGATTAAATCCAGAACCTTGCACATTTGTAGCAGGTGCTCAACCACTGAGCTACATCTGCTCCACTCCTTTTTTTTTTAAAGATTTTATTTATTTATTTATTCCCCCCTTGTGGCTTGTTCCATTCTTTGCTGTCTCTTCTCTGTGTCCATTCGCTGCGCATTTTTTCTGTATCTGCTTGTCTCCCTTTGTTGCATCATCTTGCTGCATCAGCTCTCTGTGGTGCATGGGCTGTGAACCCAGGGCCTCCCGTATGGTAGATGGAAACCCAAGTGATTGAGCCACAGCTGCATCCCTCCACTCCATTTTTTAAATAATAGGTATTCTGGGGGTATGCAGTAGAATCTAATTGTTTTGATGTGCATTTCCCTAGTGGCTAATGACGTTGAACATCTTTTCATATACTTATTGGTCATTTGAATATCTTATGGAGAAAATCAAGTCTTTTGCCCATTTTCAAACTGGGTTGTCTTTTTGTCATTGAGTTGTAGGTGATCTTTTTTTTTTTTTAAAGATTTATTTATTTATTTAATTCCCCCCCTCCCCTGGTTGTCTGTTCTTGGTGTCTATTTGCTGCGTCTTGTTGCTTTGTCCGCTTCTGTTGTCGTCAGCGGCACGGGAAGTGTGGGCGGCGCCATTCCTCGGCAGGCTGCTCTTTCTTTTCACGCTGGGCGGCTTTCCTCACGGGCGCACTCCTTGCGCGTGGGGCTCCCCCACGCGGGGGACACCCTTGCGTGGCACGGCACTCCTTGCGCGCATCAGCACTGCGCATGGCCAGCTCCACACGGGTCAAGGAGGCCCGGGGTTTGAACCGCGGACCTCCCATATGGTAGACGGACGCCCTAACCACTGGGCCAAAGTCCGTTTCCCTGTAGGTGATCTTTACATATTCTGGATATTTAATCTCTTATGAGCTATATGGTTTCTAAATATTTACTCCCATTCTGTAGGTTGATTTTTACTTTCTTGATAAAGTCCTTTGATGCACAAAAGTGTTCAATTTTAATGAGGTCCCATTTACCTATTTTTTCTTTTGTTGTCTGTACTTTTTGTATAAAGCCTAAAAAGCCACTGCTTATCACAGGGTTCTGAAGATGTTTTCCTATGTTTTCTTCTAGTTTTGGTTCTTATATTAAGATCTTTGATCCATTTTTAGTTGATTTATGTATATGGTGTGAGATAGAGTAAATGTCTACCTTGTGCCAGTACCATGCTGTTTTAATTACTGTAGTTTTGTATAAAGTTACAAATTGAGCAGTTGTGAGTCACCCAACCTTATTCTTCTTTTCCAAGATGTTTTTGGCTATTCAGGGCTTCTCATCCTTCCATATAAATTTGATGATTGGCTTTTCCATTTCTACAAAGAAGGCTGGTGAATTTTGATTGGGATTGATTGCCATCTTTTTTCCCCCAAGATTTTAAAGAACAATCGTGCATACCATACAGAATTCCCATATATCACCCCACCACCAACACGTTACATAGCTGTGACACATTTGTTACAAATGATGACAGAACATTGTCATATACTACTGCTGTCTTTAGTCCATAGCTTATATTTGATGAATTTTTTCCACAAACCATCCTATTACTAACACCATGTATTAGTATTATATATTTGTTATAGCTCATGAGAGAACATTCTCATTTGTACTCTTAACCACAGTCCATCGTTCACTGCAGGGTTCACTGTGTTACACGGTTCCCTGTCTTGTACAATTCATCCAAAGTGTATACTCAGTGGTTCTCAGTTTGATCATAGTTATGCTGTTATCAACTCAGTACATTTCACAATGTTTTCATTGCTCCAAAAGAGAAAATTTCCATACTGCTAAAACCACTGTTAATAACTTAGCATTGATATAGTACCTTCTTTGCCACTGCTGTAGGAATATTACACTATTAGTGTTAACCATAGCCTATGCATTACGTTAGTTGTATTTTTCCCATGTATCTCCATATTCTTAACACCTTGTAATAGAAGAACATTCTTGTATTTGTATTAACCACAATCATCATCCACCACTGAAATCACTATATTATACAGTGCCTAGATTATCCTTTAGCTTTCTTCAATTGATATTAACCTAGCTAGACTACCCTTTCAGCCACATTCACATTTATAAATCAACAGTGTTAGCTATACTCACTAAAATCTGCTACCATCTATCCATTTCCACACATTTATTAGGACAATCCACCTTATTGAACATTCTGTATACATTCAGCATCAGCTTCCCTTCTCAACCCACGTTCTATCTCCTAGTAACCTATACTCTATATTTTAACTCCATGCATTTACTTATTTAGTTCATATTAGTGGGACCATACAGTATTTGTCCTTTTGGGTATGGCTTATTTCACTCAACCTAATGTCCTCAAGGTTTATCCGTGTTTTCCTATGCACCCCACCTTCATTTCTTCATACAGCTGAAAAGTATTCCGTTGTGTGTAAACAAGTTTATTCATTTTTGTTTGATGGACATTTGGATTGTTTCTTTTTGCAATTGCAAATAACGCCACTATGAACATCAGTGTGCAAATATCTGTTTGTGCCCTTGTTTTCACTTCTTCTGAATACATTCCTAGTAACAGGATATTTACATATAAACTTAATATATAAATATTTTATTATGTTATATTTAGTTTCCTGAGGAACTGCCAAACTGTCTTCCATAGAGGCTGCACCATTTTACATTCCCACCAACAGTGAAGGAGTGTTCTGATTTCTCTGCATCCTCTCCACCAGGGATTGAACCCAGGACCTCATACATGGGAAGCAAGTGCTTAACTATTGAGCTACACCCACTTTTCTCATTGTACTTTTGATGTGTGTTTCCCTAATAGTTAGAGATGTTGAGCATCTTTTCATGTGCCTTTTGGCCATTTGTATTTCCTCTTTGGAAAAGTGTTAATGTCTTATGCCTGAGTTTTAATTGGGTTGCTTGTCTTTTTATTGTTGAGTTGGGTGATCACTTTATAACATGGAGATCAAACTCTTATTGGATATGTAGTTTCCAATAATTTTTTTCTTTTAATAATATATGTGACCTTAGACTTTCCCTTTAAACTACTTTCATACCTACCTTTTTTCAAAAAATTAATTAATTTCTCTCTCCTCCCTGCATTGTTTGCTCTCTGTGTCCACTCACTGTGTGTTCTTCTGTGTCTGTTTGTATTCTCATTAGGCAACTCCAGGAACCAATCCTGGGACCGTCTGGAGTGGGAGAGAGGCGCTCATTCTCTTGTGCCACTTCAGCTCCCTGGTCTGCTGCGTATCTTATTGTCTCTCCTCTTTTTCTCTTTTTGTTGTATCATCTTTCCATATGGGCCAGCACTCCTGTGTGGGCCAGCACTCCTGAGTGGGCCAGCTCACCCTCACCAGGAGGCCCTGGGTATTGAACCTGGACCTCCTATATGGTAGATGGGAGCCCAAATGCTTGAGCCACATCCGCTTCCCTCATACCCACCTATTAGTACTGCTAGTTACTAACATTATGTTGGGCTTTTACCATTTCTATTCATTTCTAAAGATTATCACACATCCTTTTTACCAATTCTGCATAAGTTAACCCTCAACTTTCCATTCTCTAAGCTCATTCTATTTTCTGGTGACCCATATTCAAGTTATTAACTCCATGAGATTACACAATATGTTAGGTCATAGTAGCACAGTCCTACAGTATTTGTCCTTTCGTGTCTTGCTTGCTTCACTCAACATAATGTCCTCCAGGTTTATTCATGTTGTCATATGTTTTATGACTTCATTTCTTTTTACAGTTGCATGATATTCCATCGTATGAATATGTACCAGTTTATCTTATTCTTTGGTTGATGGATACCTGGGTTGTTTTCAACTTTTGGGAATTATGAATAATGCCACTATGAACACCGGTGTGCAGATGTCTGTTCATGTTGACTTCTTTAGGAACTGCCAGACAGTCCTCCACAGTGACTGTACCATTCTGTATTCCCACCAGTAGTGAATTAATTGTTCCTATCGCTCCACATCTTTTCTGACACTTGTAGTTCTGTATTTTTAATAGTGGCCATTCTGATAGGTATGAAATGATATCTCACTTAATCACTAGTGATGTTAAACATTTTTTCATGGTTTTTTTTTTTGCCATTTGTATTTCTTTAGACAAATGTCTATTCAAGTTTTTTTGCCCACTTTTTAATCAGGTCTTTGTCTTTTTATTGTTATGTTGTAGCATCTCTTTATATATCATAGATATTAAACCCTTATTGGACATGTGATTTTCAAATATTTTCTCCCATTGAGTCAGTTGCCTTTTCACCCTTTTTACAAAGTCCTTTGAGGTGCAAAAATGTTGAATTTTGAGGGCGTTCCATTTATTGATTTTTCTTTTGCTGCTATGCTTTGGGTATAAGATGTAAGTAACCACCACCTACCTCAAGGTCTTTAAGATGTTTCCCTACATTTTCTTCTAATAGTTTTATGGTTCTGGTTTTTATATTATTAATATTTTGGTCTCTGATCCATTTTGAGTTGATTCCTTTTTTTTAAAGATTTATTTCATTTCTCTTCACACACCCCACCCCCCATTGTTTGTGCTCGCTGTCTGTTCTCTGTGTGCATTCATTGTGTGCTCATCTTTCTAGCAGGCACCAGAAACCGAATCCAGGACCTCCCATGTGGGATGGAGGCACCCAATGGCCTGAGCCACCTCTGCTCCCCACTTGTTGTGTCTCTCATTGTGTTTCCTCTTTGTGTCTTTTTGCATCCTCTCATTGCATCAGTTTGCCATCTTGGTTGTCTTCTTTAGGATGTACTGGGAACGAAACTGGGACCTCCCATGTGGTAGGTGGGCACCCAACTGCTTAAGTCACACCTGCTTCCCATTGAGTTCATTCTTATATTGGAAGTGAGATAGGGGTTCTCTTTCATTCTTTTGGATATGGATATCTAGTTCTCCCAGCACCATTATTTTTTTTATTTCCCCAACCCCGTCCCAGCACCAGCTGTTGAAGAGACTATTCTGTCCCGTTAACATAGTTTGGTAGGTTTGTCGAAAACCAGTTGACCGTAGAGGTGAGGGTTTATTTCTGGACTCTCAGTTCTATTCCACTGATCAATGTGTCTGTCTTTATGCTAGTACCATGCTCTTCTGGCCACTGGAACTTTATAATATGTTTCAAGGTTAGGCATTAAAATCCCTCCCATGTCACTCTTCTTTTTTAGAATGATTTTGGGTATTTGGGTGCACTTTCCCTTCCAAATGAATTTGGTAATTGCCTTTTTTATTTCTGTAAAGTAGGCATTTGGAATTTTGATTGGTATTGCATTGAATCTATAAATCAGTTTGGGTAAGGTTGACATGATATTTAGTTTTCCAGTCCATGAAAACAGAATGTCTTTCCAATTGTTTAGGTCTTCATTGATTTCTTTTAGCTTTGTTTTGTAGTTTTCTGCATATAGGTCTTGTACTTCTTTGGTTAAATTGATTCCTAGGTATTTGAGTCTTTTTATTGCTGTTGTAAGTAGACTTTTCCCCCTGATTTCCTCCTCAAATTTTTCAGTGCTAACGTAGAGAAACATTACTGACTTTTGTGCATCAGTCTTGTATTCTGCCACTTTGCTGGACTCATTTATTAGCTCAAGTAACTTTGTTGTAGACATTTCAGAATTTTCTAAATAGAGGATCATGTCATCTATAAATAGTGAGAGTTTTATTTCCTCTTTTTCTATTTGGATGCCTTTTATTTATTTATTTTTCTTGTCTAATTGCTCTAGCTAGAACTTCTACGCAATGTTGAATAACAGTGGTAACAGTCAGCATCCTTGTCTTGTTCCTGATCTTAGGGGGAAAGCTTTCAACCTTTCCCCATTGAGTTCGATGTTTGCTGATGTTGTTTGATGTTGCTTGTATCATATTGATGAGTTTTCCTTCTGTTCCTATCTTTTGAAGTGATATTATAAAAAAGGACGCTGGATTTTGTTGAATGCCTTTTCTGCATCAATGGAGATGATCATATGGTTTTTTCCCCTTCAATTTGTTAAAGTGGTATAATACATTAACCTGGACATTTGATATTTTAGTTTATTACTGTTGGAATTTATATTCTGAGGCATATGTTTCTTAAGCTTATATCCAGCTGCCGTAAGGACGGAGCTTTTTTTGAATGCAGGAGCTAACCAAAAAGAAAAAGAAGAAGAAAACACCTTTTTCCTGTCTTTGAAGATAGACCTGTTTGAATGTTCTGTTTTTGAGCTTATCCATAAAGTGAGTTTTGGAGACGAGCAACAGACCAAAGCATAGAGGCCTTCCTGATCCTTTCTGGGCATGCCTCTTAGCTCGGATGTGCATGTGCCCCTAGAATTTCCCTGTTTGTGTGGATACTAATGTCCCCTCTTCCCTAGTCGTTTCTTCATGGTCGAGGCACTGCACTGTATATCCTACAGCTAGCAATCCCTTACCCTAGACAGCATGATTTGACTGCTCTTCCACACCATGCTCTAGGAGAGCTTGGTGAGCAGCTCTTACACACAGAGCATGTTCTGGGATGGCAAGTGCCTCAGGCCACCACCAGCAAGATTGGGCTAGACATACATGCCCCCAGTTTGTGCATGATGGTCACTCTGCTGCTTCTGGAACAGGGCGTGGGGTTCTGCACATGGAGCATGGTCTAGGTACATGCTGAGCTGCTGAGGGCTGGTGACGGGACCGGCAGATCTTGCTGCTTTGAAGTGGCCTTTCCCTTATTAGCACTCACCCTGTTACTGCAGTTTTTACTGTTTTCTGGGGCTTTGAGAAAGATGTTCCTGACAGTTCTTGCTGGTTGTTCAAAGCTTCTCTGGGGGCACAGAGCTCTGTAGCATCTCACTTTGCCATCTTGAATTGGGTGGGATCTGGTCAGTTTTTCTGTTTGATTTCTTTTTATAATTTCTATCTCTCTTTTGAGAGTCTCATTTTTGTTCTCATTTTCCTGATATCTTTTAGCTCTTTCTGTGTGTTTTTCTTTAGCTCTTTGAGTATATTGAAAGTGGTGTTTTGGTTTTTTTAAAAGTCTTTTCCATATCCGAAATCTGGCCTTCTGTAATGATGTTTTCTGAATTTTTGTCTTGTTCCTTTGGATGAGACATGCAACTTCCCTTCCTCCTTCATCCTGGGACTACCCACAACATACCCTTCACTTCCTCCCTTTCCTGTGATTCTTTTTTCTATATGCTAAATTAACATTTCCTATGAGAGAATATGTGAACTGTAGATGTATTACAAAAACATTGGCAAACAAAGATCCTACCTCCTCCTCATGGTACACAGCCACAGTTAGCATTTTGGTGTATTCCCCTCCCCCTCCTTTTTAGTGTTACATTCACCTTAAATAGTCATGTAAAAAGAATAAAAATGTGTAGCCATGTACCAACCACCCAGCGTAAGAAATACATTTGTGTTCTTAATTTCATTAATTACACACCATAAAAAATGTTTAAATCTTACAGAACAAACCTCCCTGCACCCTCCCGCTCCAGCCCAGAGGTCGGCCCATGAACAGGTGTTGGAGTGTTTGCAAACCTGCCCCCACTTAATGGCTGGGGGTGTTACATAACAAGACCACCATGTCCCCCTGTTCTGTGGTTGCTCTCATCTAGGTCAGCCCCTCCACCTTTACCTCTTTCTAATTTGTAGCCGAGTAGGGGTAGGTGTTCTGCAGATTTCCCAAACACTCCCTTTCCCTCCCAACTTTATAGCCTCAGCATTTCTTCACCTATCAGTCACTTACTATTATCAATTATTTAAAGGTTCTTGCTTCTTCTTCTAGAAACTCGATGGAAGGTCCCTGATCAAGCTGAATTTTGCAAAGAACCAGGAAGGTGAGTTGTCCCTTTCACAGTCACTAACAAAATTGGGCTCGCAGCACCCAGGCCCCTGCCCTCCCCTCCCCAAGTTCTCTCATGTCTCATCCATCCATTCCTTTCTGATCAAGCCAGACACTTGCATATAATTTCTTAAAAATGTAGCCTGAATTCTTCTGTGAGGTCCAGCAGTGGGTGGGGGTTATCCTTGGGTGTTGACCCTTCTTCCCACGAAGGAGCTCCATGGGTCCTGGCCATATCTGCACTGAGATGGGGGCCTGCTTACCACTGGGAGGCAGAAGCCATGCAGGCTGAGCTGTTGGTGGCAGGGGACCCAGATGGGCTGTGGCTGTGGGTCGTCTGGGTGGATTTGCTGGGGAGCTGGGGGTGTTGGGCTGGGCTTCTTACACAGCCACTGGTCATAAAGTCCCTACCCCAGTGGTGTGATCCTCCATGTTTTATTGCCCCTACTTGCCCTTGTTGGACAGCTGACCAGTCCCCCCAGCCATTGTCCCGAGCAGGTTCTTGCCCTGAGTTCTTTGCACGTTTGGCACAGCTCAGGTGCTGGGCTTGAGATGGTTGTCCATGTCCGCTCATGTGTGTGTTCTAGACTGAGCCATGTATCATTCACTGTCTGACTCCAGGGACTCCAGGGCTCTGGGTTCATGGGTAGATGAGGAATGAGCATCATGGACATAGAAGGGAAGCACAGTGCTTCGTTGATGGTGGGAGCCGAACACGGGCCTCTGATTGGCTAATCTGGGAAGGCTGCGGTGTATGTCTCACTCAGCAGGTAGTTTCCCTAGTGCCTGCCGGTTGCAGATGGCAAAACATAGGAGGCCTCTCCCCACAAGGAGCTGACATCCTGGTGGGGGGTGGGCAGGAAACTGGAAAGCAGATGGCCGCAGGTGTCAGGTGCTGATTTGCCATGGAAAGATGTTAAGCAGAGTAAGGGGAGAGGGTCTTGAGAGGACTTACTGATAAGAGGATGCTTGGGTGGAACTCTGAAGGGAGGCAGGGAGGGAAGCCAAGTGGATACCTGGGTACAGGCATTCTAGGCAGAGGGAACAGCCAGTGCAAAGACCCTGAGGTGGTGTAGAGAGTATAAGGCCTATTTTACTTTCCTAGCTGTGAGAACAAATACCTTACAACGGGTTGACTTACTGGAATTTAAGAGGTTTCAGAGGCTAGAAGGCTTACTTCCTCTGTGGTTGGGATCTTCTGGCTGCCTGGCAGTCTTTGGGGTTCCTTGGCTTTTCTGTTACATGGCAGTGCACATGGTGGCATCTTCTTTCTCCTCCAGATTCTACTGATTTCTAGCTCCTGGGGACTCCCCGTGGCTTCTCTTCCTGTTGCTCCTCTTCTCTTGGCTTCCCCCATCCAATTTCCTTTGTTCTCAGGACATCAGCCATATTGGGTCAAGGCCCACCTCCTTCAGCCCAGGCACATCTTAACTAGTAACATCTTCCAAGGTCCTACTTAGAGAGGGCTCCCGAGCCACAGGCCCCAGGGTTGGGAGCTGAACCTGCTTTTTGTGGGGGACATGAGTCAACTCTGACAATGGCCTTCCCCCTTATGTCAGTCACTTAGCTTCAGTTACCATCAGCTTCTTTTACGTGTGTTCTCACCCCACATCCCCCTTAGACCATTTTTTTTTTTTAAAGATTTTATTTATTTATTTAATTCCACCACCCCCCTCCGGTTGTCTGTTCTCTGTGTCTGTTTGCTGCGTCTTGTTTCTTTGTCCGCTTCTGTTGTCATCAGCGGCACGGGAAGTGTGGGCGGCGCCATTCCTGGGCAGGCTGCACTTTCTTTCGTGCTGGGCGGCTCTCCTTACGGGGCGCACTCCTTGCGTGTGGGGCTCCCCTACGCGGGGACACCCCTGCATGGCAGGGCACTCCTTGCGCGCATCAGCACTGCGCATGGGCCAGCTCCACACGGGTCAAGGAGGCCCGGGGTTTGAACCGTGGACCTCCCATGTGGTAGACAATGCCCTAACCACTGAGCCAAGTCTGTTTCCCCCCCTTAGACCATTTTGAAGCAGATTCCAGGTTCCTATCATGTCACACTTAAATGATTTGGTATGCATCTCTAAAAGAGGAGTTACAAAAAATAACCACGATACCATTATTGCACCTAAAAGTAACATGGGTTCTTTACCGTCCTCCAGTGTGCAGTCAGTATTCAAACTTCCATCGTCTCCTAGTTTTTTTTGTAATAGTTTTTGAAACAGGACTACTTACACAAAGTCCAAGTGCACATGGTTGATATATCTCTCAGCCCCTTATTATGTGTATCTCCTCCTCTTTCCTTGGAGCCTGTTTGTTGGGACTCATTTGGCCAGGGTCCCTGGCTGCTGGTGGAGAGCTGACTGGGCAGGGGCAGGGCGAGCAGCTAGCGGGTGGTTGCTGTAGCCTAGGTCATGGTAAGGGAGGGGAGGAGGAGCAGCTGGTCCTGGTGTTTTCTGAAGAAAGAGCCCACAGCCTGCTGGTGTGTTGCATGAGAGGTAGGAAGAGCAGCGAAGGACTAGTCCAGAGGTGGGAATGATGTCAAGAGGAAGAGGCCAGGGCCTGGGGCTGAGGGTCCAGACTTCTCTGAGGAAGGTGATGCAGGGTTGGGTCTCGTAGGATGAATAGGAGTTCCCTAACTGGTATGGTGGGGAGGGGCTTGAGCTGTCCCTCTGGTACCTGCTCTGAGCATGACGAGGTGGAGCTTCCACCCCTTTCTCTGGTCTCTCCTGCCCTGGCCCTGCAACCATGTGGGTATTTGGAAACCCCAGGTGGTAGACTGGCTTCTCTGTGTGCCGCCTCTAGGTAAATACCACTGCCCAGTGCTGTTCACCGTGTTCACCAACAACACCCACATCGTGGCCGTCAAAACTACCGGCAACGTCTATGCCTACGAGGTGTGTCCTTGGCTCCAGGGCGTGAGAGTTGTGGGCGCCTGATCGGGGTCTGGGGCTGTGCAGGGAGGCCCATCAGCTGTGTGCTCTGAAGATGTGATGGCGCACTGCTGAGTAGCGGCAGTGGGCGGGGTGCGGGGGGTCAGCTGGCGTCACGGGGTCTACAGCCTGAGAGCTGTGCTGCCCAGGGTGTTCGCCGCGGCTCTGCCGGGCATGTGTCTGCTTTCAGACAGATGAGGAAAAGATGGGCTTTCCTGCAGCCTCCGGGATGCTGAGCAGGGGGTCCTTGGACCCCAGGGGGTCCACCCACTGTCTTTTTCAGCAAAGGCTCTCACAGACCAGGCCTGGGGAGGGGGATGTGCTCTGAGACCAGCGCCAGGGATGAGAAGGGGGTGCAGAGCCTTGTTGCCAGATAGACAGTCCCGGGCTGGCAGAGGGGTTTCTGGAGGGGGTGCCACCCGCCTGCCTGGCTGTGTGAATGGGTGTAGGGGAGAGAAGATGGCAGCACTCGCACAGCCTGTCCTGCTTGGGCGGGCTTTGAAAGAAAACTCCCTGTCAGGTATGTGAACGAAGGGGTGGGCCCTGCACTGCAGGAGCCGTGCTTTGTGCCATGTCAGTTCTCAGAACTGGCCGTTTCTGGGCTCCAGGCTTGGCTTGGCCTGCTCTGTCCACTAGACTGTGTGCTCCCTGAGGGCTGTCTGTACCTGCTCACATGTGGCATGTCCCAGCCTAGCACCTTCCCGGTGCCCAGGACGGCTCCAGCAAGGTAGAAGGCAGTGCGCTAGGGTCCTCGCGGATCCCGTGAGCTCATCTGTCAAACATGCCTAACGAGAGCTCCTCGGAGGCGTTTAGCCGAGAGGGCTGAGTGCAGACCCTCTGCCAGGGCTCCATGTGCTCTCGTTCTTTGTGGGGCAGCCAGGGTGGCAAGGGCCTGGTGTGTGCACTGTCGTCTTTCCTTTCCCTGGCCTCCTAGACGGGCTGGCTCCAGGCCTCCCTGCTTTTGGTCCCTGTGCCAGGGTTGGGGTGGGCCTGTAACACCAGCTTCCCCCGGCTGTAGGCCGTCGAGCAGCTGAACATCAAGGCCAAGAACTTCCGCGACTTGCTGACTGATGAGCCCTTCTCCCGGCAGGACATCATCACCCTCCAGGTGGGTGTCCCCTTCTCACTGCAGCAGCTGTTCCTGGGGGCCCACCCCAGGCACCCTTGATGGCTCTCCCCTACTGCCCCACCTCCCCGTGCCAGGCTTTGGTGGTCTCCTCTCTCATAACGCAGGCCAGCCCCTGGGCCTTTGCTCAGCCACTTCCTTAGTCTGGCTCCCACCCCCTTCCCCCCCAGCCGGGTCAGGGCCCCTTGTCTCTGTCCCCACAGCCATCTCAGCACGCCAGAATGGCTGCCCTGCAGGCCTGCCTCCCGGGGGCAGGGACTGGCACACTGTCTACCCCAGCACCCCGTACAGGCTGAGCCTGCAGGTGTTGGTGCGCCCCCAGCAAGTTACCTAAAAGACACTGACAGGAAATCAGAGGGGAGTATGTGGCCTGGGTGGCGGCCGTGGGCAAGACACCAACAGGTGCTCCTGCTCCTGACTGGGACTTGCCCCTTCTTATTGGTGGTCAGGCCAACTTGCTTGCCGTGGGCATTAGGGTGGTGGACGCTCTGTCCTGATGGCCTCTGCAGTACCCTGGAGTCTGCTTTGGCCCTGGGGAGAAGGGCGTGTGCAGGAGGCCTGGAGGTGGCCCCACATCCACCCACCCTCCCTCAGCCACGCTCAGCCTGTCCCTGACTGCAGGGGTGCTCCCAAGCCGTGCTCCCAGGAGGAAGTGCAGCTGGCCAGTCTGCACCCTTCCTCCTGGTCCCCATGACCTCCCATCACCCCCCACCCAGGGTGGAGCCCTCCCCAGCGCCACCTGCAGATTCCCTCCTCAGCCCCCTGTGGCCTCAGGCCCCAGGCTGGTCCTCCCTCCTCTGTGGTCTGTGCTGCGACCTGCCCTAGCCTCTGCCCACTGCTGCTGGGCGGGGTGGGTGCCCGGCCCTGAGGGCTCACTGCTGTGTGTCTCCTCTTGCCCACAGGACCCCACCAATTTGGACAAATTCAACGTCTCCAACTTCTTTCATGTTAAAAATAACATGAAAATAACAGACCCAGGTATATATGTCTAGGAGCTGGGTGGGGCATGAGAGGCTTGGGGGTTTGGGGTGAACCTGGCTGCACCCCACTTTGGGGGTCTGATGGGAGGTGGGTGCCAGCTGGGATGGTTAGGGGCTTGGGTCCTGCAGTCTCTTGAGATGGGAGCCCAGCAACTTCTTTCCCAGGTCCTGAGGCTGAAAGGAGCCTCTCGAGGGTCCCCAGTCCCCCCCATTCTCAGGAATCTTCTCTCGTCCCCACAGTTGGGCCACCAGGTGACCTGTTGGGACCTGGTGAGAGGAGAGAGTGCTCACCCACTCAGCCTGTTGCAGCCACACCGCGAGGGCCTCCAGGTCGGCTGCTCTCTGAGCCCTGCTGAAGCTGGGGCTGGCTGGCAGCAGCTTTCCTGCCCTCCCGAGATGCTGCCTCAGTTTCTCCCTTTACCACACTCCTCCCATCCCTGTGGTGGAGGCCCTGAGTTTCCATCAGGTCTGCGTCCTCTCTGGTGCCTCTAACATGCTGCCGTCCCATGGCCAGCTCACCCCAGCGAGCCTGCCAGCCCTGGTGGTGGCACCTGAGGGGGAAGCCGGGGTCCTTGTGCTTTCACACTTTGTGGTGCTTACCCGAGGCATAACCACGGGCTCTTTGGCTCTGGGGGAGACCAGCAAGACCTGTGCTCAGAGATCAGGTAGGCCTCTGAGCTATGGAGCAGTCTTCCTGGGCACTTGACACATGTGTGCTGAGAATTTAGGGAGGCCAACTGCCTGAGCTGGGCAGAGGCTCCTGGTAGGCGGCACGTGCCTGGGAGCCCCTGGCTTTGAGACGGGGCTGCTGCTCTCTTGAGTGGGTGTGGCTGCCCAGCAGCGGGGTGGGCTGTTGCCCTCAGCTCCCCAGTGGACACCCACCCCCCGAGTGGGCACAGGCAGGCATCTCACATCCAGAAGGGTTTTTTTATTTTAAATGATGCTTTCGATTACAAAAGCAATACACAGACTGTAGAAAGATTGGAACGTACAGATGAATGTAAGCCACCCTGGAGCACTGACTGTGGTGGGAGCTTCCGCGATGTGGCTGGGCACACGTGGGCTTGGCTCTGACCACGTGGTCTGCGCATACCCAGGGTGGCCCTGGATGACCTGGCCTCCCTGCAGCGAGTGGGTGCTGCCACCTACAGCGCTGCCGTCCCTGGCCTGCCCAGCCAGCGGGTCCACTGTTGTCATCCCCTTGTCTGCGCCTGGGTGAGTCCCTTGGGCTGGGCTGCTCAGGGCCCTGTTCTGTTCTGTAGATGAAGAAAAGGCCAAACAGGACCCGTCTTACTATTTGAAAAACACAAACACCGAGACCCGAGAGACCTTGCAGGAGCTCTACAAGGAGTTCAAAGGAGACGAGATCCTGGCCGCCACCATGAAAGCCCCTGAGAAGAAGAAAGTGGACAAACTGAATGCCGTGAGTAGGCATGGGGCAGTGGGGCCCACAGCAAGCTGGTCCTGGCGAAGAGGCTATGAGGTGCATTTGGAGGGAGGGCAGGCTGGCCCCTGGCCCTGGGCTCACTCTGGGGCACAGTCAGTGCCAGCACCACGTGTCAGGGAGCGTAGGCCATGTGGCTGTGCTGTCCTGGGAGCCAAGAGGAGGGGCCCTGAGGCCCACCCCAGGACGGCTTGACCCTGAGAAGGCTGGAGGGCTGGGTGCTGCGGTGAGGAGGGCTGCTGGGTGAATCCGTGGTCCTGGAGGCTCTCCCTGGCAACATAAAAGCCCCAGGGAATGGTGTGTGGGTCTTGGGGTGGCAGGAGGGGGTGACTTTTCACTGCCCAGAGCAGAACCCAGGGTGACATAGCAAGACATTTCAGGGCTGCTGGTGCCCAGTCCTTGGCTTGGCCCTGGGCCCTATATCCAAGGCTCCCAACAGTTTTGTAAGTGACCCTAAGCCCCCATCAGCTGGGGTGGCCTGTCAGCCCCTGGTGCCCCCTTCCCTATTCAGGCAGCACCTGGTGAGCTGGGGGGGGGGGCGTTGGAAGAGGTGGGGCTTCCTCCTGCAACTGAAAGGTCAGGCGTGGTGGAGCAGCTCTGAGGCCCTGCAGAGAGGTGAGCCTGGGCCTCTGGACTGCTCCTGTTGGCCTGGCATGGCCCCCACTCACACCTGGCTGCCTTCCTGGACCTGTGTGGTGTCTGCTGTAGGTGTCTCAGGCGTCTTGGGCAGCTCTGACCCACCTGCACTAGCAAGGAGGACCCTGGCTTTCATCTCCCTTCTTCTGGGTTTCCGCTTAGAAAATTACCTGGTCAGGTTTGGACAATTGAGAAAAAACTGCACCAACTCTAACTCAGCAGCTCTTAGCATTTCAGTGTATTGCCTTCCAGTCCCTTTTGATTTGCCTGTCCATAGGATTATATTTTTTAAAGAACCTTTTGATAAAACTTTTTTTTTTACTAGTATTTTTTTTAAAGATTTATATCTCCCTCCTCACCTCATTTGAGCTCACTGTCTGCTCATCTTTTTTTTTTTTAAGATTTTATTTATTTCTCCCCATCTCCTTGTTGTTTGCATTTGCTGTGTCTGTGTGTCTTGTTTTTTTAAAAGGCAGTGGGAACCCAACCCAGGACTTCCAGTATGGGAGAGAGGCACCTAATCAATGGAGCCACCTCCGTTTCCTGCTTTGTTGTGTCTCTCGTTATGTTTTTCTTCTTGTGTCTCTTGTTCCATCAGCTTATTGTGTCAGCTTGCTTCACCTGCCCGTTGCATCAGCTTAATGTCTTCTTTAGGAGGCATGGTAACTGAATAAGGATCCTCCCATGTGGTAGGCAGGAGTCCAATCACTTGAGCCAAATCTGCTTTCCTGCTTGTCATCTTTTTAGGAGGCAACAGGAACTGCACCTAGGACCTCCTATGTGGGAAGGAGCTGCCCAATCACTTGAGCCACCTCTGCTCCCTGCTTGTTGTGTCTCATTGTATCTCTTGTTGCATCATCTTTTTGTGCCAGCCTGTTGCTGATAGCTTGCTGTCTTGCTTATCCTCTTTAGGAGGCACCAGGACCCAAACCCGGGACTTCCCATTGGTAGGCAGAGTCCAACTGCTTGAACCACATCCACTACCGGTTTTATTTTCAAAGAAACTTTAGATCATCTAAAGATTACATAAAAAATATAGGGAGAATCCCATATATACCACTCTCTCCTCCTCCCCCATTTTTCCCCATTAAAAACATCTTTCATTAGTGTAGTATATTTGTTACAATTGATGAACACGTATCGAAGTCTTTTTTTTTTTATTTTTAAAATTCATTTTTAAAAAATATTACATTCAAAAAATATGAGGTCCCATTCAACCCCACCGCCCCCACCCCACCACTCCCCCCACAGCAATACTCTCCCCCATCGTCATGACATATCAATTGCATTTGGTAAGTATATCTCTGGGCATCGCTGCACCTCATGGTCAGTGGTCCACATCATAGCCCATACTCTCCCATGTTCCATCCAGTGGGCCCTGGGAGGATCTACAATGTCCGGTAATTGTCCCTGAAGCACCACCCAGGACAACTCCAAGTCCCGAAAACGCCTCCACATCTCATCTCTTCCTCCCATTTCCCACACCCAGCAGCCACCATGGCCACTTTTCCCACATCAATGCCACATTTTCTCTGTGGACCTTGGATTGGTTGTGTCCATTGCACATCTATGTCAAGAGGAGGCTTAGATTCCACATGGATACTGGATGCAATCCTCCTGCTTTCAGTTGTAGGCACTCTAGGTTCCATGGTGTGGTGGTTGACATTCTTCAACTCCATGTTAGCTGAGTGGGGTAGGTCCAATAAATCAGAGTGTAGGAGTTGAAGTCTGTTGAGGCTCCGGGCCTGGCTAGCATATTGTCAGTCCAGAGATTCAAATCCCCTAGATATATCTTAAATCCTAGCACCAGCTAAATTCCAGTAAAGTAGCATGAAAGTCTTGTGAAAAGAGATCCTATCTGTGTCCAACTCCATCACGCAGAAACACCAGCTCCAAAGAAGGGCCACCTGACATGGTAGTGAACCCCATCTGCCATGACCATAGAACCTGTGGGTCTCTTTAGCCCTCAAAAGAACCAATACCTGGGGTTGTATCTACTTTATCTGTCTCTGAGACTCTGCTCAGGTGTGCATAAGGGCAATCCTTCTGACAACCTCCAGACTCTTTTTTAGAGACTCATAGCCATATAAACTCATTTCTCCTTTCCATTTCCCCCTTACATTAGGTCAAACAGCATTTTAAACTCCTGTTATTATATGTAGACAGGGATATTCTGCTGGTCCGCGTTGAACCTTTAATTCAAGGTCATTTTCTAGTTGCATCATCAGCTGGTGCTTGGTAGTGATCCCTCGGTGCCAGGGAGGCTCATCCCCGGGTGTCATGTCCCACGCTGGGGGGAGTGCGTTGCATTTACATGCTGAGTTTGGCTTCGAGAGTGGCCACATTTGAGTAACATGAAGGCTGTCAGGAGGAAACTCCCAGGCACAGTGCTGCTCTAGGCCTTGTTCTTATTTCAGGCGTATAGGCTCACAAGGATAGTCATTAGTATCAGGGGCTCACTGTTGGACCCTCATTCCTTCCTGGTCCTTACCATTGCACCTGGGGGACTGCTGCTGCTCCCCTAGGGACCACAACAGAGCACCCCCGGCCAGGAACCCAGTACCCCCCCAGCTGTTGTTTTTAATTGTTTCCACTATGAGTATATCCAGACATTACCATGCACCCTGGACATATGCCCTGTATAACCCCCTGTCAACCATATATCACCTGTCAATAACATCCCATACCAGTATTCCTCCGCTGCCATTGTTGAACCACTCTGTGATCCAAAACTTCCTGTAAAGTGAAGCCCAATATAATGTCAGGATCCCTTACTAGTAAAATGGAATATAGCGATGGGTTTAAAGGTTAGATATAGAATACGTATTGATTTGGAAAAATTCTACATCCTATCTTTTTCTTTTCTTTTTTCCTAATTATTGAGCTTCTCTTCACAAGAGCCTTAGATCACAGTAATTCATATATAAAATATACAGTACTCCCACACATCCACCATAAAACCTTTTTCCTTCCACAGCGATATTCTTATAACTTATTCATATCATATTTACTTAAACTGATATATAGACTCTGAGACAATAGCTTTCAAACAAGGTGACATCTGTGCTTACATTGTGGTCCATACTTTAGGATATACAGTTTTCTAAATTTTTAGTTATCCTATGTTTTACCTTATGGTTTACATTATTAGTCTGTGGTCCCCTATATGTTTTTGGTGTAATATTACATGTTTTATATCCATCCTTGTGTACTCTCGCGAAACTCCTCTCTCACCCCCACATTTACCTTGGTTCCATCCATTCAACATCCATTTTCCCCTCCCCTTGGGGCCCACAGCAACAGCTAATCTCCATTTCCCGAGGAGCCACATCCAGAGATACTTGCAACAGTGGTCAGGGCCTGACTTGCTCAACTGCCCTAATGCCCTGGGAACCATCCTTTCTCTCGAGAGATACAGTTCCCTCTTTTTTGATGGCATTAGTCCTCCCCAGGATGTAGGTCCACCCCAACTCTCACTGCTTGGGTCTCTATCCAATGGTACAACCCACCCTGGCAAAATGAGCATTCAGACATTCCCCAGGAGTCCGTCCCGTGTCAGATCATCCCCTCTGAGCATCCTAAACAGGTAACCCTTTTAATTATATTTTGATACAGTTTTCTCAGCATTTTACTCTCAACCAACACCTGACACTCTCCTATGTTCATATGTTGCCCCTCCCTCCCCCCAATTTTTTGGACACTATTACCCATCCGCCCATCCCCAGCCCCCCTCAAACCTGCAAAGCCCCACCCAAAGGCAACCCCTTGCCCCCATTTTATCTCTTCTTTGTGCTCATACTTACCGCCAGCTCATCATAGATTCCACCCCTGCAGACGTCGGCTCATATCCTTCCTCCACCCCCTGATTTCCTGTAAGCCTATCTTCCAGTCTCTAGCTCTCTGAGGCAGCTTGCTTATTTCATATCATTGAGGTCATGTAGTATTTGTCCTTCAATGCCTGGGTTGCTTCACTCAGCATAAGGTTCTCAAGATTCATCCGGTTATCACGTGTGTTTGTAGTGTATTTGTTCTTAAAGCCGAGTAGTATTCCATTGTATGTATATACCACATTTTATTGATCCACTCATCTGTTGATGGGCATTTGGGTTGATTCCAACTTTTGGCGATAGTGAACAATGCTGCTATGAACATTGGTGAGCATATATCAGTTTGTGTCCTTGTTTTCAGTTCTGCTGGGTATATACCAAGCAGTGGTATTGCTGGGTCATATGGCAAATCTATGGTTAGTTTTTTGAGAAACTGCCAAACTGTCCTCCAGAATGGTTGTATCCTTCTGCATTCCCACCAGCAGTGGATGAGTGTTCCCATTTCTTCACATCCTCTCCAGCATTTGTATTCTGTTTTTTTCATAGCTGCCAATCTTATGGGAGTAAGATGGTATCTCATTGTAGTTTTGATTTGCATTTCCCTGATAGCTAGAGATTTGGGGCATTTTTTCATGTGCTTTTTAGCCATTTGTATTTCTTCTTTGGAGAAGCGTCTGTTTAAATCTTTTTCCCATTTTTTAAATGGGTTGTTTATCTTTTTATTTTCAAGATATATGAGTTCTTTATATATGCAAGTTATAAGTCTCTTATCAGATATATGGTTGCCAAATATTTTCTCCCATTGTGTGGGTTCCCTTTTTACTTTCTTGACAAACTCCTTTGAGGTGCAGAAGGCTTTAATTTTGAGGAAGTCCCATTTATCTATTCTTTTGCTGCTCGTGCATTTGGTGTGATATTCATGAAGCCATTTCCTATTACAAGGTCTTGTAGATGTTTCCCTACACTGCTTTCCAAGGTCTTTATGGTCTTGGCTCTTATAATTAAGTCTTTGATCCATCTTGAGTTGATCTTTGTATAGGGTGTGAGATGGTAATCCTCTTTCATTCTTCTACATATGGATATCCAGTTCTCCAGGCACCATTTGTTGAATAGGCCATTCTCTCCCAGTTGAGAGGGTTTGGTGGCTTTATCGAATATTATATGGCTCTATATGTGAGGTTCTATATCAGAACTTTCAATTTGATTCCATTGGTCTGTGTGTCTCTCATTATGCCAATACCATGCTGTTTTCACTACTGTAGCTTTGTAGTATGTTTTGAAGTCAGGTAGTGTGATTCCTCCAATTTCGTTTTTCTTTTTCAATATGTCTTTGGCTATTCAGGGCCTCTTTCCTTTCCAAATAAATTTCAGTTAGTTTTTCTAGTTCCTTAAAGAAGGCTGTGTTGATTTTTATTGGGATTGCACTGAATGTGTAGATCAGTTTTGGTAGGATAGACATCTTAATAATATTTAGTCATCCTATCCATGAACAAGGAATATTCTTCCATTTATTTAGGTCTTTGATTTCCTTGAACAGTCTTGTATAGTTTTCAGTGTATAAGTTTTTTACATCTTTAGTTAAATTTATTCCTAAATATTTGATTTTTTTATTTACTATTGTAAATGGTATTTGTTTCTTGATTTCCTCCTGATCTTGGTCATTATTGGTGTACAGAAATGCTACTGATTTTTGTGCATTGATCTTATAACCTGCGACTTTACTAAACTCATTTATGAGTTCTAGAAGCTTTGTTGTAGATCTCTCAGGGTTTTCTATGTATAGGATCATATCATCTGCAAATAATGAGATTTTGACTTCTTCCTTTCCAATTTGAATGCCTTTTATATCTGGTTCTTGCCTCAGTGCTCGAGCAAGTACTTCTAAGACAATGTTAAATAGAAGGGGAGACAATGGACATCCTTGTCTTGTTCCTGACTTTAGAGGGAAGGATTTTAGGATTTCTCCATTGTAAACAATGTTGGCTGTAGGTTTTTCATATATACTTTTTATCATGTTCAAAACTTTTCCTTGTATTCCGATCTTTTGGAGTGTTTTTATCAAGAAAGTGTGCTGTATTTTGTCAAATGCTTTTTCTGCATCTTTAGATATAATCATGTGATTTTTTTCCTTCAATCTGTTTATATGGTGTATTACGTTGATTGATTTTCTTACGTTGAACCATCCTTGCATACCTGGAATGAATCCCACTTGGTCGTGGTGTATAATTCATTTACTGTGTTGTTGAATACGATTAGCAAGTATTTTGTTAAGTATTTTTGCGTCTAGGTTCATTAGAGAAATTGGTCTGTAATTTTCCTTTCTTGTGGTGTCTTTGTTTGGCTTTGGTACTAGGGTAATGTTGGCATCATAGAAGGAGTTAGGCAATGTTCCTTCTGTTTCGATTTTTTGGAATAGTTTCAGCAGGATTGGTGTTAGTTCTTTCCGGAATGTTTTGTAGAATTCACCTGTGAAGCCGTCTGGCCCTGGCTCTTCTTAGTTGGGAGGTTTTAATGACCGTTTCTATCTCTTTACTTGTGATTGGTTTGTTGAGATCATCTATTTCTTCTTTCGTCAATATGGGCTGCTGATGTTTCTAGAAATTTGTCCATTTCCTCTGAATTGTCATTTTTGTTGGAATATAGTTTTTCAAAGTATCCTCTTATGATAGTCTTTAATTCTGTGGGGTCAGTGGTGATATCTCCTTTCTCATTTCTTATTTTGTGTATTTTGCATCTTCTCTCTTTTTTTCTTTGTTAGTCTCGCTAAAGGTTTGTCAATTTTGTTGATCTTCTCAAAAAACCACCTCTTGGTCTTGTTTATCTTTTCAAGTGCTTTCTTATTTCGAAGTCTTGTTAACCAACAATGATCTATAGTTTACACTGTATAGTTTACACTTTGCACAATTTTATAGGTTTTGACAAAGTGTATAATGGCCCATATCCATCATTGCTATGCCTTGCAGGATAATTCCAGTGTCCCCACAGTGCCCTCTGTTACACCAGTTCTTCCCTCTCCCTCCCCCCAGAACCTCTGGTGGCCACTGTTTTTCTATCAATGTTACGAGATCTTCCACTGCTAGAGTAATAGGTCTACTCTGGTCCATAGTTGCATTCCCTCCTTATGTTTGTTCACTCCTCGATGTTGAGGATTTGGGGATGGTGATGCCCACCCTTGTTTCCAATTGAGAGGTGGCTTAGATTCCATGGTAGAAAATTTGAAACTCATAAAATGAAACTAAAAGTCTCTCTTTATCCTTATCATAGAGGTGGCCAGTTGTGCCTGTGGTCTTATGTCCAGGGTTTTGCCGACCACAGGGAGAAGCGTCTTCCGATGTTGCGTGGTCATGTGCCTCTGGTTTTTGGGGTGCGGTTTCTTCCATCCTGCCTGCCCCCCCCATCCCCTTCTGTTCCTTTGGCTAGCCGGGTCATCAGCCCAGCCCAGAGGCCCCTGAGACCCTGGTTCCCATCAATGCAGGTCCCTCTGCCTCGAGCATCCTGGCTGACACCAGCCTTCCCTGCCCTCTGCATTTTGTCCCTCATCCGCAGACAGCGCAGGTGCCCAGCTCCTGCCTGGTCCTGTGGGAGAGGCCAGTGCAGTCAGGGCCAGGGGCCTCTGGAGGCGCTATGGAGCTGGTGGGTGCGCGGCCAGTGTGCCCTCCTGGGGGGAGGCCTTGTGCAGGGCTGTGACTGTGAGGCTGGCACGTGGTACGGGCAGAGCGTTGGCACAGGCGGGCTGGCCCCGAAGCCCCCTCCGGGGGCGTCACAGATGTGCTCACGGCGCCTTTCTCTGCAGGCCCATTATTCCACCGGGAAGGTCAGCGCCTCCTTCACGTCCACCGCCATGGTTCCCGAGACCACGCACGAAGCAGGTAGCCGCCTGATGCCTCCAGACCACACAGTGCAGCAGTGTCAACGGGAGGGTGGGCGGGAGAGGGCACTGCGCACCTTCCTCCCCACCACCTGCCTCAGCCCTTGTCTCTCAGCCCTGGACTTGGGTCTCCTCAGCAGCTCAGGAGTGGTCAGGCAGGGCTGGGTCCTCCTTGAGAGTAGGTTCTGTGTCCTGGGCTGGCCCAGAGGCTTCCTCACCTTGTCCTGACATTGGACTTCAGCTGGGCCCATCTTACCCCCGGCCTCGTGCCTACATCCTGCCCGTGCTGCCCACGGGCACTTGACTCGCCATCGCTGGGCCCCCCTTGGCAGAGTCCCCAGGCTCCTCACTCCCTTCCATTCCCAGCCCACCCTGCTTCCAGGCTTTTTCAGTTTCCCCTTTTAACTGTTGAGCTTTTCCTTGGTCACTCTACCCATAGCTCCATGCTGCCTCAGTGAGCCCCTTGCACTCTCAGTGTCCCCCCAGAAGTGGGGTTGCAACCCAGGCTAGATGCCACCTGACTCCTAAACTTGTTCGTTAAGGGCCTAGGCCCAGCCTCCCGGGGTGGGGGGAGCAGGCGGCCGAGCTCAGGCCCTCTCTTTGCAGCTGCCGTTGACGAGGACGTCCTGCGGTACCAGTTTGTGAAGAAAAAGGGCTATGTGCGGCTTCACACCAACAGGGGCGACCTCAACCTCGAGCTGCACTGTGACCTGGTAGGTGTGGGGTCGAGCCCACAGTCCCACTTACCCTGCCACCTCCAGGGGTGATCTTTCTGGCAGTTTGACAGCCAGATCTAATGTGGCGCTGAACAGATATCCGATTGACATAGAAATGACCCCTCCCGAGGGAACTCCTGTTGACCCTCCTGGGCAGGTGCGCGCCCCTGTCACGTGCCTAGAGTCTGCCCGCACCTGTGCCCTGCTCCTGCTTTTTCCCCAGGGCCCTGTTGTGGGCACCGGTGCTGCAGGAGCTCCGCTCTTCAGCCCCGAGGCCCTTCCCTAGCCTGTCTGGCCTGGCCTGGTGCAGGGCCTCTAGGGCTCTGAGAGGCTGGGCGGCTGCCCATCTCCTGCCCTGTGATGAGGGCCCTGGGTGCTGTTGTGAGCCTCCCTTTGGTCGCCTGTGGCATCACAGGAGTGTCTGGGCTGTTTTGCAGACACCAAAAACCTGTGAAAACTTCATCAAGCTCTGCAAGAAGAATTATTATGATGGTACCATCTTTCACCGATCCATCAGGAACTTTGTGGTGAGTGACATGTTTGACCACTGACCATTGGGGCTTTGTGAGACATGGGGGCTAGGGCGGGCTCTGAAACAGGGCAGCTCTGTGGGACGCAGGGCCCTGGATGTGAAGTCTGGGTGGGCTCTGTGGGATGCTCAGGTCAGGACCGAAAGTGGAGGTGATGCCTCTCTCAGACCCTGTGAGCCCCTACTCCTCAGGGACAGGGAACTTGCAGGCTGACCCCTCAAGTCTCAAGCTCAAGCTCAAGTGGCTTTGTTCTGAGTGGTGGCCCAGAAGTGACCCTTGTCCTCATGGAGAGTTTACACCTTTTTGTTGGACCTCTGTCTGACAGGTGGGGTATTTGTTCAGTCAGAATCAGATGGTGGGTGTGGACGCAGATACCAGGGCTGGGCAGTGGGGCATGAGGTGGGGGCGAGAGCCTCAGCAGAGCTGGGGGAGGGTCACAAGCCTGGGGGTGGTAGGACATAGCTTGCTCATTGGTTTTTGTTCTTCTCCCAGATTCAAGGGGGTGACCCCACTGGCACAGGCACAGGTAGGTACAGGGGCTGGCTGGACCCCTCTTTCTGGGACAACTTTGGCTCCTCTGTAGGGCGTTGGAGGAGGGGGCCACGTAGAGAGTTCCAGATGTCAAATCAAATCACAGCTCAGTCACCAGCGTGCTGTGTGGCCTCAAGGCATGTCCCTCAGTTTTCTCATTTGCAACACAGGGGGTATTGGGGTGGTCCTTGGGCCTAAATGACAGTTATAGAGCAGGAGCACGTCATGCCTTCCATGGGCCTGCTTGGATGGGATGGTAACCTCAGAGATAGGTCAGCCTGGTTCTAGCCATCCCTTCCTCGGTTGCTCCTGGTGGCATTGGGGCACAATTCTGGGCAGCGCTGCATTTCCGTGGGGCAGGGTCCTGTGGGGCAGGGTGTCAGGGTCATGGCAGAAGCCGGCTTCTCACAGGCCTCTTGCCACCACTCAGTGTCTGACCCCAGGTCAGGTGGGTGTGATGAGCCTCTTTGAGAGAGAGGTGGGGCCCTGCCTGTGGCCACCCAGCTAAAGGCAGAGCAGCTGGGCCATGGGGCCAGGCTGGGGCCACTGCTCTCAGACAGAGGAGACTCAAGGGAGCCTGGCGAGGGGAGGCTGGGCCCACTTCCTGACCTCACAGACCTTCCCTGCCTCAGAGCCTGCCTCAGAGCCCACCTCAGCCTGTTATCTCTGGCCATGCCCTTTCCCTCATGGGCCACTCACCCTGCGGCCTTGAGCCTTTATTTCCTGTCCTCTGGGCCAGGCCCCGTGCAGGGACCTGGCATGAGTGAGTGGTGGTGCCTGCCTCGAGGGGTGCAGGGGCCGAGAGGGCTGCAGGCCAGGCAGGCCCGTGGGGGGCTTGTGATGAGGACACCTCAGGGCCCTGGGACCATGGGAGGTGCTTCTTGTTAGCTGGGGCCCAATCACTCGCTCCCCAAGTTCACCACCTGGGACAGATGGTGCCACAAATAGAATTAAAGGCCACCGAAACTGGTGTGTTTCAAATACAACTTGATGGTCGTCCTCTTCAGCGTTGCTTACTTTTGATGTTTGAGGACTTTTGGCCCCTAGCAGGGCAAGTGGTCTCAGTACAAACAGGAGGAAGTGTTTTTAAAACTCAAAACAAATAAGTCCAAAAAAGCTCTGAGACAGAGAAGAGCCTGCTCCAGGGGGTGAGTGGGCACTTGAACAGCTCTCACAGGTGGCAATGGAGACAGTCGAGCAGGGTGGTCCCAGTGCCCCAGGTGGGGTGGCTGAGGCCCAGAAAAGCCAGCGTGTGGTGGCTGGATCCCACGAGCCTGCCCCCAGCCCCCCTGGTAGCATGCCAGGCCTGTGGTGGGCCCTGGGGCTCGGGGCTACGGTTGAGAAGGCCTTTCTGGGAGGCGTCATTGCTGGCTGTGGGGATGCCCGCCTCCAGGGATGCCCTTTCCCTTGCAGGTGGCGAGTCGTACTGGGGCAAGCCCTTCAAAGACGAGTTCCGGCCCAACCTCTCGCACACGGGTAGGGGCGTCCTCAGCATGGCCAACTCGGGGCCCAACAGCAACAAGTCTCAGTTGTGAGTCCCCCACCTCGGGGCTGGGCTGGCTGTCGGGGGGCCTGGGGACCTGAGCTGGAGCCCCCTGAGGCTCTTCCTCTGACCCTGCCCTGGACGTTGCCCTTTCCTCAAACCCATTTCCCAAAGTGGGCAGGCCATGTGGGGAGACTCATCCCCCAAGCCCCTGTGCTGATGGTTGGAAGGGGAAAGGGGAGCCCCTAGAGCAAGTCGGCAGGCAGGACCCCATGCAGTGATGGGCGCTCATTGCAGAAGAGGAGGCAGTACCTACCTGGCAGCGTCACAAAGTCTGGGGGAAGGCAACCAAAGCCCAGATGCATGGGATGGCGAGGGGGGCTGAGGGATGTCACCAGGGAGGGTTTAGTGTGTTGAACAACAGAAACCAGACTGCTGGGCGGCGCTGCAAGAGGGTCTGGATCACATTCTAATGCTGAGGGGTACATGGGGGTGGGTTTCAAGGGAGATACGACCTGGCTTTGATTGTTGTGGCTCTTGGTGGAGAGGGGATCTGCACGTGAATGTGGGGGCGGGGAGGGGCTGCTTACCAGGGAGAGGCGTGCTCAGCTGCAAGACAGGAACCAGAGGGGGAGCTGGTTGGGCCCGGCGGGTGCCACGAAGAAGGTATGGTGCCAGGGACTGTGCAGCCACTGATGTGGTGCTGTTTGTGGAAAAGGATGCCAGGGAGGAGGAATTGTGCCTTGAACATTTCTGTGTCATGCCTGTGAAACACCAACTAGACTGCTCTGCTGGGTTGTTTGGTGCTGAGAGGGCTAGAAGCAAGGAACAGATATGAAGCCAGAGGCCAGGCCCACCTAGAGTGCCGGGGGTGAGGGATGGCCTCTGAGCAATGTGGTACCTGGAAAGGAGCCGGCGGTGAAGTTTTGATGACTGTATTGGGAACATCGTTGGGGACAGTGGGCTCAAGGAGCTGAGTGTGGCAGTTCTGGGGATATCTGGTCTTGGAGAGGAATGTGGGGTCAAAAAAGGCATTTTCTCCTTGGTCATTTTTGAGGTGCTATGAGATCACAGGTGTGTCAATTTGTCAATACAAAAGAAGCAGGTTGGAGAGGGGCTGTCCACAGAGTGGGTTGGGGTGTGGACCCAGGCTGAGGGGAGTGGCCTTTGGCAGGACCCAGTGACCAAAGCGTCCAGAACAAAGTAATCAAGATGGGGTGGTTTGTAGATTTGGAGGTGACCACAGTGGTGATGGCCCCTCCCCACCTATCCCCTCCTGTTCTTGGGTGAGCTGGCAGAGGCCTCCAGTTGCTATTATAAATGGAATAGAATTTTTTGCTTGATTTCTTTTTTATATTGTTCATTTCTGGGTATCTGGGTATCTCAACACTGCTGATATTTGCATGTTGATCTTGTATCCCACCACTTTGTTGAATTCATTTATTAGCATGAGGAACTTTGTTGTGGATTTTTCAGGGTTTTCTGTCTATAGGATCATGTCATATGCAAATAGGGAAACTTTCACTTCTTCCTTTCCAATTCGTATGCCTTTTATTTCTTTTTCTTGCTTTGTTGGTGCGGATGTGATATATTTATTAAATAATTTACAGTATAGTGTGGACTTACTATGATTTTTATTTTGATGTAGCATATTCTGAGTGCAGTGGATAACTGCTTGCAAAAGTTGGTTAAGGATGGTGGAGATGGTTTTATGACACTGTGGGAAAATTTGAATTTCTAAATGTTTGCCAAAAATGACTGTTTGAGCAGATGTTGAACCATGTTAGGTTATCGGGCATTGAAATTATTGGAGGAGCAGATGTGGCTTGGGCCGTTGGACATTCACCTCCATGTGAGGTTCCAGGTTCAGGTCCCATTGCCTCCTGGAGAAGGCAAGCAAACAATGAGCAGACAGATGAGAGAACCATCTGGGGGAGGGGAGTAAAATTAACAAATCTTTTTTAAAAAATTATGTGAAAGTTGTAAAATGTAATTTTGTTCCTCATGACAGTTTTTGACATAAAGCGTATTTTATTTGATACTAATATAGCTACTTCAGCTTTCTTTTGGTTATTACTTGCATGGTGTATTTTTTCCATCTTTTCAGTTTCAACCTGCTTATGATTTTGAATTTTTTATGTTCTTTATTTTATTTTACTTTATTTTATTTTTATGTCTTTGAATTTAAGATTAGTTTGTTGTAAAGAGCATATAGTTGGGTCATGCTTTTTTTAAATCCATTTTGCCAGTCACTGCCTTTTGACTGGGAAGTTTAATCCATTTACATTTAAAGTAACTATGCTAATGCAGGCCTTTCTTTTCCCATTTTGCTTCTTTGTGCTTGTAAATCTTATACCATTTTTGATCCTCAAATTTTCCATTAATGCCTCCTTCCATATTTATTTGGCTTTTTGTATTGTACCATTTTGAATTCCTCCTCAAATATACTTTTCATATATATTTTTTTATGGGTACTAAATCTATAACAATCATATTTGATTTGATACCAACTTATTTTCGATAGCATATATGTAAACTGTTTCTCTACTTCTCTGTACTCCCATCTGTCTTTGTACTGGTTGCAAATTATATATATGTACATTGTCTGTCCAAAACCATCGATTCATCAATTAAAGTTGTGCAGATCATGGAAGTCATTTCTTTCTTTTTTTCTTTTCTAGTTGTGTCATCATCTTTTTTGTGCACCTCTCCACGCTGCGCAGGGGCCTGTGCCTCTCCATGCAGGTCTGGGATGCCTTTTTTTCTTTTTTTACCAGGAGGTCCTGGGGATTGAACTTGGGTCCTCCATATGGTAAACAGGAGCTCAATTGCTTGAGCCACACCCACTTCCCTATCATACTTTTTATGCATTTGTGTTTTAGTACCTATAAGAAGAAAGAAGTGTGTTTACATAACAATACAACACAACAGTACTGGCATTTATCACTGTCCAAATGGTTACTTTCATTGGAGGTTCTTCTTTCTGTTGCTTTGCTCTACTATCTAGTGTCCTTTCCTTTTAGCTTCATTCCAGGGAAGCTGGAATTTCCTTTGGCATTGCTTGTAGGGAAGACTAGAGGTGATGAACTGCTTTAGCTTTTGTTTATCTGTTTATATTTGTTTTCATTTTCCCTCATCTTTGAAAGAAAGTCTTGCTGGATATAAAATTTTGTTTGCCAATTTTTTTTCCTCCAGCACTTCATTTCATACTCTCTTCTTGCCTGCATGGTGTCTGATGAGAAATCAGCCCTTAATCTTATTGGGATTCCCTTCTACATAACTCATTGCTTTTCTCTTGCAGCTTTCAGAACTCTCTCCTTATCCTTGGCATTAAAAATTTGACTGCTATGTGTCTGGGTGTGGTTCTCTTTGAGTTTATCCTGTTTAGGGTTTATTGGACTTCTTGAATGTGCACATTCCTGTTTTTTAAAAAAATTTAAGAAAATTTTCTGCCATTATTTGTTTGCATATTCCTTCTACCGTCTTCTCCTTCTGGGACTCCCATAATGTGTCTATTGGTACACTTGATAGTATCCCACTGGTCTCATAGGCTCTGATTTTTTTTTTCTTTTATTTTCCTGTTCCTTAGCCTGAATCATTTCCATTGTCTTACCTTCATTTTCACTGATTCTTTCTTCTGCCACCTCCATTCTGCTGTTGAAACTGTCCAGGAAATTTTTCATTTCAATTATTGTGTTCTTCAGCTCTGGTATTTCTCTGGAGAAACTCCCATATTGGTCATTCATTGGTTCCCTCATATCCTTTAGTTCTTTCTCTCTTTTCTCTTAGCTCCTAGAGCATATTAAGGATCATTACTTTAAAGCCTCTGTCCTCCAAGTCCAAAGTCTGGTCCTCTTCATTGATGGTTTCTGCATTTTTTATATATTGTTCCTTTGCTTAGGCCATTATTTCCTGTTTCTATCTTGTAATCTTGTTTTGCACCTGTACATCTTAATATTTTAAAGGGTTAAGTCTGGGAGTTAGTTCCTAGGCTGTTCCTTAAGTTTGTATCCAGCTATTGTAAGGACAGTGATTTTCTAGTCAAAAGCAACAAACCAAGGCTAAAAGCACCTTTCACTGTCTTTGCAAATTGGCTCTGCTCTGACTGGTGTGCTTCAGAGTTTAGCCCTCCTATCAAGCAGATCAACTCAAGGCAAATGGGAAGTCTAGGATCCTCTCTATTTTATGTGAGCCTGCATGGAGCCAAATCTGGGAAACTGCTTCTTTTCTTGGGCATGTGCTTGCTAGAGGCCTTAGGTCCTCATTTACAGTTTACAGGTGGTGTTGTTTTGTGTGTGTGTGTGTGATACATTTTCATCAGTTCACTAGATGCGATTTGTTAAATACTTAAAAAAATTTTTTTTAAACCTTAAATAATTTCAAAATTACAAAAATAATAACAAAAACAATACATAGAACTCGAATGTATCCATGCAGATACCCAGATTTACCAACCATTAGCATTTTGTTATATTTGGTATGTCATTTGACCTAATTATATCTGCCTATCATTTCTGTTATCTATATTTATCTGATCTGTCTAATATCTTCTAAACATCTGAGAATAGGGTGCATATATCATTCTTCTTTAATACATAACATGGCCATGTATATTTCCTTAGAATAGGAACACTCAGGTAACCACCTTAAGTATAGCTATCACGTTTAAAAAAGTAACGTTGATATAAGGAATATAGTCCATATTCCAGCTTTTTCAGTTGTCCCAATAATGTCCTTTTGGACAATTTCTCTTCCATTATTAGATCCAGTCCCCTTTGCCCTTGAAACAAAGAATCGGTTGTGGGGTCAGAGATCTTAAGCATTGTCCCTTAGGACAAATTAGGATCCCAGTGGTGACAAGGCACAGCAGGGAGGGGCTGGGCCAGCTCACGTGATGGACACGTGCTCTGGCTCAGAATGACAGGAGAGGGGTACAGTTCACCTCCCACAGCGGGAGCGTTCAGGCATGGAACACCTGCATTCCATCCTCTTTCCAGGGAGCCAGGCCCCATAAATTGCATACATCCTAAACCAGGCACATCCTGTTTAGAGTTTCCCACACAGAAGGGACTCTCTTCCTGGTAGATGGAACAGCAGGGAGCCCTGACTTCTTTCTTTCCCTCCTCCCAGTCATATATTAATTTGTCATAGAAATTGGGACCTCTTTCTGAACTCTCTTCTGGCTCACTTCTCCATTGCTATGCCAGTGTTACACTTACTTGATTATAGTGGTTCTCTATAGTATGTTCTAGACAGGCCCTCCTTCCCATTTTTATTATTATTGTTATTATGTTTTACTTTTTTTGGTTGTTTATTCTCAAATGTAAACTTTAAGATCATATCTAAAACTTTAACGTTTGATTAGGTTTCTAATGGGAATTTACATGACATCTATATTTGGAGGAATAGATACCACAGCTTTCATCTAAGAACATGGCTTGCCTTTCCCTTTGACTGTGTTTATTTTTGTTTTTGTTTTGTTTTATTTTTTTGAGGTACCTGGGGCTAGGGATTGAACCCAGGACCTCATATGTGGAAAGCTGGCTCTCAACCACTGAACCACTTTGGCTCCCCTGAGTTGTTTTTTTTGGTTTGCTTGTTGTTTCTGCTTTTTCTAGGAGGCACTGGGAACCAAACCTGGGACCTCCCATATGCAAAGAAGGTGCTCAACTCTTTGAGCCACATCTGCTCCCCGACTGTGTTTTATACTTTTTAACATGATTTTATACTTTCCTTCACAGGGGCCCTGTGCCTTCCTGATAATCTGTGCTCCCTAAAGAGTTCCTAATTTGTGATATTATTGTAACAGGAATTTTCTCATTTCCAGTCTTCATGCAGAAAAAACTGTACTTAGTCACTTTGTCAAATTCTCTTATAATTCAGATAGTTTTTAGTTGAGTATCTTGGGTTTTCTAGATATTCAAGCTTGTCAGCAGAAGATGGTGTCCTTTCCTCTTTTCTGTCATTCACACCAGACCTTCCTTGACACTGGGCCAGGTTAGATAAAGAAAGTGGCATCTTTCTGCTAAGAGTTTTGCAGTCTGATAGAATTTGTTGTTGGGCATATTTTGGGGGAGAGGTTTTTTTTTCTTTTTTTTTTTTTACCAATTTCAGAAAATTTTATTATGCAGAGTACATTCAGAAAGAAGAAATGTAGCACAGTGGTAAGGCATGCTTGATTTTGGAATGGACATTCCAGAGTTTAGATTCTTGATCTGCCAGCTTTTTAGCAGACTTCAAATACTTTTTTAGCATCTGTTAACATGATCATATGCTCAGTTTTGCCCCCTTGAATTTGTGGAGGGAACCACCAGGTTAACTAAATCTAGTCAGGCCTGGTTTTGTGTCACCTCTGTGTGCCTGGAGTAAGCCCTGGCTGGTCCTGGCCACACTTGTATTCTACTGCTGATAGTTGTCAAAGGATTGCCACTCTCTTTCTCAGTGACCTTGGCCTTGGTATTTGGGACTGGTTTTATCAGTTCTTAGTGAGGGGCTTCCTGTATACAGTAAATGGGGGAGCTGGCCAGATATGGCCTGGAACAGTTTACACTACCATGGAGTTAAGAGTTCGCAGCTGGAACTCAGCCAGGAGCCCTCTGTGGGTCAAGGATGGTCACCTGGCATTCAGTGCCTCATGGTAATTCCTCACTAGTAGTCCACTTTTTGGGTCAACTTGGATAATTGATATTTTGCAAGAATTTGATTCATCATCTCTTGATTTTCAAACTTTTTTCCATGGAGTGTGAGCTGTTCTCTTTTATTCCCTCTCCTGTCCGGGCTTATCTCTCTTTTCTTATACCCAATCCCATCTTAATTTTTTCTTTTAATCTTAATTTCACTGCCTCCTCCTTTCTGACTGAAGACGGTATTCGAGTCTGTGTGTTTGGAGGTTGTGCATCCCTTTTTCACTGCTGCAGCTCTGTTGGGAGTTTTCCTTTCCTTTTCCTCTTATGCAGGGTTTATGGAGGATTGCTTCCTATTTCCAAGAAGGTTGGATATTTGTCTTTTTGTTGGGTGGTTGAGGTCACCTTTTGTTTTTTGTTTCTAGAACTCTGGTTCAAATAGCCTGAATGACTACTGCTGGATCCATGGAGATCCCCTTTATTTCTAATACTGTTTTGTGCTTTCTCTGACAGCTCTTGCCAAAGGTTTGCTTATTATGTTTGTCTTTCCAGGCTAGCTTTAGACTTCATTTAATTTCTGTTCCGTGTTTTCCCTTTCTTTAATTTAAAAAATTTTCTCCTACCTTTTCTGGTTTCTTTCATTCTCTTTCTAGCTTTTGAACTGTGTTAGAAATTAGCAATAGACAGGGAACCGCTGGTGTCAGCCTGTGGGGCCACAGCCATGCTGGTTCTGACACTGGTGGAGACTCACTTGTGGCCTAGCACCCAGGCAGAGCTTGTCTGTTCAAAGGAGGGATGTATTCGCTGGGCGGTTGGTTGATCCATCTTGGATCTGACTTGTTGACGTTTGGTTCTTAGGGTTCTCCCCGGTTCTGCCCCTTTCTTCTAGTGCAGAGTCCTTCACCCCAGGCCCCACCCATGCACAGGTTCTCCCTGATGGAGGAGCAGGGGGGGACAGGAGGGCCTGAAGCATTGTACCCCCCCGGTCCCCTTCCCTGGACGGTGGTCCTCGGGGCCTTCTCAGTCCACCCAAGCCCAGGTTCCAGGGCAGGCGGCTGGGTTGGCTCCTGTCCCTCCTAATCCTCTCCTCCTCTTTTGCCAGCTTCATCACATTCCGCTCCTGTGCTTACCTGGACAAAAAGCATACCATCTTTGGGAGGTAAGAGAAGCTGCTGGGGGCGGTCTAGGGTGCTTGGGGGCGGGATGAGTGGGGTTACCCTCCCCAACTAGGGCCTTCACTTCCTTTGCCCAGACCTGAGCCTTATGCTCGCCTTGCCTGGATTAGTCACCTCTGGATGGAGGCCATGGCCAGAGAAGCAAGGACATGTCTGTCTCCTGGATCTGTGGGGCTGAAGGAGAGATGGATGATCCACATTGCAGCCCCATTTGGCCAATTGCTCTTGGCAGCCAGCTCCCTGTCATGCTCAGCACCTTCTCTTCTCTGGGCCCAAATCAGAAATGGGAGTTATGTCCTGCCTTGTCATCCTCTAGTCCAGGGCTAGCAGACCCTCTCTGTCCAGGGCCACTTGGTCTTTTTCAGTTTTTTGGGCTACATGGTGTCTGCTACTGATACTTACCTCTGCGTTGTAGCCTGGGAGAGCCATAGGCAGCATGGAAACAAATGGGTGAAGCCGGCAGGGAGCTGGGCCCACAGCTACAGCTGTTGTTTGTGGAGCCCTGATCACCCCCGCCTAGCTGCTGCCAGGGGGCTCCATGCCCGTCCCTTCCCAGCCTGGCCTGGTGCTGCCCAAAGGCCCATGGGACTATGCCCCTCCCTGTGTGAAACACCTTCCAGGGCCCCCATCCCTGGAGTACCTTGGGGCGTTTGCCCTGAGGGGTCCTGGCCCTCCACATTTGCACCTGCCTCCAACCCTCTCCTGCAGGGTTGTTGGGGGCTTTGACACACTGACAGCCATGGAGAATGTGGAGAGCGACCCCAAAACTGACCGCCCTAAGGTACGCACCCAGGGAGAACCCGGGCTCACTCCTGCCTCTTCCTGGCTGCAGCCATGGAGGGCTGTGCCCCCGCTGACCTGACTGTCCACCCCCACCCTGCTGTCAGGAGGAAATCCGCATCGACTCCACCACAGTGTTTGTTGACCCCTATGAAGAGGCTGATGCTCAGGTGAGGGCCGGGTGGAGAGGGCAGCCACAGAGCCACAGCTCAGCGCTGTCCCTGGCAGCCACAGCCCTGCTTTCCCCCCAGATTGCCGAGGAGCGGAGGAAGACACAGGAGGAAGAGAAGGCCCCGGAGACCACAGTGAAGCCCAGTCAGCCCAAGGCGGGGAGCCAGGGCCCCCAGACGTACCGCCAGGGGGTGGGCAAGTACATCAACCCAGCGGCCACGTGAGTCAACTGGGGCTGCCGCCTGGCCGTGGTGTTCCAGCAATGTCCTAAGCCAGATCGTCTGGTCTGAACATGGCATTGTGGGTCCTGGCACGAGCTGGGGGGCAAGGAGGACAGGGCAGACCCTGGGCTCGGTGCAGGCTGGAGAGAATGGGGCGTCACCTGGGGAGAGCAGAGCGGGGTTCGGCTGGTGCGTGCAGGGGTGTGTGGAAATGGACACCTCATTGCTGTCTTGAGGCCAGCTGGTGAGAGTGGGTGTGGAGAGGATGTGGGTCAGTCTGGGGGCCCAGGTGGCAGCTGGAGCCCGGCTCTTCCCTTCGTAGGAAACGTGCTGCAGAGGAGGAACCATCAACCAGCACAAGCACACCTGCGGCCAAGAAGCGGCCCAGCCGGGGTTTCGGGGACTTCAGCTCCTGGTAGTCTGCAGGCCAGCTGCTCCGAGCCTGTTGGTGATGCAGGGCTGGGGCGCCGTGTCCTGAGGCCTGCCCTTTGGCGTGAGAGTCATTTGAGCCTCTGCCTCCTGCCTGGACCCCCCTTCCTGGCTCAAGATCCCCTCAGACCCCTAGGAGCCCACAGGCCTCCCCATTTCACCACCATGCGGAACAAGAGGGACAGGCCGTCCCAGGCAGCGCGTCTCGGTTGCTTTGCAAGAACTGTGTCATGTCATGTTTTTAATCCCCCACCCCGCCCCAACACCCCGATTCCCATTATCTTCTCAGGGGTAACCCATTTAGTGAGTGTGGTCCCAGGAGCCGGTTGGAAACACAAATGCTTGGAGCATGGACAGAGGCTGTGCTTTAACAAGCCTCCTAGGTGAACCTGGACTATGCCTGACTGGGCTTTCAGAACCCCTCTTCTGTCCTCCTGTTTGGGCGCGCGGAGTGCAACACCCCTCCCTGCTGGCTGCTGTTCCCCTTAACAGGCTCCTCCATCAGTCAGTGCTGCCTTCCTGGTCTGTCCAGCCTAGGTCTGTGTCTGTCAAGAGCCCTACCCATGTCTGCCCGGCCCCTGGATGGAGAGGGACTGCTGGGACTTGTGGGGGCAGGGGCCCCCGCCCTTAGATACCCAAGCCTACAGAGAATCCTTGCTACTCCCAGGGCCCATCCTTGCGCCCCAACCCAGCTCCCTCATCACCTGCCTGATTGCTCCTGGGCCGGCTGCATCACAGTCTCAAGATCCCTCCCGCAACCCCATTTTCTGTAAAACATCTTCAAAATGTTGATGCTGTCTGCCCCTCCTGGCTGCTTCTCCATTCTTTACCCTGTGCCAATCTGACTTCTGTCCTGACCCAAGCAAACTGCTGCCCTAGGTTTTACCAGAGGCCCTTCAGATGTGCTGGGCACCGCTGACCTGGTCTCTAGCCCTAGGCATCACCATCAGCTCCCCCTTCCAGCCCTGGCCCGGCTGTCTTGTGACCTTCCCCACCCTGGCACCCCTAGTGACCCCGGCTCGTGGATGTTCTGACTGTTCCCCCTTGGTTTTTCATCTCTCCCTCACTTCATTCCAGCAGCAAGTGTCCACCGTGCTTATTCCCAGAACATATTCTGATGCTTTTTCTATCCCTGGAGCTGGAGCCCTTGGGCAATTCCCTGTCTCCCCTGAGCTGCAAGACCAGCACCTGTCTTGCTGTTTCTACCTGTCCTGTCACCCGCAGCCACTGGGCGATCTTCATGAATGCACCTAAGCTGTTGTCAGCTCACGGCACTGAGAACTAGCCCCCACGCCTCACCTACGGTTGGCTCCAGCCCTTCTTGCCCTCCTGGCTCCTTGATGGTCTCTCCCAGCCCAGCACATCAGTCAGGGATGTTTTCCCATGGGAAACAAGGCTGGGGACTTACGATCTAGCGACTGGTGGCCCAGCCCCTCCATGCCTGGGAGGGCTCCTTCACGCCCTTTCTCAACCCCTGCCCCCAGGCTCCTGGTGTCTTGGGGGTAACGTGCAGCCCAGGCAAGGAGGTAGGGCCTGGACTTGGGAGCTCCCTTTTTGCCCAGGAAGACTGGGTGCTGTTCTGACTGTCCAGGCAAAGTAGCTAGGCCCTGAGTGATGCAGTCAGATGGCAATAGTAGCCCGTGACGTGCTGGCTGGAGCCACCCAGGCTCCCAGAAGAGGGGGTCCCTCCACTCCCCACAGGCTGGGTGGGAGCAGCGCATCCGTGAGAGCTGGCACCATGTGAAACAAGACGACTGCATCTTGGAAAGCTTTATTTTAAACTTCACACAGAGAGGATCAGAGGACAGTGACGCTGAGTGAGGCCAGAGCGCAGGCGCTTCACAGCCCTGGGGTGAGCTTCGGGGCATCCAAAGGCTGGAATTCCCAGCCAGCCTTCCCCAGCAGGGCAGGCCCGTCCGCTCAGTGGGGAGCCCTGGGCGCTTCATGCCTGGCACCTCGCCACCGTCGACAGCAGCACCAGAAGCCGCTGCCAGAGCCTTGGACAAGTGCATGTTTACATTTCTATGCTATATTTCAGAGATGAAATCATAGTTTTCTAGATATTGAAACACTTGGATTTTATAAGTACCTGATTAGGCCATCAGATAAATTAAAGAACTTTTGAAAAAATTCTCACTTCTGATCCTTTCTAATACTTGACAGATGCCATCAAGAGTAAAGAGTGTTAAGGTAGAAAAATACTATATATATATATATATATATGTATATATGTATATATATTTATAAAATGCCAACAGAACTAAACTAGAATACACTCTGCCAGAATATTGTCCTAAGTTGTTTAAGTTAAATGTTTAAGTTAAAGATAACCCTCTACTGTTCAAGGAAAAAATGTTTTAAATAACTTAAATAAGACTGGATGATACTTGTTTAGGGGTTTAAGAGGTTGGAACATTCCAGCACATGTGCCCCAGCACACTGGTGGTGGTGGTGGAACACCATGTCCCTGAAGCCAGCTCCTGGTCAGTTCATTTGGTTTAAAAAGGAGCTTGTATTTGCAGAAGACCAACGGATAAACTGATAAAAGTATCCATTACAAAAGCATACAAAATAAGTCATAAGACTGATCACTAGTAAAAAAGTTTAAATGCCACCACAAAAGACAAGAAACCAAAGTGCTCAAAGTGAAGGAGCAGTAAACTCACCCAGAACATAGACAAACTTTTTAACTTTAGCATATATGAAAAGTGGTCATTTTAGGAGATTCTTTTCAGTTTCCGTGAAACATCTTGTTGAGAAGAGGTCAGCAGCCAGGCTACCTCCCCTCAGCACTGGGGTCTGGACACGGCCCACCCAAACTTCCACCTCCATTCCCGTGGCACATCCAGTTGCAGTACTGAGGCTGAGCTCCCCCTTGGAAAAGAGAATCAAGAATAGAAGTGAAATGCCAGTTTAAGGTAGGTTTTCACTTATTTGGTACTCATCCCTTGATCCAGGAAGAGGTCTTTGTGTTTCAGTCCCTTCAAAGTTTTATAGAATGCACCAAAGTCCCGTAAGTTTGCTACATCCTGTGCCATTTCATCTTCAGGGTTCAAACCCTGGCAGCAAGATGAGTATGTTGTTGGGTGTATCTGCTCTATAAAGCCTTAAGGCTGGGTGCTATCTTTAGAAACAGGGAATGCGCTGGGACGGCCTGTTCTGCAGGAGGAAACCAGCAGAGTGAGAGACCACCACCAAGCCTCAGAGGCTTACAGAGTGGGACAGATTCTGCCTCTCTTTTGCAGGCTGGAGGTGCACCTTAGAAGGGCTCCAGCCACAGCCGTCAACCAGACCGGGCTGCTCCTGCCAGGTTGTGGGCTCGGGGAGAAGTGTACCCAGTGAGGGAGGCGGAAAGCCCCCTGGGGTTTGTGATCCCTCCTGTGTTCCAAGGCCGCAAGTGTTCTGTCTGGGCTAGGAGAGGGTTTGACACAGGGAAGGGGATGTGAAACTGGGCAAGAATTGTTGCCCTTACTGTGCCCAGCCAGGAGCACTGTGCCCCTAAGCTAGTCCCTGCTCTGACAGCCCTGTTTTAGAGGCATCCCGCCAGGCTGAGACCTAGGCATGCTGCACTCTCCCTGCCCCTTTGCACACCTGTGGTGACAGCACACTGAAAGCCACCCGGACACCTGGAGCCACGGGTCAGGCCCAGCAGTGAGTCAGGTAAGAAAACTGAAAACTAACTCATCCAGGAATGCTTTTGGGCACCTATTTTCTGCAAACTGGCACAAACCCTCAGGGGTGATGCCCACTTCCTACAGAGGCATGGGTGGACACGGCAGAAACAGGACTTTGGGATTAGACAGATACCTTCTGTCTCAGTCTGCGTCACCAAACTGGGCAGGGGAGAGAGTGGCCCACCCAGCAAACCAAACATCTTCATGTACAAAGTTTAAGCTGATCTTGCAATTTTAACCTTTTCTGGAAAAGTCTGGGGGAGAAAACCTGGCAAATCTCAAGTTTTGAAGATTTTCCTATTGGTTCTGGCCTCTTTCGTATGCAAAAATAATTCTTTTTCTTCAAGTACCTCCAGAGTAGAAATGAAATCCGGTTTTTACTCTGTCCAGTGCATTGAACTGTAACTACATGGAACTAGCACAGCCATTTACCAACATGTGAATTACTGTCACCATTGCAAAGGGAGCCCCCAAAGACCAGAGTCCTGCAAAGACCAGGCACCTTTAAGAATGGGCGCCTCTGCCGCCTTGGGAACGCAGTCTTCTGCTCAGCTAGTTCACCGCTCTCCGGTAGAGAATCTACTGGCTTAAATCAGATGTTTCCACGAGACACGTTTCTCTAGCTGTAGCTCATCTAAAAAGTTACCAGGGATGTCCTCTGTGTTCAAACAAGGTTTAAAAAAAAATGCCCTTGATGTATAAGTTCATTGACTTTCCAGAAAATTCTTAAATGAGCACTACTGCCCCTTAACAGTTCATCTGCAAGAACATATTTGTCCTTTTGTAATGGAAAAAAAAAAGGATTATGAGATCTTCACTCTAAAAAGGGAGGGGCGACGTGCTGTTCTAGAGAGACCCAGTCCCGACAGTCTTCGGAGATTCTGTTGACTTTTCTACTGAATGTGAGAAAGCACAGCCAAATTCTACATTAAAGGCAAAGGCTGAAAGAAGATATTAACTAGACAGAGAAGTCATCAGTTGGTTAATTCTTTCTCTAAAACTCTAAGTTAGAAAAAGGTCATCGGGAAACTTCAGGAACAACCGTGTACATGAAGTCACAGATCAAGAGGGGGCGCCTTACCCGAGGAAGCGGGCCGAGGGCCTGCGGTGTCGAGCGCTGCGTGGCTGGCCTGTGAGGTTAAAGTTCAAGAAAGAGCGTCATCCGGGATGCTCCTAGGTCTCCATTACGTTTACAGTCTCTCTCACAAAATAGTATTCAAAATCGGACGGAAAGTTCTCACTCTACTCCCAACCATTGTCTTTGATCATGTGGGCAAGCTCAATAATAAATTTTCCTTCCTTATATTTCTGACTGCTCTCAAAGGCATGTTCCTTGGGGGGAAAAAAAAAAGTAGAGAAGGTTTCAGGACAGAATCTGTTTAACTTTTCAAATTTCATTATACTCTTGGCAAAGAAAATACATGTACAGCATTGTCCATGTGTGGCCGTCAGCCTAGTTGTGTCCCTTGGGGCCATGAGCCGCCCATCCAGGGCCCGTCCTCCAGGTCAGCATGGGATTTTTGTCCTTGTCATGAAGTTACAATTAAACCCAGGGGAAAACACTGACTGAACATCTGTAAATCGGGGAATTTAGAAGATACAAAGGAAAGCAAGATGCTTCCTTTTCAGGAATTCCACCTGAGAATATGAGAGGCAAATATGAGAGCAACAGGAACAGTTCTGAGGAGGGAGGGAGGGAGAGGGGCTGCCACATACCCCTCCCAGGGGTGCCTGCTCAGACTGTCCCAAGCGGAGCCTGCAGCCAGGGCCAGGTACTGAAGACTAAGGCAGGTCCTGCTTCCCTGAGCAGCAGCCTCAGGACAATGGACAGACACGGGAAGAGCGCCTCCCAGTGGAGAGAGATGGAGGCAGCAAAGACAGGCACGTGCAGTTTCTGGGCCTCAGGAAGGGACCTCACTCAGGAAAGGCTTCTGGACAGGGAACCCTGGGATGGCCTCGCTGGCCCCCACCCCATGCTGTGGACTGTGTGCACCTCACATCTGCTCGGGATCCTGGGAGACAGAGCCAAGGGCCATGGGGGACCCATCTCGCCTCTCAGGCAGGCAGGAAGAAGGTGAGACAGGGCCACCTGCTGCATTCTTGTCTGTCTTGTGTGGGGAGGGGCCCAGGGGTCTACGCCTGGCTCTGAGAGAGGCTTTGGACAGGTTTGGAGGTGACTGAGGTCACCAGAGGCAGGCAGGGGACAGAACAGGACACTGGGGCCCTCAGAGTGCCAGCCAGGCCTGGTGAGAGTAGCTGGGGCCTGACTTTTCTTTTTTTGGATGAGAAGACGTGGCCATGATTTAAGAGAGAAGGAACCAGAGGAGAGGAGCCAGAGGGGGTGAGAGGCTCTACCCCTCTGCCCACGGGCCCCTTTTTCCACCCCAAGACCCCAGCCAGGTCCCAAGGCTGCATCCCCAGGGCTGCAGCAGATCTGCGGGGACAACTACTACAAAGCAGTGCTGCCCACCACACTGGCTGTTGGCCATGCAGTGCACGTCCCTCCAGATGGGTGGACAGGAGCCTCCTACTGGGGCCCCTGTCCCTTGTTCACTGGGACCCTCAGGGTCAGGGTGCAGTCCTGTACCAGCATTGGTGAGTCTGCATGGGGAGGGTGGGGGCTATAGGACAAGGCCAGGGCCATGCTGCAGAAAGGGCAGTGCCCACAGACCCTGTGGGGACACTGGCTTTGTGTAAGCCTACGGGACTACACACATATTTTCACTGGCTTCAAAAGAAATTGTTTTAAAAGATGTATTCTTAGATTCTGTCATACTTCCTTGCAAAATAATTTTGTGTCCATCTGTAATGTTTTATTACTGTAAATCTTTTATCTTTGAAATGTTAAATAAAAGACAGTTACTCACATATTTCCAACCAAGAGTGGTTTTGCAGTTTTCACAGTAGATGTCTGCGACAGCGTGTAAACCAGTGAGGAGGACCCTCTCCTCTGCTGGGCCACAGCCCACGTTCACCCTGGGGGAAAAGATCAGGGGACAGGGCTGAGACCCACCCTTCCCCTCAGAGGCAGTCCCTTACAGCTGCGGCACTTCCATCCCCACCAGTAGGGGCGCTGCCAGCTCCCGCTCTGCCTACCACCTTGTCAAATTTCCCAATTGGTTACCAGAGACCGGTAATATACCTTTTCAGCAGTGTTTCTTAACTCCCCACCTCCCCTGCCCTCTGCCCACCACTGCCTTTTTATTTCCGCAAAGAACCCCAAGATGGGTAAGGATGTAAGGGGATGACCACAGTTCCACCGTAGCATAGTAAAAATCCCTTTTTTAATAATTCACTACATCGATGCATAGAAGTAATACATGTTACTTGACAGGGAGTGGACATGTCTACAAGTCTACTGACAGTAATTACTCACACAGAATTGAAGAGGTAGGCACGTCCCTGACTTCCCTGAAAGGACTGCAAAGAAAGAAAGTTTAAGAAATTTGTTAGGTAAAACAGCCTCATGACTACACATAATGTGGCTGACCTCAAAAATAATCCAAGAAATGCAAATCAAATCCAGAACACTTTTTTGGGGGGGTTATCACTTTAGTATAAATTCAAAAGATTATAAGGAGTGCTGATTGGAACACAATTTGACAGTATCACAATGTAAAATGCACATATGATATGACTCATTACTAAGAATTTACTGTAAAGAACAAACCAGCTTGAGTGCATAAGGAAATGTGACAAGAATGTCACTGTAGCAATGTTCATAATAGCAAAACCCAAACAGGAGACTAATGGGGGGTATGGGAAGAAATATCAAATGTATATTATGGGCCATATTTAGTGGCAATAATCTGATCATGTTCTTTCATAATCTGTAACAAATATTCAACAACAATGTAAGGTATTGGTGGAGAAATGTTGTATGGGAATTCTGCACATTATGCATGATTGTTTTATAAGCTCACAACTTCTCTAAAAAAAATTAAAAAAAAAAAAAAGACTCATATCCATCAGCGAGTAAACAAGTACATCCATATATGGGATTCATGTAGACATTGAAGTGGATGGAGATCCTGCCCTAATCTAGATGGCAGATCCAGAGTCTCTAGGACAGGAGCTTTAAGCAACAAACAAGAACTAGGAGAGAGTTTTTTCTCACAGCTCCAGAAAATAAAGGGTTGCAGAAACAGGGCACTTGCAAAATCGAGAAAAGGCTATTTAAAAATGGGCCCTTGCTGGCCTTTCCCCTATCCCTCATAATAGAGCCAATCTGCACTACCTACCCGTGCGGATCCCTAGTCCTGGTTGTGGAAGGAATACAGTATCTATTGTGCACATACTAGAGTGCATGTATATCTGTGCCATTCTATCTGGGGATAGCCTGAGAGACTGTTACCAACCCAGAACTTGTCCTGTGCCCAGAGGCAGTTCACAGAGAGCTCAAAGAGAACAATCAAATCACAGCTGCCTGGGGAAAAGAACTCTAGCTGCAGGACATACAGTATAGTGCCTGGGACCATGAGGAAACACTATTTCCTAGGGGAATGAGGAAACTGTGTAGATGTAAATGAGGGAATTCCGAGGAACACCTGCATATGGTCAGGACAACAAACAGGTACCAAAAAACAAAAAAACAAAACTGAAGGATCCTACACTTTTGACTCAGGATGTTCCTTAAACTCAGGATGGTTAAGCTCTGCAAGACCACATGCACAGGCCAATCTGCAAAGACTGGGAAAGTTTTTTTTTTTCCCCCCAGCCCCCTCATTCTAGGAAGTAACTAGATACAAGCTTAAGGAACAGATAGCTCAGTGTTTACGTTTCAGAGATAACACATGAAAATATTAAAATCTAAGTTGCAACAAAAGAAAAACAAAATATAGTAAAAAATAAAAGAGAGACAATCCATACAAAGTAGAAGATTAATGCATTAGAAACCATCGATGAGGACCACCTGGAACATACCAGATGGAGATTAAAAAGTAAAATAAAATAAATCAGTCCTAAATATGCTCAAAGAGCTAAAGGTAATCATGGACAAAAAACTAAAGAATATCAGGAAACTGAGAGATGAAGACATAGAGAACATCAATAAAGAGTTACAAATCAAGAAGAGAAACCAAACAGAGCTGAAGACCACAGTAACATAAATGAAAAATGCCCTAAAGAGGTTCAACAGAAGATTGCAGATGGCAGAAGAAAGAATCAGTGAACTTGAAGATAGGACAACTGAAATCATCCAGTGTGACAACCAGAAAGAATGAAGTAAATAGAGCCTTAGGAACCTGGGTGATACAATGGAATGTACCAATTACACACATCATGGGAGTCCCAGAAAGAGAAGAGAAAAAGGGGCAGAGAGAATATTCAAAAGATTAATGGCTGAAAACTACCCACATTTAATGCCAAGACCTGACTACACTCATGAAAGGAGCTCAAGGAATGCCAAATAGGATAAGTCTAATTAGACAAACACCCCAACGTAGTAGAATCAAACTATCAAATGCCAAAGATAAAGAGAATTCTGAAAGCCACAAGTAAGAAGAAATACATCATATAGAAGGGAGCCTCAATAGGACTCAGTGCTGATTTCTCAAAGGAAACAATGGAGGCAAGATGGCAGTGGGATGACATATTTAAAGTGCTGAAAGGAAAAAAACATTGCTAACCAAGAACTCTATATCTGCCAAACTTTTTTTTAAACTTTATTTTGTACATTTAATAGTTGAAAATATAAACAAGTAAAAACTAAAAAAAAACAGTTGAAAACATACAGTTCTCTTTTTAATGTACTGGATACATGTAAATTTTATTTTGAATCATACAATATCAAACTGTTTTTCAAAAAGAAAACGAGCGAGAGATTAAGGGAGCCCAAGATTAAATTTATAAAAAGCTGAGGGAGTTTGTCATCAAAGGACCGGCCCTAGATTCAAAGGGAAACAACACTAGACAGCAGACTGGTGTAGCATAATGAAACTAAGATCTCCAGTAAGGGTAGCTACATAGGTAATTATGTCAGTAAGATTGCATTTTGGGAAAACGGACTTTGGCCCAGTGGTTAGGGCGTCCGTCTACCACATGGGAGGCCCGCAGTTCAAGCCCCGGGCCTCCTTGACCCGTGTGGAGCTGGCCCATGCGCAGTGCTGATGTGCGCAAGGAGTGCCGTGCCACACAGGGGTGTCCCCCGCGTAGGGGAGCCCCACGCACAAGGAGTGCTGCACCCATAAGGAGAGCCACCCAGCGCGAAGGAGGGAGCAGCCTGCCGAGGAATGGCGCCGCCCACACTTCCCATGCCGCTGACAACAGAAGCGGACAAAAGAAACAAGACACAGAAAACAGACAACTGGGGGAGGGGAGGGGAATTAAATAAAATAAAAATAAATCTTTAAAAAAAAATTGCATTTTATTTTTGGTACATTTTTTTGCTTCTTAAAGGATCTAAAATACAAATGCATAAACTAATGAAAAATCAAGTTTTGGACTCAATGTATAAATATGTAATTTGTGATGAGAACTATATAAAGGTGGGAGGAGGAAGGGGTATAGGAACATAGTTTGGTATGCTACTGAAGTAAGGTTGTTATCAAAGCATATGATTCTGCTAAAGATTTAGGCTATTTAAGCCCCATGACAATATCAGCAAAATATGCAAAGGAAATGAGAAGGAATCTAAAGGATTTGCTATAAAAAGATCAACTAAATATACAATAAAGTCACTAATGGAAGAATTGAGGGACCCGGAGTGTATGAAATGTACAAAACCTAAAGGGCAAACTGGTAGAAGAAGGACCTGCATTATCAGTAATTATATTTTAAAGGTGGATAATGGCAGAATAGGCAAAAGAGCATGACCCAAGTTCAATTCAAAGACACAAGAAGGTCAAAAATAAAAAGGTGGGAAAAAATTCCATGCAAATGATCAAAAGAGAGAATAGTTGGCTATACTAATGCCAGACAAATGGAATTTAAGTGAAGAAACAAAACAAAAAAAAGGTTAAGAGGGATAAAGAAGGACACTATGTAAAACATATATGCAGGAGCAGCCCCACTGTGACCACTGGCCTAGATAACACCCTGGGAGGAGCCTCAGCTACTGCAGGAGCCCCCATCACCATCCCCACAACCATCAGCACCAAGGCCAAGACCCAGCAGCTGCCCACTGCCCCTGCCCTCAGTGCTGCCAACACAAAGCCTGGCACCTCAGGCAGCAGCACAGAGAGTGGTGTCCTGGGTGGCTTCACATCAGGGACAAGAAGGTCATTGCAACAAAGGTTTTGGGAACAGTAAAATGGTTCAAACTAAGAAAAGGATTAAAGAAAGAAATGGTTTCATCAACAGGAATGACACCAAGGAAGATGTGTTTGTACATCAGACTGCCAGAAAAAATAAACCCAGGAAGTGCCTTCACAGCGTAAGAGATGGAGAGACTGTGGAATTTGATGTTGTTGAAGGAGAAAAGGGGCAGATGCAGCAAACATCACAGCTCCCGGTGGAATTCCAGTGCAAGGCAGTAAATACACAGCAGATCATCACTATTAGAGAAGCCATCCACATTGTAGGTCCTCCACACAATTACCAGCAAAACTGCCAGAATAGTGAGAGTGCTCCTGAAGGACAGGCCCAACAACATTAGCCCTACAGCAGGAGACAATTCCCTCCTTACTATATGCAGATACTCTACAGGCATTGGCCACAGTATTCCAACCCTTCTGTGCAAGAAGTGATGAAGGGTGCTGACAACCAGGAGATGCATGAGAATGAGGTAGACCAGTAAGACAGAAAAAATATCAGGGTCATAGGCCACAATTCCACAACAAAGGTTTTGGCCCTCCTCACCAAAGACAGCTTAGAAAGGACAGCAATGAATATGATAAAATCAAGGAGATGTGACCCAAGATCAGCAGCCACCACAAAGTTGATATGACCATAACTTCAATTATCAACAAAGATGCCCAGAAAACCCTAAACTACAAGATGGCAAAGGGACAAAAGCAGCCAATTCACCAGATGAGAATTCATCAACTCCCAAGGCTGAGCAGGGCTGGGCTGAGTAAATGCTGGCTTACCATCTCTACCATCATCCAGTTTAGTCATCCAGCAAGAAGAAATGAATATGAAATTCTAGCAATAAGAAAGAAAGTCACACTAACAGGTCTAGCAGGGCTCAAATAAATGATGGTACATTAGGACTGCTCCAAACCACTGAGTCAAAATTGCCCAGTAGGTAAAGACTTAGAAGGGCATTGCTTAATACTGTGATGTCTGAGATCTGCTCAAAAAAAAAACACTGACGATGGGAAAATGGGTGGCAGTATAAACATAACTGGTTACAAACTGGTCATTATTAAAGCTGAGGGATGGGTATGTGACATTCATCGTAAATGTCTATCTGAAAAGGAGGAAAGACAATTTATTCTTTGAGGTCAGCATCACTCTAACAAAGTCAAATAAAGATAACACACACAAAAAAATTACAGACCCCTGTGACAGTTTGAAGTTCTTTTTTGAATCCTGAAAGACTATTTTTAAAAAAGATTTATTTTTCCCTTCCACCCATTGTCTGCTCTCTCTGTCCATTTGCTCTGTGTTCTTCTGTGTCTGCTTGTCTTGTCTCTGTTTTTTTAAAAAAGATTTTTTATTTATTTCTCTCTCCTTTCCTGGCCCCCCCCCAATTGTCTGCTCTCTGTGTCCATTCACTACGTATTCTTCTGTGTCCACTTGTATTCTTTCAGTGGCACTTGGAATCTATGTCTCTTTTTGTTGCGTCATCTTGCTGTGTCAGCTCTCCGTGTGTGTCACATCACTCCTGGGCAGGCTGCACTTTTTCGCACTGGGAGGCTCTCCTTATGGGCGCACTCCTTGCACATGGGGCTTCCCTACGCGGGGGACACCCGAGTGGCAGGGCACTCCTTGCGTGCATCAGCACTGCACATGGGCCAGCTCATCACACGGGTCAAGAGGCCCTGGGTTTGAACCTTGGATCTCCCATGTGGTAGGCAGATGCTCTATCCATTGAGCCAAATCTGCTTCCCTGCTTGTCTTCTCTTTAGACAGCACTAGAAACTGATCCTGGGACCTTCCGGGGTGTGAGAAAGGTGCTGAAGCACATCAAAAGGATTCTATATCATGATTAAGTAGGAATTATTCCAGGAATGCAAGTGTGGTTCAACATTTTTTAAAAAAATCAATTAATTCATCCCATTAATAAAATGAAGGAAAAATCCCTCAAGATCAGCTTAATTGATTGAACAAAATCCAACACTGTTTCTTGATTAAAAACACTCGACCTAGGAATAGAAGGGACTTCCTCAATGTGATAAAGGGCATATATGAAAAACCCACAGCTCACATCATATTTAACTATGAAAGACTGAAAGCTTTCCAAGATTAGGAAAAAGACAAGGATGCCCACTGTCACCATTGCTATTAAACATTGTAACTGAGGTGCTAGCAAGAGCAATTTGGCAAGAAAAAGAAGATATAAGGCGTTGAAATTGGATAGGAAGAAGTAAAACTCTCTATTTACTGCTGACATGATTCCTATACACAGAAAGCCCAGAAAAATCTAAAAGAAATCTAGAGCTAATAAATCCAGCAGTAGCAGGATACAAGATCAGTATACAAAATCAGTTGTGATTTTATATATAGACAATGAACAATCTGAAAAGGAAATCAAGAAAATAATTCCATTTACAATAACTAAAAGAAATTTTCAGAAACATTTCACTGGGAAGGTAAATGACTTATGCACAGAAAATTATAGGCCATTACTGTAAGAAATTAAAAACCTAAATGAGGGAAGCAGACTTGGCCCAGTGGTTAGGGTGTCCGTCTACCACATGGGAGGTCCGTGGTTCAAACCCCAGGCCTCCTTGACCCGTGTGGAGCTGGCCCATGCACAGTGCTGATGCGCGCAAGGAGTGCCACGCCACACAGGGGTGTCCCCCACGTAGGGGAGCCCCATGCGCAAGGAGTGCGCCCCGTAAGGAGAGCCGCCCAGTGCGAAAGAAAGTGCAGCCTGCCCAGGAATGGTGCTGCACACACGGAGAGCTGACACAGCAAGATGATGCAGCAACAACAGAAACAGACAAAGAAGACGCAGCAAATAGACACAGAGAACAGACAACCAGGGTGGGGGGGGGAGGGGAGAGAAATAAATAAATAAATAAATCTTTTTTTAAAAAAACCTAAATGAGAAAGATAGTCTGTGCTCATAGATTAGAAGATTTATCATTAAGATATCCATACTACCCAAAGTGAAGTACAGATTTAACACAATCCCAATCAAAATTCTAACATCCTTCACAGAAATGATAAAATCATCAAATTCATATGGAAAAAGAAACCCTGAATAGCCAAAACCATCTTGAAAAGGAAAAAAAAACTGGAGAACTCCTCTTGTTTTCAAAATTTATAACAAAGCTATAATAATCAAAACAGTATTTGGGATGCAGATGTGGCTAAAGCAATTGGGGTCCTGCCTACCACACAGGAGGTCCCTGTTTCAGTTCCTGGTGCCTCCTAAAGAAGACATTGCTGCATCAGCTTGTGCAGCCGGTGGCAAGCTGATGCAGCAAAGTGATGCAACAGGAGACACGAGAAGAAAAACATAACGAGAGACACAACAAAGCAGGGAATGGAGGTGGCTCAGCGATTAGGTGCCTCTCTCCTACATCAGAGGTCCTGAAAAAAAACAAGACAGAGAGACACAGCAAATGCAAACAACAAGGGGGTCGGGAGAAATAATAAATAAAATCTTTAAAAAACACAGCACAACTTGGCCAATGAAATACAATTTAAACTCCAGTAAGCCAAGTCTACTCAGTGGGGAAAGAACAGTCTCTTCAATTAATGGTACCAGAAAAAGAGGACATTCACATGCAAAAGAATGAAAGTGGACCATACACAAAAGTTAATTCAAAATACATCGGTAACCTAAAGTAAGATTATAGCTATTGTATTAGTCAGCCAAAGGGGTGCTGATGCAAAGTACCAGAAATCTATTGGCTTTTCAAAAGGATATTTATTTGGCATAGAAGCTCACAGTCACAAGGCCCTAAAGAGTCTAACTCAAGGTACCATAGAGGTACTTCCTCACCCAAAGTCTGTTGCCACTTGTTGAAGCAAGATGGCAGGTGATGTCTGCAATGGTTCAGCCTTCTTTCCTCTTAAGGCTCTGTGATCCCAGCTTTTTCTGATCTCAGTTGTAGGCTGGTAAAGGGCTAGTCTCTTCCTCTGCGGCTCATTTCTTTCTGGCCTCAGCTACTCTGTTCTCCTCACAAGGTCAGCTATAAACTATCAGGTTCATCTCTCTTCCCTGGGACCACAGGATCCTCTGTGTATCTTCTCTGTGTGTCTACTCCTCTGTGAGAGTCTGTTTTATCAGCACACTAAGGGGCCTGGTACTCAATGCTGAGTCACACCCTAATGATGTGGTTGAATCAAAGACCTAATCTTAACATAATCTGACGTTTTACCTGAATCTAATACAATCAAAGGGTTATCATGCCCAGAGGGACAGACCAGTTTACAAACATAATCTTTGTCTCTTTTCAGAATTCTTAATATCAAACTGCTACAGTTATAAAACTTTTGAAACAAAACAGCATTTTGCCTAATACATGGTCTGCAGGACCACATATTGAGCAATGAATTATTAGACTACATCAAAAGCATGAGCAACAAAGAAAAACAGATAAACTGGATTTCATCAATATTAAAAACTTTTGTGTAAATGACGTTATCCAGAACAGACAACCAATAGAATGGGAGAAAACATTTGGAAACCATATATTTGATAAGGGTTGATGATCCAGAATACATAACTCAACAAAAAGACAAAACAAAAAAGATAGGCAAAGAAGCAAATGAAATATCCTGACAAGATACGGTATTTAAGACAACTAATCAGGGAAATGGACTTGGCCCAGTGGTTAGGGCGTCTGTCTACCACATGGGAGGTCCGTGGTTCAAACCCCGGGCCTCCTTGACCCATATGGAGCTGGCCCATGCGCAGTGCTGATGCGCGCAAGGAGTGCCGCGCCACGCGGGGGTGTCCCCCACGCAGGGGAGCCCCACGTGCAAGGAGTGCGCCCCGTAAGGAGAGCCACCCAGCGCAAAAGAAAGTGCAGCCTGCCCAGGAATGGCGCCACCCACACTTCCCGTGCCGCTGATGACAAAAGAAGCGGACAAAGAAACAAGAAGCAGCAAATAGACACAGAGAACAGACAACAGAGGGGAGGGGAGGAATTAAATAAATAAATCTTAAAAAAAAAAATTAAGACAACTAATCAATGATTATCACTTAAACTTCCTAAATCAATTCAAAGAGTAGAAGGAAAATATGACTAAAGAGATAAAGCATATTAAGAAGACAGGGTGAGCATAAAGAACAATTTGAAAGCCTGCAAAGTAATAGAGCTTATGGGAATGAAAGGCAAAATGGGTGAGATTAAATATGCATTAGAAGCACGTAATAGCAGATGTGAATTGACTAAGGACAGAGTTAGTGATATTGAGGACAGAACATATGAACCTGAAATGACAGTAGAAAAGAAAGGAGAAAATGGAACAGGGTCTCAGTGAACTGAATGAAAATGTGAAACTCACAAACACATGCATTACCAGTGGGACATTACCAGTGTCCCACAAGTAGAAGAGAACAGAAAAGGGGCAGAAATATTTGAGGAAATATTGACCAGAAACTTCCCAGCCCTTATGAAAGACATAGGTATCAATATCTAAGAAGGATAATGTATCCCAAACAGAATAAATCCAAATAGACCTACTCTGAGACACCTACTATTCAGAATGTCGAATGTCAGAGATAGAATTCTGAAAGCAACAAGAAAAAAGCAAAGCATCACATACAAGGCAACCTCACAAAATTAAGTGCCAGCCATTCATCAGAAACCACAGAAGTGAGAAGGAGGTGATATGGTGTATTTAAGGCACTGAAAGAGAAAAACTGCCAGCCAAGAAATCTATGTCTGACAAAATTGTCCTTCAAAAATGAGGGTGAGGGGAAGCGGACTTGGCCCAGTGGTTTGGGCGTCCATCTACCACATGGGAGGTCCGCGGTACAAACCCCGGGCCTCCTTGACCCATGTGGAGCTGGCCCATGCACAGTGCTGATGCGCGCAAGGATTGCCATGCCATGCAGGGGTGTCCCCCGCATAGGGGAGCCCCATGCGCAAGGAGTGTGCTCCGTAAGGAGAGCTGCCCAGTGCAAAAGAAAGCGCAGCCTGCCCAAGAATGGTGCCGCACACACAGAACGCTGACACAAAAAGATGACGCAACAAAAAACGAAACAGATTCCTGTGCCGCTGACACAACAGAAGCAGACAAAGAAGAAGATGCAGCAAATAGACACAGAACAGACAACTGGGGCAGGGTGGGGGAAGGGGAGATAAATAAATTAATAAATAAATCTTTAAAAAACAACATAAAAATGAGGGTGAGTTTTAAAGAGCCTTTAAAGACAGACAAAAACTGAGAGAGTTTGTTACCAAAAGACCAGAACTACAAGAGATACTAAAGGGAGTGCTGCAGGCTTAAAGGAAAACACAAAGGTGACAGACTTAGAAAAGAGTGTAGAAATGAAGATTATTAGGATGGATAATTTAGAAGGTAAAAAGACAAATAATAGTAAGATATGACAATGGAAAGCCAAAGGATAAAATGAACTAATGCCTTTACAGCAATGACACTGGATGTTAATGGCTTAAACTCCCCAATCAAAAAACATAGGATGATAGAATGGATAAAAAAATATGAGCTATCTCTATGCCATATACAAGAGACTTACCTCAGATGTAAGGACATAAACAGGTTGAAAGTGAAAGTTGGAAAAAGATATTCCAAGCAAATTTCAATCAAAAAAGATCTGGAGTATGATACTAATATCAGACAGCATGGATTTTAAATGCAAAACCGTTATAAAGAATGAATAAGTCATTATATATTAATAAAAGGGGCAATTCACCAAGGAGAAATAACTGTAATAAATATGCACCTAGCCTGGGTGCCCCAAAATGCACGAGACACGTACTGGCAAAACTGAAGGGAGAAATAGATGTCTCTACAATAATATTTGGAGACTTCATTATACTACTCTAAGCATTGGATAGAATATTTGGACAAGGGATAATAAAAGAAACAGAATTGAATAATATGATAACTGAACTCAGGCATTTATAGTGCATTTCACCCTAAAACACAGACTATACATTCTTTTCAAGTGCTCATGGATCCTTCTTCGGGACAGACAATATGTTGGGTCACAAGACAGGTCACAATTTAAAAAGATTTAAATTATACAAAACACTTTCTCTGATCACAATGGAATGAAGCTGGAAATCAGTAACAGATGGAAAAAGGGAAAATTCATAAACATATGGAAATTAGAAAACATACTTTACAAAAAAAAAAAACACCTCTTAAATAACCAGTTGGTCAAAGAAGAAATTGCAAGATAATTCAGTAAATATTTTGAGACAAATGAAAATGAGAACACAACATATCAAAACTTGTGGGACACTGCAAAGCAATACTGAGAGGGAAATTTATATCCCTCAAAAAAAAGAAGAGCTAAAATCAAAGACCTAACTGAACACGTAAAGGAACTAGAAAAACAGCAGCAAACTATTCCCAAACCAAGCCAAAGGAAAGAAATAATAAAGATCGGAGCAGAAATAAATGAAACTGAGAACAAAAAAAAAAAAAAGAGAGAGAATCAACAAAAACCCAAAGTTGGTTCTTTGAGAAGATCAACAAAATCAACAAACCCTTAGCTAGACTGACACACACAGAGAGAAGATGCAAATAAATAAAATCAGAAATGAGAGGGTGGACAGTACCACAGAAATAAGATAGATCATAAGAGTATGCTATGAACAACTGTATGCCAATAAACTAGATAACGTAGATGAAATGGACAAATTCCTAGAAATACATCAACAACCTACACTGAGCCTAGAAGAATGAGAAGACCTCAAAAAACCAATCACAAGTAAAGAGATTGAAATAGTCATAAAAAACATCTCAAAGATGAAAAGCCCAGAACCAGATGGCTTCCTAGGTGAATTCTACCAATCAAAGACCATTTAATACCAATCTTGCTCAAGCTCTTCCAAAAAAGTTGAATAGAAAAGAATGCTACCAACTCATTCTATGAGGTCAAACATCACCCTCATAACAAAACCAGATAATGGCACTGTGAAAAAAGAAAATTATAGACTGTGGCAGTTTGATACAGTTATAAATTTCAAAAAATAGATATTGGATTATGTTTCTAAACTGGTCTGTACCTGGGCATGATTAAGTTATGATTAGGGCATTGATTGGGCCATGCCCCTTGGTGGGTGGGGACTCACAGATTAAAGGCATGGCAAAGGACAGAGTTAGAACTTTTTGATGCTGGGCTTTTTTTGATGTTGGAGTTTGATGCTGAAGTCTTAAGCTGGAGCCCTGGGAAGCAAGCACACAGAGGAAAGAGAAGCAAGCCCTGAGAAGAGAGGAACCCTGAGCCTAGATAGAAGCAAGCCCTGGGAAGAGAGGAACCCAGGAAGCCTGAACCCTGGCAGACATCTGCAGCCACCTTGCTTCAACACATGGAAATAGACTTTGGTGAAGGAAGTAACCTATGCTTTGTGGCCTGGTATCTGTAAGCTCCTACCCCAAATAAATACCCTTCATGAAACCCAACAGGCTTCTGGTATTTTGCATCAGTACCCCTTTGCCTGACTAATACATAGAATAATATCTCTAATGATTATAGATGTAAAAATCCTCCACAAAATACTTACTAACAGCATCCAAAATCACATTAAAAGAATTATACACCATGATCAAGTGGGTTTTATCCCAGGTATGCAAGGGATTTTCAACACAAGAAAATCAATTAATGTAATAAACCGCCTTAAGAAATTGAAGGAAAAAAACTACCTGATCCTCCTGACTGATGCAGAAAAGGCATTTGACAAAATACAGAATCCTTTCTTGATAAAAACACTCCAAAAGACAGGAATAGAAGGAAGTTTTCTCAACATGGTAAAGAGCATATAGGAAAAACTCACATCCCCAGTCCTCCTTTAAAAAAATTAAAAAGGGGGTGGGGAGCAGATATAGCTCTGTAGCTCAGTGGTTGAGCAGCTGCTTCCCATGTATGATGTTCTGGGTTCAATCCCCTGTACCTCCTAAAAAAACAAAAACAAACAAAAAACCCATAGCTAGCATTGTACTCAATGGTGAAAGACTGAAACCTTTCCTGCTGAGATCAGGAAGAAGACAAGGTTGTCAACACTGTTATTTAATATTGTGCTAGAAGTTCTAACTAGACCCATTAGGCTAGATAAAGAAATAAAAGGCACTCAAATAGGAAAGGAAGAAGTAAAACTTTCACTATTCATGGATGATATGATTCTTTATCTAGGAAATCCTGAAAAATCCACAACAAAGCTACTAGAACTAATAGATGAGTTAAGCAAAGTTACAGGATACCAGATTAATATGGGGGTACTTTGGGAAGACGGTGGACTAGAAAGACAAGGGACTCTCTTCTCCAGAAAAATAGCTAGAAGTTAGGCTAAAATAGGCTAGAATAGGAAGATCTTCTAGGGTTTAGGCCACCAGGCGAACGCTGAACACCACCCAGAGGAGAGAAGAACAAAGGGAAAGAGCGACGACAGAACTGTGAGTTGAAACCAGCAGCTGCTGCTGCCAGCATCATCCCCGATAACAAAGATACTTTAGAACTCTGGGGCTTCTTGGCCTGCAAATACAGACAAAAGGAGTTCCAGGGATCTACCACCCCAGGAAAGGGGAGAGAGAGAGACACAATCTAAGGCTGATTCTCCTCCCCACAAATTTTGTCTGCTATGTCCCAGGAGCCCTTACAGGCTGCGTGGGTCTGTGCCATTGTTTGCCTTTGGAGTTAGCAAGAGGATAAAGATAATCAACCCTCCCAATCTCCTCCTCTACTAACAGGGACTGAATGTTGAAGACCCAGAGGGGAGTGGAAATATTTCTGACCCAAGAAAAGGGAGGGGGCTGCCAGAGAAGGCTGGAGAACTGTCTCAGAGAAAGTTTGAAGTATAAGGCTCTTAGCCTCCAGACAGGAAGCTCTGTCACAATGATCCCATCTGTATTGGAATGAATACACTCCAACCAGGCACTGAACTGAGAACTGCCAAAGAGAGCCATGTGCTGGCAGACCAAGGAAGTGTACTCAAAAAAATTAAAAATAAGTAGGAAAGGCTTTTTCTGCCTCTATAGCCTCCCTCCCCAAGGCCCTATGAAGTGACTCTACAACCAATTACTGGGTCCAGTGCCCAGTTTTTGAGCAACCAGCAGAACAGTTCTAACAATCCAGGTCAAGCCAAGAATCAAAGAGCAGTGGTAACACACAGTCTCCTGCCACTAAATCCCTACAAAAGAGAAAGAAATTGAGCATCTGAGTAAACTACATCCTAATCAGATGCCTAGATGTCAGCAAAAACTCATGAGCCATACTAAGAAAAGAGAAGACATGGCCCAAGAAAAAGAACATACCAAATTCCCAGAAGAGATGCAGAATTTGAGAGAACTAATCAGTGAGATGTGCATAAATTTCTAAAATCAAATTAATAAGTTGAAAGACAATATGGTTAAAGAGATAAATGGCATCAAGAAGACATTGAGTGAGTGAAAAAAAAAATTGAAATCCTGAACAGAAAAGTAACAGAGTTTGTGGGAATGAAAGACACAAAAGGTGAGACCAAAACCACATTTGAGGCATATAAGAGCAGACTCAAAATGAGAGAATAAGTAATAAGTAAGTGATACCAAAGACAGAACAGCTAAAATTGGAGAAAGAAAAGAACAGAGAGAGAAAACAATGGGGAAAAATGAGCAGGGGCTCACAGAGTTGAATGACAAAGAGAAAAACTGTCAGCCAAGAATTCTTTATCCAGCAAAACTGTCCTTCAAATATGAAGGTGAATATAAAATATTCACAAAAAAACAGAAACTAAGAGAGTTCGCAATAAAGAATTCACCTTTGCAGGAAATATTAAAGGAAGCCATAGAAACTGTAAGAAAAAGGCAGGAGAGACAAGCTTGGAGGAGAGTATAAAAGAAATAATAGCAGAAGGACAACCAAAAGCATAAAAAGACAGACAAAAATAAGATATGACATCTGAAAAACAAAGAATAAAGTGGAGGAAATAAACTGCATTTACAACAGTAATATCATTTAATGTGAATGGATGAAACTCTCCAATCAAAACATACAGGCTGACAGAATGGATAAAAAAAACCAGGAGCCATCCATATGCTGTTTACAAGAAACTCACCTTAGACCCAGGGACACAGACTGCTGAAAATGAAAGGTTGGAAAAAGATATTCCATGCAAACAGTAATCAGAAAAGAGCAAGGGTAGCTATACCACTATCAGACAAAACAGACTTTAAATGCAAAAAAGTTATAAGAGATACAGAAGGCCATTCTGTATTAATAAAAGAGACAATCCACCAGGAAGAGATAACAGTCATAAATATCTATGTATCTAACCAGGGTACCCAAAAATACATGAGACAAACTCTGGGAAAACAGAAGAGAGAAACAGACATCTCTACAATAATTGTTCCAGACTTCAACACCCCACTCACATTGTAAGACAGAACTAGACAGAAGATCAACAAGGAAACAGAGAGTTTGAACAATATGGTAAACAAGTTAGACCTAACAGACATATACAGAACACTGCATTCAAACTCAGCAAGTTACATGTTCTTCTCAAGTGCCCATGGATCTCTCTCCAGGATAGACCACATGTTAGGTCACAATGCATCCCTCAATAAATATAGAAAGATAGAAATTATACAAAGCACCTTCTGTGATAATAGAATGAAACTGGAAATCGATAATAGACTGGAAAAAACTAAATTTACAAATACGTGGAGGCAGAAAAATACACTCCTAAACAATCAGTGAGTCAAAGAAGAAATTACAAGTGAAATCAGTAAATATATTGAGACAAATGAAAATGAGAACACAACATATCAAAAAACTTATGGGATACAGCAAAGGCAGTCTTGAGAGGGAAAGTTATAGCCCTAAATGCCTATGTTAGAAAAGAAGAAAGAGCAAAACTCAAAGATTTAACTGAACAACTAGAGACACTAGAAAAATAACATCAAACAATTCCAAAGCTAGCAGACAGAAAGAAATAATAAAGATTAGAGCAGAAATAAATGAAATTGAGAACAAATAAATAGAGAAAATCAATAAAACCAAAAGCTGGTTCTTTGAGAAGACCAATAAAATTGGCAAACCCCGAGCTAGACTAACAAAGGAAAAAAAGGCAGAAAATGCAAATAAATACAATCTGAAATGAAAGGGGGGAAGTTACAACTGACCCCACAGAAATAAAAAGAGTCAGAAGAGGGTATTAAGAGAAACTGTATGCTAACAAATTAGACAACCTAGATGAAACGGACAAATTCCTAGAAATGCACAACCAACCTACACTGATGCTACAAGAAATACAAGAACTGAACAAACCAAACACATATAAGGAGACTGAATCCATCATCAAAAATCTCCCAGCAAAGAAAAGTCCAGGACCAGATGGCTTCACAGGTAAATTCTACCAAACATTTCGAAAAGAATTAACACCAATCCTGTTTAAACTCTTCCAAAAAATTGAAGAGGGAAAATTACCCAACACATTTTATCATGCCAACATCATCCTAATACCAAATCCAGATAAACGTATTACAAGAAAATTACAGACCAATCTCTCTCATGAACATAGATGCAAAAATTCTCAACAAAATACTTGCAAATCGAATCCAAAAGTCTTATACATCACGACTATATCAGTCAGCCAAAGGACTGCTGATGCAAAATGCCAGAAATCTGCTGGGTGTTATAAAGGATATTTATTTGAGGTAGGAACTTACAGTTACCAGGCCAGAAAACATAAGTTACTTCCCTCACCAAAGTTTATATTTACATGTTGGAGCAAGATGGCTGCCGACGTCTGTGAGGGTTCAGGTTTCGTGGGTTCCTCTCTTCCCAGGTCTTGCTTCTCTCTGGGTTTTTTCCACAAGGTCAGCTATAGACTATCAAGTGAATGGCTCTCTGTCTCCTTGGGATTTCTGCTGTGTCTAAGGAGCGATCTCTATTCCTCTGTGTTCTTTTCCTGGCTCAGGTCCTCTTTTCCACGGCTTGCTTCTCTTTCCTGTGTGCTTACTTCCTAGGGCTCCAGCTCAAGACTCCAGCATCAAACCCCAAATCAAAACTCCAACATCAAAAACCCCCAACTCTGTCCTTTGCCATGCCTTTTATCTGTAAGTTCATACCCACTAAGGGGCAGGGACTCAACACCTTACTGACATGGCCCAATCAAAATCCTAATTATAATTTAATCATGCCCAGGTACAGACTAGTTTACAAACATAATCCAATATCTGTTTTTGGAATTCATAACTGTATCAAACTGCTATGATGATCAAATGGGATTTATTCCTGGTATGCAAGGCTGTTTTAACATAAGAAAATTAATCAGGGAAGCGGATGTGGCTCAACTGATAGAGCATCTGCCTACAACATGGGAGATCAAGGGTTCAGTACCCAGGACCTCCTGGCCTGTGTGGGGAGTTGGCCCACGTGCAGTGCTGCCACACGCAAGGAGTGCCACACCATGCGAGGACGCTCCCTGCGTAGGGGTGTCCCATACGTAAGGAGTGCACCCACAAGGAGAGCTACACCGTGCAAAAAAAGCGCAGCCCACCCAGGAGTGGTGCCACACATATGGAGAGAGGACGCAGCAAGATGATACAACAAAAAGAGACAGAGATTCCCAGCCACCTGACAAGAATGCCAGTGGTCACAGAACACACAGCAAATGGACAGAGAGCAGACAAGGGGGGTGGGAGTGGGAAGGGGAGAGAAATAAAAATAAATCTTTAAAAAAAACCAAACCAATCGACATAGTATGCCACATTAACAAATTGAAGGAAAACAAACACAGGATCATCTCAATCAATGCAGAAAAGGCACTGGGCAAAATCCAGCATCCTTTTTTGATAAAAATGCTTCAAAAGATAGGAATAGAAAGAAAATTCCTCAACATGATAAAAGGCATTGTTTTAGTCGGCCAAGGGGGTGCTGATGCAAAATGTGAAGAATTATTTGGGGTAAGATAGGAGTTTACAGATACCAGGCCATAAGCATAAGTTACTTTCCTCACCAAAGTCTATTTTCACATGTTGGAGCAAGATGGCTGCCAACATCTGCAAGGGTTCAGGCTTCTTGGGTTCCTCTGGGCTCAGCAACTCTGTTTTCTCCTCAAGGTCAGCTGTAGACTATCAGGTGAATGGCTCTGTCTCTCTCCCTGGGGTCTGCTGCGTCTAAGGCGCCGTCTTTATTCCTCTGTGTTCTTCTGGCTCAGGTCTTCTTTTCCCGGAGCTTGCTTCTCTTTCCTCTGTGTGCTGACTTCCTGGGGCTCCAGCATAAGACTACAACATCAAACTCCAACATCAGAAAAAACCCCAACTCAGTCCTTTGCCATGTATTTTATCTATGAGTCCCCACCCACCAAGGCATGGGGACTCAACACCCTAATGACATGGCCCAATCAAAGCCCTAATTATAACTTAGTCATGTTCAGGTAGAGACCAAATTACAAACATAATCCAATATCTATTTTTGGAATTCATAACTATATCAAACTGCTGCAGGCATATATGAAAAACCCACAGCCAACACCATATTCAGTGCAGAAAGGTTGAAAGCTTCCCTCTAAGATCAGTGAGACAAGGATGCCCACAGTTATCACTGTTATTCAATATTATACTAGAAGTTCTAGCTAGAGCAATTAGACAAGGAAAGAAAATTAAAGGCATCCAAATAGGGAAAGAGGAAGTAAAACTCACTGTTTGTGGATGACATGATCCTGTACTTAGAAAATTCTGAAGTATCCATGACAAAGCTACTTGAGCTAATAAATGAGTTCAGCAAAGTGGCAGGATTCAAGATCTACATGCAAAAATCAGTAAGGTTTTGGTACACTAGTACTGAACAATCTGAAGAGGAAATCAGAAGAAAAATTTCATTTTCAATAGCAACAAAAAGACTCAAATACCTAGGAATTAATTTAAACAAAGAAGTACAGGACCTATATGCAGAAAACTACAAAACAATGCTAAAAGAAAATTTAAAAGACCTATACAAATGGAAAGATATTCCATGTTCATGAATTGGAAGAAAAACTATCATGAAGATGTCAATCTTACTCAAACTGATTTATAGATTCAATGCAATACCAATCAAAATCCCAACAGCCTACTTTACAGAATTAGAAAAGGCAATTACCAAATTCATTCGGAAGGGAAAGTGCACCCAAATAGCCAAAAGCATTCTAAAAGCAAAAAAAGAGTGACATAGGAGGAATTTCCCTGCCTGACCTTGAAACATATTACCAAGCTACAGTGGACAAAACAGCATGTACTGGCATAAAGATAGACACATCGGTCAGTGGAACAGAATTGAGAACCCAGAAATAAGCCCTCACCTATACAGTCAACTGGTTTTTGACAAACCTACCAAGTCAATTTTTTTTTTAAAGATTTTTTTTTTAATTTCTCTCCCCTTCCGCCCCCCTCCCAGTTGTCTGCTCTCTGTGTCCATTTGCTGTGTGTTCTCCTGTGACCTCTTCTATCCTTATCAGCCACCAGGAATCTGTGTTTCTTTTTGTTGCGTCATCTTGCTGCATCAGCTCACCGTGTGCGGTGCCATTCTTGGGCAGGTTGCACTTTCTTTCACGCTAGGCAGCTCTCCTTATGGGTGAACTCCTTGCGCATGGGGCTCCCCTACGCGGGGGACACCCCTGTGTGGCATGGCACTCCTTGCGCGCATCAGCACTGCGTGTGGGCCAGCTCCACACAGGTCAAGGAGGCCCAGGGTTTGAACCACGGACCTCCCATGTGGTAGGCGGACGCCCTATCCATTGGGCCAAGTCTGCTTCCCCCAAGTCAATGTTAACGGGACAAAACAGTCTTTTCAACAAATGGTGCTGGGACAACTGGATATCGATAGCCAGAAGGATGAAGGAGAACCCCTATGTCACTCCCTATAACAAAATCAACTCAAAATGGATCAAAGACCTAAATACAAAAGCCAGGACCATAAAACCACTAGAAGAAAATGTAGGGAAACTTCTTCAATACCTTGTGGTAGGTGGAGGTTTCTTGGACCTTACACCTAAAGCACACACAACAAAAGAAACAATAGCTAAATGGGATCTTTTCAAAATTAACCACTTTTGCACCTCACAGGACTTTGTCAAAGGGTGAAAAGGCAGCCTACTCAGTGGGAGAAATTATTTGGAAATCACATGTCTGATAAGGGTTTAATATCATATCCAGGATATATAAGGAGATGTTACAACTCAACAATAAAAAGACAAATGGCCCAATTTAAAAATGGGCAAAAGACTTGAATAGACATTTGTCCAAGGAAGAAATACAAATGGCAGAAAAACGCATGAAGAAATGCTCAACATCGCTAATGATTAGGGAAATGCAAATCAAAACTACAATGAGATACCATTTCACACTATCAGAATGGCCACTATTAAAGCGACAGAAAACTACAAGTGCTGGAGAGGATGTGGAGAGATAGGAACACTTATTCACTGTTGGTGGGAATGCAGAATGGTACTGTCACTGTGGAGGACTGTTTGGCACTTTCTAAAGAAGTTGAATATAGATTTGCCATGTGACCCTGCAATACCACTACTGCGTATATACTCAGAAGAACTGAGAGCAGTGACACGAACAGACATCTGCATCCTGATGTTCATGGCGGCATTACTCACAATTGCCAAAAGTTGAAAACAACCCAGGTGTCTCTCAACAGATGGATGGATAAACAAACTGTGGTCTAGTCACACGATGGAATATTACGCAGCTGTAAGAAGAAATGAAGTCGTGAAACATATGAAAACATGGATGCACTTGCAGGACATTAAGTTGAGCCAAGCAAGGCAGTCACAAAAGGACAATTATATGATTGCGTTACTATGAACCAAATATATTGTGTAACATATTGTATGATTCAAAAATAAATTTATATGTATCTAGTACATTTAAATGAGAAATGTATGTTTTTATTCAAAAAAAAAAAAAAGGGAGGATGGGGATGGATGGGTAGATCAGGGTATATTAGGGGCAGGAAGATTCTCCTGTGTGATACTGCAGTGACAAACGCATGGCATTGTGTACTGTCAAGGCCCATAAACTGTACAGCATAAAGTGTAAACCATAATGTAAACCATAGACCTTGATTAGTAACAGTGCTTCGATATTGGAAACCACGCATCTGATAAGGGTATGAAATCCATGTAATATAAAGAGGTCATATGACTTAATAATAAAAAGTCAAGCAACCCAATCAAAAATGGGCAAAAGACTTGAATAGACCTTTCTCCCAAGAGGAAATGCAAATAGCCAAAAAGCACATGAAAAAATGCTCAAAATCAGTAGCTATTAGGGAAATGCAGATCAAAGCTACAAGATACCACCTCACGCCTTTTAGAATGGCCATTATTTAAAAAACAGAAAACTACAAGTGCTGGAGAAAATGTGGGGAAAAAGGAACACTCCTTCACTGTTGGCAGGGAATGTGGAATGGTGCAGCCCCTGTGGAGGACAGTATGGCAGTAACTCAAGAAGCTGAATATAGATCCAACAATCTTGTTACTAGTTATTCAGAAGAACTGAAAGCAAGGACACAAACTGACATTTGCACACTGATGTTTATAGCAATATTATTCACAACTGCTAAAATATGCAACCAGCCCAAGCATCATCAACCAACGAATGGGTAAACAAAATGTATATACACACAACGGAATACTATTCAGCCTTAAGAAGAAATGAAATTGGGATGCATATGACAACGTCGATGAATCTAGAGCATATTATGTTGAGTGAAATAAATCAGGCACATTAGTATGAACTAAATAAGAGTTAAACTCTATAGTATCAGTTATTAAGAAATAGAATGTGGGTAGAGAATGGGGGCTGATGCTTAATGTACATAGTACTGTTAATGAAGTTAATTGTAAAAGTGTGGAAATGAATAAAATTGAAAGTAACCACATCATAGTGAGTATAACTAACACTGCTGATTTATAAATGTGACTGTGGCTGAAAGGGGTAGGTAACCTAGGGACATAAATGTCAATTGAAAGGAACCTACAGAACAATCTAGGGAATGTATAACAACAGTGATTTCAGTGGTGGATAAAGATTGTGGTTAATAGTATAAATATAAAAATGCTCTTCTTTTACAAAGTGCTAAGAATATGGTGACACGTAGGAAAATTACAATTAATATAACTTATGGATGATATTTAACAGTAATATTGTAAAATTTTGCAGCAACGGCAAGAAGATATTTTAATATGAAGGGACAACAATAGGGGATATAAAGGGGCATGTGATTTTTCCCTTTTGGAGTAATGAAAAGTTGTAAAATTGATTGAGGTGATGACAGCACAACTCTGTGATGAAAATGAGAGCGACTGAGTGTACACTTTGAATGGACTGTACAAGGCATGGGACTGTACAACACAGGGAATCCAGTGGTAGAAGATGGGCTGTGGTTAACAGAACAAACATGAACATGTTCTCTCCTGATTAATATATAATACTAATATATGGTGTTAATAATTGTGTGGGTTGGGGAAAATACACCAAATGTATGCTATGGGATATAGTTAGTAGTAATATACATATATTTTTTATCCCCTCCCCTTGTGGCTTTTTGTGTGCTGTCTGCTCTCTGAGTCTATTCATTATGCATTCTTCTGTGTATTTTATTTTTATTTATTTCCGCCCCCTTGTGGCTTGTTTTGCTGTCTGCTCTCTGTGTCTGTTCGCTGCATGCTCTTCTGCGTTATTGCTTGTCTCCCTTTTTTTTGTTGCGTCACCTTGCTGAGTCAGCTCTCTGCGGCGCTTGCAGGCCGGGGGCTCTCTGCAGCATGCAGGTGAGCCTGCCTTCACAAGGAGGCCCTGGGATGCGAACCCAGGGCCTCCCATATGGTAGACAGGAGCCCAACTGATTGAGCCACAGCCGCTTCCCCAGAAGTAATATTTTGATGATGTTTTTTCATAGTATGTAGCAAATATTTTCACAACATTGCAAGGTGTTGGTGGTGGGGAGATGTATGGGAGCCTTGTATGACGATATGCATGTTTATTTTGTAAATTCACAAATTTTACAGAACACTTATTGTTTATGTATGTTCATGTATGAATGATAAAGGAGATGTGGCTCAAGCAGTTGGGTGCTCGCCTACCACATGGGAGGTCCTGGGTTTAGTTCCCGGTGTTTCCTAAGGATGAGCAAGGCAACACAGCACGGGACACAACAAGCAGGGCGCAGATATGGCTTAAGCAATTGGGCGTCTCCCTCCCACACAATTCAGTTCCTGGCACCTCCTAAAAGAGAACGAGCAGGAAGAGCACACACCAAGTGCAAAACAACGAGATGGGGGATAAATAAATACATAAATACAAACATACATACATAAATGTGTAAAAAAAGATGGGCAAAAGATTTAAGTAGATATTTCTCTTCTAACAAAGAAGATATACAAAAGGCCAAATAAAAAATACAGATGTTCAATATCATTAGCCAGTAGGAAAATAATCAAAAGCACAATGAGGTACTTCCTAACACCCCCTAGAATGGTTATTATAAAAAACTGGAAAATAACTGTTGGCAAGGATGCAGAGAGATAGGAACCTCAGTACACTGTTGCCAGGAATGGAAAATGTTACAGTACCCACGGAAAATAATTTGGCAGTTCCTTGAAAAATTAACCATAGAACTGAAGGAAGATGCCATAGTAGGAAGCCCCAGGAATCAGTCCCTTCAACAAAAAAAAACTATTAAACTGGCAAGAAGTATTTCAATCACCTATTTTGAAACTCTGGAGTCTAGTAGAGCACTGTGCAGCATCCAGGGAAGAAAGGAAGGAAAGGGCTGGTAAACTGCCATAAATATAGGTACTGATACCTTCTGTGCAGTGGCTACCGTCCCCCCACAGCATGACAGGAGGAGTGGGGGCTGCTGCCTGGGACCGGTGCAGCTTGCCAGTACTAGGATGGGCTGTAAAGACCTAGTCTTCAAAATCTCGGGGTGGGGTGTGGACTGATCCCTGACTGCGTCATGGCTGGCTCGGAGGTGGCCATTGTTCTAATCCTTTTAAATCAAAAGAGGCAGAAGAATCTTAAAGAGATAAAACCTATTATTATTTTTTAAGGTTTTGCACTTTCCTTTCCCTCATTGGGAAAGGAAAATAGTTTGGAAGTGTCACAATTTGATGGCTCCAGCCCTAATTAAAACAATCCAAAAAACCTCTCAGTCCCAGAGGACTTGGGAGAACAAGATTTCTAGAGTTATAACACCATAATAGTCAAAATGTCCAGTTCTCAACAGAAAATTAAAAAACATACACCTGGGAAGAGTGTAGAAAGAGTGGGGGGGGGGGGAGCAGGGGAATATGATTCATTCAAAGGAAAAAAGAATGTGCCAGAAACCATCCCTGAGGAAGCTCATACATTGGAACTACTAGTCAGATCTTAAATCAACTGTCTTAAATATGCCCAGTGGGCTAAAGGAATCCATAGACAAGGAACTATAGGAAATTAGGAAAACATCTGACCAAAATTAAGAAATAGAAATTATAAAAGGGAACCCAACAGAAATTCTGGAGCAGCAAAATAAAGTAACTGAAATGAAAAACTCATTAGATGGATTCAACAGCAAATCTGAACAAACAGAAGAAAGGATCAGTGAACTTGAAGACAAGACAATTGGAATTATCCATTGTGAGACGCACAAAGAAAAAAATCACGAAGAAAAATGAAGAGCCTGAGGGGCCTGTGGGACACCATCAAACGTACCAACATATACATCAGTGGAGTCCCAGAAGGACTGAGAGAAAGGGGGTAAAATATTTGAGAAAATAATGGCCCAACACTTTGGATAAATGTACAAGGCATGGGATTGTATAACACAGTGAACCACGTGGTGGAAGATGGACTGTGATTAACAGTACAAATATGAGAGTGTTCTCTCATGAGCTATAACAGACATACAACACTAATACATAGTGGTAATAATAGGGGTGTATGGAAAAATATACCAAGTGTACTCTATGGACCATAGTTAGTGGTAATAGTCTGATAATATTCTTTTATAATCTGCAAAAACAGTTCCACAATAATGTAAAGTGTCAGTGGATGGATGATGTATGGGAATTCTGCACATTGTGCATGACTGTTTTGTAAGCTCACAACTTCTCAAATAAGAAAAAAAAAATGGCCCACAATTTCCCAAATGTGATGAAAGACATGAAATACATGGCCAAGAAGCTCAATGAACTCCCTGGCAGGGTAGACGCTAAGCCACATTACAGCAAAGTTGTCAAAATCCAAGAACAAACGAGATTTTGAAAGCAGCAAAAAGAAAGCAATTTGACACACACAAGGGATCCCTAGTAAGAGGAACAGCAGAGGGATTTCTCATCAGAAATCATGGAGGCCAGAAGACAGTGGGATGACATATTTAAAGTCTTCAAAGAAAAAAAACCCAAAACTGTCAACTGCAAGAATTCTATATCCAGCAAAACTATCTTTTGAAAACGAAAGAAAATTAAGACACTTACAGATAAACAAAAGGTTAGAGAGTTCATACCAGGAGACCTGCCTCTACAGGAAATGCTAAAAGGATTCTTTCCAACTGAGGGAGCCGATGTGGCTCAAGCAATTAGGCACCTACCTCCCACATGGGAAGTCCCAGCTTCAGTTTCTGGTGCCTCCTAGAGAAAATGAGCAGATGCCACAAGCAGCAAGATGCCGCAACCAAGCAGATGCTGCAACTAAGCTGATGCTGCAACCAGCAGGGAGTAGAAGTGGCTCAGGCCCACACAGGAGGTCCCAGGTTCAGTTCCTGGTGCCTCCTGAAGCAGACAAGCAAACAATGAGCAGATAGACGAGGGAGCCATGAAGGGTGGGGGGTGGAATAAAGGAAATAAAGTGGAAAAAAAAAAAAGGGAAACTAGAAAGTAACTGAAATCATAAAAAGAGATAAAGAACATTGGTAAAGATGATTACATAGGTAAAGTAAATATAAAATCTTGTATTATTGTATTTTGGGCTTATAGTTCCTCCCCGCCCCAATATGACTTAACAGACAAATGTATCATATAATGTTCTAAATCTATGTCAATGGGCATATAATGCATAAACATACAATCTGAGATGATAACAATATAAGGGAGGATGGACAGAGTTATTTAGGATTAGAAAATTTTTTATACTGAAACTAAGTTGGTATTAGTGGAACTAGGTTGTTATTAGTTTAAAATGTTCACTGTAATTACAAAGGTAACCACAAATAAAATAACTAAAAAAATTAGAGGAAAGGAAAAAAGAAGAAAATCAATAAGGTATACTAGATAAAGAACCAAATAGGAAAAAAAAAAGCAGTAATGTAGTAACTGCAGTGGACTTTTAGATTTAATGCCAAAAGCAAAAGCAATAAAAGAAAAAATGGACTTCATCACAAATAGGGAGTGGGGCACATGGGAATCCAGTCACAGTTTTTATGTAACATTTATGTAGTCTAAGCATCTTTAAAAATTAATAATTTTTAAAAAGTATTTTTTAAAAATCTATGCAAAGGACATTACAAGGAAAGTGAAAAGACAACCTATAGAATCAGAGAAAATATTTGGAAACCATATATCTGAAAAAGGTTTAATATCCAGAACATAGAAAGAACTTCTATAACTCATCAAAAACAACCCAATTAAAATGGGTCAAGGATTTGAATAAACATTTCTCCAGTGAAGATATCTAGATGGCCAATAAGTATTTGAAAAGATCAACATCATTAGCTGTTTAAAAAATGCAGATTAAAACTACAACGTGGGAAGCAGATATGGCTCAAGCTGTTGGGCGCCCGTCTACTACATGGGAGGTCCTGGGTTCAGTTCCTGGTGCCTCCTAAAAAAGACATGCAAGACAGCTAGCTGACACAATGAGAAGACACAACAAGAAAACACAGTAAGAGACACAACAAGCAGGGAGGGAAAGTGGCTCAAGCAATTGGGTGCCTTCCTCCCATGGGAGGTCCTGGGTTCAGTTTCTGGTGCCTCCTAAAAAGAAGATGAGCAGACAGAGCGCACACAATGAACAGACACAGGGAGCAGGCAGCAAGAGCAAACAATGGGGGTGGGGAGAGAAATAAATGAAAAAAACATATCTTTTAAAAAAAGAAAAAAACTACAATGAACTACCACTTCACACCCCAGTAGGATAGTTATTATTACAGCAAACAAAACACTGAAAAGTGCTGGCGAGAATGTGGAGAAATAGGAGCCCTCCTTCATTATTGGTGGAACACAAAATGGTGCAACCCCTGTGGAAAACAGTTTGGCGGTTCCTCAGAAAGTTAAGCATGGGGAGTGGGTGCAGCTCAAAGGTTAAGCATGTACAATAAAAGTGAAAAAGCAAGTTAAATATAGAATTACCATATGACATGACCCGGCAATTCCACCCCTAGGTATACATCCGAAAGAAATGAAAGGAGGGACTCAGACTAATATTGTACACCAATGTTCATCACAGCATTACTCACAATAATCAAGAGGGGGAAGCAACCCAAGTGTCCATCAGAAAGTGAATGGATGTAGAAACTGTGGTCTATGCATTCGATGGACTATTATTCAGCAGTAACAAGAGGTGAAGTGTTGGGACATGCTACATCAGGGATGAACCTTGAAGATGTCATGCTGAGTGAACAAAATAAGCCTGGTATGCAGCAAGATGATGCAACAAGAGACACAGGGGAGAGGAAATGAGAGGGCATAGCGGAGCAGGGAGCTGAGGTGGCGCAAGAGAGTAATCGCCTCTCTGCCGCTCCGCAGAGTCCCGGGATTGGTTCCTGGAGCTGCCTAATGAGAACACAAGCAGACAAAGAAGATCACACAGCGAATGGACAGAGAGAGCAGACAATGGGGGGGAATTGGGCGGGAGGGGGGAATAAATTTTAAAAATATGTATAATAAAAAAATCTTAAAAAAAAAAAATAAACCAGACACAGAAGGACAACTATTTTATGATTTGCTTACATGAAAGAGGATAAGCAAATTCATAAAGACCAAAAGCAGAACAGTGGTTTACCTGGTGGGGGGTGGGGGAATGGGAGTCTCTGTAAACAAGTAGGAGTTCTGGGTTGGAATGAAGCAAATGGTCTGGAAGCAAATAGTAGTAATAGTAAAAGCTACACAGTATTGTCAATGTACTTAACGCTAATGAATTGTTCGCTTAAAACAGCTTAACTGATTTTTATGTCATGTATGCTTTATGACAATTAAATGTAAACAAATGAATGATTAAAGATTAGAAACTCAAGAGTTAAACACAGAAGTACCATATGACCCAGCCATCTCACGTCTAGATAGATAGCCAAAAGAACTACAAGCAGGGCCTCAAACAGATATTTGGACACCAAAGGGTTCATTGTAGCGTTATTCCCAACAGCCAAAAGGTGGAAGCAACCCAAATGCCCACCAACAGACGAACACATAAACAAAATGTGCTCTAACCGAGCAATGGAGTGTTACTCAGCCTTAAAAAAGTCACTTACGCAGATGAACCTGGAAGACAATCATATTGAGTGAAATAAATCAGACACAAAAAGGACAGAAACTGCATGATTCCACTTACGTGAGACAGTTAACTAAGAAACGGGGTGCAGGGGAGGGGGAGGGGGAGTTAGTCCAGAGGGGCACAGGGTTCTGTCTGGGGTTATGACAACCTTCTGGTAACAGGAGGTGGTGAATGTGATGAATCCCACTGCATGGTATGCCTGGGAGCAGCTGAGATGGGCAAGTCTCAGTAGCATGCATGCTTCTAGAATTAAAAAATAAATAAAAGCACTAAAGAGACACTGACAATGAAATTCAATAACACAGGATCCTGGACCAGATCTATTAATGGAGAAGAGTCCAGATGAACATTACTGGGATATATGGGAAAAAAAAAAAAAAGGGAATATAGAGCAAAACCTTTCTATCAGCGTTCAGTTTCTTGAACTTGATCACTGCACTTCAGGTGGTTACATAAGGGATATCCTGTCCTGAGGAAATGTACATGGCAGGACTGACTGCAAGGACTATGAGGGGTACAATTTAAATTTTAGAAAATAAACCAGCTGATGGATAGGTGGATAGAATGATACGGCAAATGGGGCAAAATGTTAAAAATTGGTTGAGCCGCATGTCTGGGGGTAGGCAGGGTGTACTGAATTCTCTGATTGAGGTTTATAATATTCTTGTTAACTGACCTGTAAGTTTGAGAGTATTTAAAAATTAAAAGTTAATTTTTTTTCCTCTTATTCCCTTATGTGTTAAAACTTCCACAGCTATCCTGGACCGACTTTGTTCCTTTGATATTCTCTGCTTTTACACTAATTTTACTGCCCTGACAGATAATGGGCTCTTCTTGCTGTCATTTCCAAGGTCCCACCATCTGGCCCTGCACTGTCACTGGGACACACGTCCCTGCTGCTCTGGTCCAACCTGTATCTCCCCTCCCCTCTCAGGTGGGGGCAGGTTCTCTCTCCCTCAGAGGGTGCCTCCGTGCCCCCGTCCGCCTTCCGGTCACTTCCCACGCTGCCCACGCCCTCCAGCCTCACCTGCCGTGCCCATCTCTAAACCCTGGGCCTCTCTCCTGTCCTGTGCTGGTCCCTGTGGCCCCTGAGCCCTGTCCCAAAGACGAACCCCTTGAGCTCCAGACACCACAGCGAGCTTCGAAAGCACAAGCGCTGCCTCCGAGGGACAGTCCCCTGGCCTTTCTGTGCTCTTGGGGCTCAGAGCACCTGCACCCCCTGAAATTGTGACAGGCCTTACAGCAATTCTGCCAAAAGCAAACCCACCACTACCCTTTCTTAAAAGTGAATCGACAGAGTTTACTTTCCTCGATATCTTATGCTTTGTTTCCCTTTGGGACTATTTTATCACTAATATTTTTAACCAGGGAAATACTGTGAAAAAAAAAATGACAAAAACCCACCCACTTGTGCAATGATCACGGCCAAGACTGTGGCGTAGCCACACCTGATCATGCACCAAACTGTCACCAACGGTTCCCAGATGGCTCTAGACTTTCAGGACACAGCAAAAGCAGGGTCCCAAATCACGTGAAAGGTGAAATGTTCGCCTGCTGCGTAGAAACGCGCGGCCACCGGCACTTGCCTTGGAGATCAGCTCATCGTGGTTGGCCAGGTGCGCCCTGCAGTGGATGCAGCTGTAGGTGCGGTGACAGTGGGGCAGGTAGGCTTGGAACGTCTTGGACTTGGTCATCTTTACCATCTCTGCCGGGCGCTCCTCACTCGGCTCGGGGCTGGCGCTGGAAGAACCGCGGCTCAGCTGGACCCTCGGACAAGGGAGGCACTGGAAGACGCAGGCCAGAGCCGCTGCTGTCCAGGGGGCGTGGGGCGCCGTCCACACCGCGGGGAGGGGGGAGAAACGTCACAGCCTGTCGGGGCAGAGAGACAGCAGGGCCTTGTGGAGGGCAGGTCCCTCGAGGGCCCTGCCGCGGGGTCACGTGTTTAAAGAAGGGGGCGGTGAGGAATAGAGGCTGAAGATCAAGTTCTTTACTATGGATTTTATATTAAAAGAATATTAATATAGAATCACTGTCTACACCTTCTGAATTGAACTGGACGTAGCAAGTGGGCCACTTCGCATTGGATCAGGTACATCTGGCACCACGTGTGGCCTCAGGAGCATCAGGAGGTTCCCTTCTGCCCCCGGCCCCACCGCCCGATGACAGGCCTCAACCATCACCCCCAGATCATGTAAAGTGACTCAGCACCATGACATTTACCAATTCGAGGGGCAGATTCGACATTAAGAAATGACATCTCACTTAAAAAAGCACAAACTCCAAGTGGCTGATGCCACGTTTTCCCAGGTGACAGCAGCTTCTGCTCACCCTTGGGACAGTTCTGGGGGGGAGAGGGGGAAGGTCGGGCACGTGAGGATTTTCTTCCAGGGCCAACCGAATGGGACTGTCCCCAGCCCAAGACCCCTCCCCCTGCCCGCTCCCCTCCTGCCAACCTTCTCCAAAGCGGCAGGGCTTCACCCCGCCTGCTGCGCCAACCCGGTGCCAAGCCGGCCACCCCCCAGCACATCGCAGGCGGCTGGCCCCACCTGACGGGCGCCCCCACCGGGGAGCTCCAAGGCTCCCCCTCCCTAGCCGGGGTCCTTCCCTGGGGCCCCGTCCTTCCGGCTCCCTCCGCCAGCCCCACCAGGGCTCGCCTCTGCCGCCCACGGTCCCCTTGGCACAGTTCGTCTTGCATGAGGGGTCAACTTCTTAAATTTCAGAATTAAAAGTTTTGAATCGGCAGAAAATACCGTCTGTAATCCTGTGACTGGTACAGCACGAAACGCCTGCGGGCCGAGTACAGGCACTCGCCTCCTTCCGCGCCCTCGCCCGGCGCCCTCGCCCGGTGCCCGCCCCGGGGCGCCGCCTGGCTCCCCGCCCCCCCTCGCCGCTCGCCTGCGGGGTCGCGCACACGGGCCTGCGCCCCTGGGCCACCCCGTGCGCCCCTTTGCTCTCGTCCGCCGGTTCCCGCGCCGACGTGCCCCAGTGTGTCGCTGCGGGTGGGGCGGTTCCGGGAGGGTTGTAAACGCGTCGCTGGTCACATCGTATCTCCTGGCGCGGGGCAGCGCTCCGCCGGGTGGTCCTCGGAGCTGAAGGCAAGGCCGCGCTCTGGCCTTGGGGGAGGGCGGCAGCCGCAGGCGGGAGCACAAGCACCGATCGTCTTCGCACTTGCCCACTCGAGATGCCGAGTGTTTCCACCTTCGCCAGCTGGAGGGGGCGGGCAGAACCTCGCAGGGCTCACAGGTGCTTCGCTCCACGACTCACCCGGCCAAGCGCCTTCCACACGCGAGATGGTCACGGTTCTTCTTCGGCCCTTTTCAAATGTTTTTCCCCTTTTCTCTTGGGTTGCTGATGCTTTCCTATTGATTTGTGGGAGTATAGGTATATTCTGAAAACTAAAGCACACATAGGCAGAGTCTACTGTGTGCCTCAGAACTGATCCCACCTCCAGGAAGAAACAGAAAGGCAGGTCTGGCCTGGATTCACAGCCCAAGTCTAACCCGTCAGACGGCAACCAGATCTCTCAAGTGGTGGCACCAGGCACCTGGCAGAAGCCCCCACAAGCTGCGAGTCCAGTTTGGAGGAACGTGTCCTCACCTTCAGATCTGAAAAAGTCCCTCAAGTAATTTTTCAAGGGCAATGAGCAACACAGTCAGAAATAGCACACGAGGGAACAAGGCACCATGAGCAAGCAGAGGTGAGTAGCAGGAACAGACCCACAAAGACTCAACACTTTCACTGGCAGATACAGACTCTATAACTCCTCTGCTTACTAAGTCTAAGGAAATAAACAAGCCTGAAAATACCAGCAGGGAACAACAAACTACAAAAAGTGATCTTGCAGATTTAGGGAAAAACCAACAGAACTTGAATAAACAGCATTAAACTCAATGGGTTTAACAGCAAAAGAGAACTGTTGAACTGGAAGCTAGATCAGAATAAGTTACTCTGAATAAAGCAGAGAGAGAAAAATAGAAAATATCGGTATTAAACTAAGAGACCCAAAGGAGTTGGGAAGATATTTATGTGGGTGTATAGGAGGAGAAGCAAGAGCTGATGACTGAGGATTTTCCAGAATTGCTGAAAGACACCAATCCACAGACTTAAGAGACCCAATAATCCAAGCAGGATAAGTGAATATAAAGCCACACGTAGACACATCCTAATGAAAGTGCAGCATACAAAAAAAGGGGGGAGAGGGGTAGTTGTTGTAGCTCAGTGGCTGAGTGCCTCCTTCCCATGTACGAGGCTCCAGGTTCAATCCCTGGTACCTCCTAAAAAAATAGTCTCAAAGGTATCTAGAAGGGGGGGGGGGGGAAGAGTACCTTCTCTATAGAACAACTTTCTTGTAAAAAAATGGAACCCAAAAGGCATAGAGAAAGTTATCTTGAAGGTTCTAAAAGATAACTTCTATCCCAGAAGTCTGTAGCCAATGAAAATATCATTCAAGAATTAGGGCTTATCCACTAAGATGGCTATTATCAAAACAACAAAAAGGAGATCACAGGTGTTGGCAAGATGTGGAGAAATCGGAACTTTCCTACACTGCTAGTGGAAATGTAAGATGGTGCAGCCGCTGTGGAAAACAGTGTCAGCTCTTCAAAAAGTTAAACATAGAACAACCATGACTTGGCAGCTCCATTCCTAGGTATATTCCCCAAAGAATGGAATGCACGGACTGGAAGAGATACTCACACACCAAAGTGCACAGCAGTATTATTCACAAAGCCAAAAGGTGGAAGCAACCCAAGTGTCCATCAACAGATGAATGGATAAAAAAAATGTGGTGAGACCATATGATGGAATATTAGTCAGCATGAAAAGCACTGATACCTGCTACAACATGGATGAACTCTGAAGACATTACATTAAATGAGAGAAGCCAGACGCAAAGGCCACCTTGTGTATGATTGCACTTACATGTAACACTTAGAAAAGGCAAATACAGAGAGCCAGAAAGTAGATTACAGGTGACCAGGGACAGGGAGGGGAGAATGGAGAATTACTCCCTAACAGCAGTGGGTGCAGAGTTTCTGTTTGGGGTGATGGCAGTTCTACTCGTGGCTGGTGGTGATGGTGGCACAGTGCTGTGGATGTCACTGACGGCACTGAACTGTGCGCACGAAAAGTGAACGTGCGGGCAGCGGAGGTAGCTCAGTGGCTGAGTGCCTGCTTTCCACATATGAAGTCCTGGGTTCAATCCCCGGAACCTCCTAAAAAAATAAATAAATAACTTAAGTTTCTGACCCAAAATAAAATCAAGTTAAAAAAAAAAAAAAGTGAACATGGGAAACTCTAGGATATGTATGTGTTACCATAACCCCCAAAAAAGGAAAACAGAGGACGCTGTGAGGCAGGTCCAGGTCTGTATGTTGCAGTCACCGCACTTCTGACAATGCTGAGAAATCAAACCTGTGTGTTCTGTGTCTGCTTGCACCCTCGGAGACACGGGAAACAGCGTCTTTTTTTGTTGTTGTTGCATCATCTTGCTGCGTCAGCTCTCCATGTGTGCGGCGCCATTCCTGGGCAGGCTGACTTTTTTCACATGGGTGGCCCTTCTTACGGGGCACACTCCTTGCGCGTGGGGCTCCCCTACAGGGGGGACACCCCTGCATGGCAGGGCACTCCTTGTGCGCATCAGCACTGCGCATGGGCCAGCTCCACATGGGTCAAGGAGGCCTGGGGTTTGAACCGTGGACCTCCCATGTGGTAGGCGGACGCACTATCCATTGGGCCATGTCTGCTTCCCTCTTTCTTTATTTTTGAGGTACTGGGGCTGGGATTAAATCCAGGACCTTGTGTGTGGGAAGCCGGCACTCATCCACTGAGCCACATTGGCCCCCAAGCAGGTGGTCTAATGGCGTCTGTGTCCCCCGTCCCCCCCGGGTGGCCCGAGCTGCAAGCGTCCATGTCCCCTGTGAGACGGGGCCAGCACCACATGCCTGGCCCCTCAGGTGATCAAAAATTCAAACTTAAGTCCTAGTCAAGTTTCACCCCCTAATTCAAGTCAAGGAAGTGGAGCCCAGAAGTACCCATTCCCCAAAAACGGGGCTGCCAGCAGCTGGTGGTGAGGCCCTGAGGTGACACTGAGACGACCGCTCTCGCAGGGGAGGGCGCGAGGGGTGGCTGGGCAGAACCAGGGACGGCTTTTGCAGGGAGGGACGGAGGTGCTGCGTCCTGAGGACCGCTAGACGGCGACTGGGGCCGGGTGGCAGGGCCGCCCAAGGCAAGCGGCAGGCGCGAGGCAAGCTGCTCCCAAGCCTGCGTCCGGGCGCCGGGGACGCGAGGGCCGGGAGCTGGGGGCCCTCAGGAGGGAGGGTCGGCCAGGCCATGGGGCCGACACCCACACGGCCGTGCCCGGGCGGCCCCGGGTCTCCCGCGCGGGCAGAGGGGTCTGCGGCTTCAGCCCCTGCCCGGTCAGCCCAGGCCCCGTGCCCTCTCACATTGGCGTCAGAAGGACAGAGTCAGACAAGGACTGGTGCGCCCGGGGCGACTGAGGCGCTGAGGGCCGGGTGGGCAGTTTCAGGGGAGCAGCAGGGGGGGAGTCACGGCGCCAGCGCGAGGAAGCGGATCTGCAGGCGGGCGGCGCGGGCGTGGGCCTGGCCCCACCCGGGAGGGAAGTGGCGGCCCCTGTGCCAACCCCGGGACAGGAGCGAGCAGACGGCCTCGCGCCCTGGCCACCGCCCACCCCACAGCGTGCTGTCCTGGGCCGACCCCACGCCCACCCACAGGCCCCCTGCCACTGGCCTGGCCTCTTCTGCCGCTTGCTGGCAAGGCACCGTCCTGGGGATTAAAAAGATGAAAAGCCACGGGAAAGGCCACCAGCCCCACCCTCCACCAACAGAAGGATGAGCAATGGATAAAGCCGTCGGGTGACAAAAAAGGAAGCTCAACAGCTCCTGAGCAAACCACGAGCCGCCGCCACCACCATCCTAGGCAGTTTCCTGTATGAAAACCTGATAAGTCAACAGAGATGTGGGTCTCAGCAGCCCCCTTGTACAGATGGGGAGACTGAGGCTCAGCAGAGTCAACGAACCTGCCCAGGTTGCCAAGCCAGTAAGGAGCCAGGAGGCGGTGGAGCTGGGACTCGAAGCCGGAGAGTTTGCGCCTGGACTCCAAGGTCAATGGGAAGAGACAGTCAACTTTGCCCATAAATGCAAACGAAAGTCACACTGATACCTTTTTTCCACCTTGCGGATTGGCAAAGATTTTTTTTATATTTGACAGTGCCACCGGAGAGGGCTCTCCGTGACGTCACGACAGCACCCAGGTGCTTGAGGTGCAGTCCCCGGGCTGAGTGGGGCTCCATCTCTTTGGCTTTGAGCTGCTCCTTGGGTCTAGTCCTGCGGGGGCATTTTTTTGTTTTTGTTTTTAGGAGGTACAGGGATTGAACCCAGGGCCCCGGACATGGGAAGCAGGTGCTCAACCACTGAGCTACACCCGCTCCCCTGGGGCGCCTCTTTTCAGGCTGCTATGCCCCGCTGATTGAGAGCACACACAGCCTCCAGCCTCCAGAACCTTTCTCAGCCTCTTGGCGTCTGTCCCTCTTTTGTCCTCGCTCTCTCACATGGGAGGGTCAAAATAGCAGCTGTCTTCCTCTGTGTTTCTGCTTCCAGTTTATGTAAGACCCGAGCAGGAGGGCCGAGACCCACCCTGAGTCACACCTCACTGACCTAGTCCAATCAACAGCCCCAAGGCGATCTAACCAAGTGGTCTAATCTAACGAACCCTTACTCTAATGCAATCAAAGGGCCCCACGCCCACAGGAACAGATTGGTTCAAGAACATGATCTTTTCTGGGATTCACACAAAAAAATTCAAACTGTCACAGGGCCCATTCCCACATGGGCAAAGTGAGCGGGGTAAATGTTTTGTTACAATGTTGCTTATAATAACACAAGATTGGAAACTATCTCCAGTGTATCCAAAAAAGAGACCAGGCTTCAAAGTACCCATACCCACTAAATGCGCCAGAAACACCCCGTCGCGGGGCCTCCGGCTGGGGACAAGGTGACTCCCTTCTCACCGTTTACTTTTTGGTGCCTTTTGAGCATCATACTAAGTGTTGCACTGACTGCACATCCATACAATAATGCGTGCAAACAGGCGTGGAAAGGTCTGGAAGGACTGACACCAAAGGGCAATGGCCTGGGTGCGCTCTGCCTTTTGGCAGGGTCAGCTTCCCCTGCCCATGCGCGTCGACTTCCGGCCTACTTGAATTACAGGATGAAAAGCTTTCTCCGGATTTCAGCCAGCACAGCCTTAGTGGACCCAAGGCCAAACTGGGAGAGCCAAGAACCACCCTTCACTTGGGCCAGCTGGAGGGCGGCCCGGAGGTGAAGCCCCCTCAGTCTTCTCTGGACGCCGTGAGGACCCCGGGCATCCCCCACCCATCCTGCCTCTTGGAGGTGCCCAAAGGGGCTAGCTCCCCCATCACCAGGGTGCGTGGCCCAGACCCTGCTGCCTGCCCTCTCTCCTGTCCCCCCCGTCCCCACCAGGCTACTGAGTACAGTTTGTACTGAGCCCTTCTCAAGAACCTTGGATAGCTTCCTTTTGGTTTCTGACAACTGGTAACAAAGTCTCCCCAGCACTGGGGCACATCCTGGTAGACAAGAGATTGAACTTGTTATTGACAAAAAGAAGGGGAAAGACATGGGGCCGACAAACTCTCTGCCCTTTTCAGTCCAAAAGGGTGGGTACTTAGAAGACTGGATTCAGATGAGAGAAGAGGGGCTTGCAGGTTTAATCACGTATTAATAAACAAAATTCAAGCCCTCAGTCAAAGCCCTGAGTGAGGGCAGGGAAGGTAAAAACCAGCGACTCAACGAGGAATCAGAAGGGAAGGTGGTGGCTTCCTTCTGGGAGCCTATGCTGGGCAGACAAGACAGACAGGGGACGGTTCCCATGAGACACGGCGCCAGGACAAAGCTGACAGCGGGTCTGACTCGCTTTGACTGCCTCCCCAGGGTTTGACCCAAAACGTGCCACGCCTCTGCTGGCAGTGGGACCTGAACCTAGGCAACCCAAGCGCTGGCCCCTTCTCTGTAAGATGGGGGGAAAGAGGGATTCGCGGGGCCGTCCAGAGACGCAAACAGGATGACGAGGGAGGAAATCCTTGGTCAAACTTGACGGATCTCACGCGGGCTCGCAGGGGCTTCCCCATAGCAGCCCCGGGATGTTCCTACAGAACAGCAGAGCGCTACCGAGATTGGTCCGAAGCCGGCCCACGGGTCCTGGTCCCAGGCTTGCGATTTCTAGAAGGTTCTACCGCACAATGTCAGGAGGCAGCTCTTCAATCCCTTCCTTGGCTGGGGATGGAAGTGAATACACCAGGATTTCCCTTTCAGTGTTGCCAGCTGACGGATTTCAGCTGCCTCTTATCACAGGGGAACGTGGCTCCAGCAGAGCTGATTTCACCCCCTTGACTTCTGCCCCGAATCCATCTCCAGATCCTTAGCCCTCCATGACGTGGCCCGCCAGAACTTCCCCAACCTCCACACAAATCCCTTGTTAAAATACCCACTCCCTGGAGGCTTTGCTGATGGCCAGATCTTTTCTTTTTAATTTATAAAACCAAATGAATCTCTAAAGAAGAGTGCCAGAGAATGGCTTGAAAGCAGGAAACCTTATGCCTCCTATTTTAAATCATTTTCCATTTCTCAGTCTTTCGGGGAATGGCGCGGCAGCCCCCTTGCCATCTCTGCCCCCGTCCCTCCTGGGGTCTTCTCCCAGGGTGCTATGGACTTGGTGAGGCCGAGCAGGGACTAAAGGCCAGGCATTAGAGGGACACAACATAAAGAGAGAGCTCTGCAAACGCTACCACTCTGAACATGGAAATACTTAACATCGGGAGTTTAGTTAAAAGAACACACCCATGTCGGTTTTTCAGTTTTGGCAGATGTGCCAAGGCAATGAGGGATGTTAACAATGGGGAAACTTGGCTAGGGTGAGGGGTATAAGGGACTTTTTTGTATAATCTCTGCAACTTTTGTGTAAATCTAAAGTTATTCCAAAATAAGTTTATTTTTAAAAAAACACACACACAAAAAGCCAGGGGAGCAGATATAGTGCAAGTGGTTGAGTGCCTGCTTCCCATATACAGGGACCCAGGTTCCATCCCCAGTACCTTCCAAAAACAAACAAACGAAAAGACCAACTCTCATTGGGGAGCAGGTGTAGCTCAGTGGCTGAGTGCCTGCTTCCCACGTACAAGGTCCTGGGTTCAATCTCTGTTACCTCCTAAAAAAAAAAAAAAAAATACTGAAAGATTATTGCTCAGATCACTTGATAATTATTTTTTTAAGTGCCAATATGGACAAACCCTGTGTTTTACGCTGTGATAAGAAAGGATTTTGCCCCAGTCCCAGCCCCCTGGGGTTCTCCCACCTAATAGAGAGACCCGCAAGCAGACACGCTAACCCTGTGGGTGCAAGGGGGTAAGCCTGGAGTCTAGCAACTCCTCAGGTTTCGTGTTCCTCAAACAAGCCAACCCTGCCCCTCAGGAGCCACAGGTGTGCGGTCTTAAGACCCAGTGACACCAGGTTCGAGCACAACGCCTGGCGAAGAGCAGGTGATGAACAAACGCGGGGTACAGGGACCCGAGCCGAGCTCGGAGGGCGTCCAGGAGACGAGAGAGGGGGCGGCCTGCTCTGGAGAAACGTCTGGAAAAGGTCCCCCGAGGAGGGAAAGGCCAGTCCTTCACCTGGCAGGTGGGGAGAGCGGTTTCTGGCAAAGGCCAGAGCGGATGGAGGTGGCTGGGTTGGCGCCGGAAAGAGGAAGAAGTCGCGCAGATGAGCGGGACCCCTGGGCGCGGGGAGACGCCCGCTTTCTGGGCGCTCGGGAGCGCCGCGGCGGCTTGCAGCTCTCCTCCCGCCCCAGGAGCCCCATTTGGACGGGCCGGGAAGGCGGCGGGACGGGGCGGGTCCCGGGCCCCAGGTGGGGCCGCAGGTGCCGCGGAGGCGCGGGCGCGCGCCCGGCCCAGGGCGCCCCGCGCCGGGGACCCCCTCCCCGCTTTGTCCTCGCCGCCCCCCTCCCCGGGCCGGTTTTTTTTTTTTTCCAAGAGGCCAAGAGACCTGCCCCCGCGGGGCGGCGGGCCCCGCCTGCAGACCCGGGCAGGCCCCGGGCCGGGGGCGGGAGAGGCGGGGACCCCGCGCCCGCGGCCGCGACCCCCGCCCGGCAGGTGCGGCGCCGCCCCTACTCACGCCGCGCCCGCTCGCCCGGCGCGCCGCGCCCCTGCGCCCGCTCCTCCGCGCAGCTCCCGGCGCCCGGCCCGCCCGGGACGCGCTCGGCCGTTGGCGCCTCGCTGGGCGCGCGCCTCGGCCCGGCCCCGCCGCCGGCCTTTGTTTTGGAGCCGCGGCCCGGCCCCGCCGCCGTTAACGGCCCCGGCGCGCGCCCGGCCAATCAGCGCGCGCCCCGCCCCGCCGCGCGCGCCCGCCGCCCCCGCGCGCGCCCGCCGCCCCCGCGCGCCCCCGCGCGCTCCGGGGAGGGGGCGCGGGCCGGGGGCGCACGTGCCGGGCGGCGCGCCGCGCTCCCATTGGCCCGCCGCCCCGCCCGGGCGCGCGCGCGGGGGGGGGGCCGGCACCGGGGGCGCGCGCGGGCGGGGGCCGGGCGCTCCTCCTGCGGGAGTGGGGGGCACCCGGCACCGCGGGAAGCGCCCCCCGCCCGCGCCCTCCACCCCGCCCGCCTGCCGGGAGCCCGAGTTCAAGGGCTCGGAGTCGCGGGCCCTTGGAGCGCGGGGTCCTGCGCGCCCTCCAGCTCGGACCACCCTCCCGGGCGTTTCCGAGCCCCTCCGGCCAGTCCCTCGCCGCCCGAGCAGCTCCGTGCCCGGCCGCAGGACCTTTGCTCGGCTCCGAAACCCCAAACCCAGCCTCGGCGTCCACGCCCTGTTCCCCTGCAGCTCGAATGCCCTAATTTGGTGGGTCCCGCATCCTTTATAAATTGCTTTTTAAATTACAGTGGCCATTACGATCTATGTTACAATGTCCATAGCCGTCTTATGGGTAGGAGCGTCCTTCAGACCGTGTCCTCTTTTTTGATATACATAAACTTTTTTAGAGCAGTTCTAGGTTTACAAAAAAATTGCACAGGAAGTACAGATTTTCCTTAAACCCGCCCCCCACATATATTATTATTAATGACTTGCATTAGTGTGGTACATTTGTACAACAGGTGAACCAATATAGTGCTACATTTTTATTAATTAAAGCCGGTAGGCTACATTAGGGCTCACTCCGTGTGTGCGCAGTCCTCCCGGTTTTGACAAATGTTCATCACACAGAAGATTTTCTCTGCCCTAAAAAATGGCCTCTGCCTCATATTGTGAATGTGATTAATGCCACTAACTAATACATCAAAAGTGGGAAATTTTGAGTTGGGTATATGTTACTAAAAGTTACTAGTTTTTTGTTTTGCTTTGTTTTGTGTTGTTTTAAAGCCCTGTGCTCCACCTATGCCTCCTCTCTGCCACAGGTGTAGCAACCACTGATTTGTTTTTTACTGTCTCTATAATCTTGCCTTTCCCCGTAGAGTCATCTGCTTGGAATCATCCAGTAAGTAGTTTTTTCAGACTGGCTTCTTTCACTTAGCAACATGCATTTAAGGTTCCTCTGTCTTTTCATGGCTTTATAGATTTTTCCCCTCTCTCAATTTTTATTGTGGTAACATATACACAATATATAATTTCCCACTTTAACCACTTTCAAATGATAGCTCATTTCTTTTAAGATTTATTTTATTTATTCATTTCCCCTTCCCCCCTCATTGAGCTCGCTGTGTACTATATGTGTGCATTCACTGTGTGCCTGCTCCATCTTCTCTTTAGGAGGCACCAGGAACCAAACATGGGATCTAGCATGTGGGAGAGAGGCAGTTAATCTCTTGAGCCACCTCAACTCCTTGCTTTGTTATGTCTCTCATTGTCTTTTCTCTTTGTTTCTCCTTGTTGTGTCATCTTGTTGCATCATCTGGTCACACCTGCCTGTTGTGCCAGCTCACAGTCTTGCCCTTCCTCTCCAGGAGGAACCAGAAACCAAACCCAGGACTTCCCCACCCCCCCATGTGATAGGAAGGAGCTCAATTGCCTGAGCCACATCCGCCTCTCTCATTTCTTTTTTGCTAAATAATATCCCACTGTATGGATGTGCCAGTTTGTCCAGTCTGTTCTGCAAAACATCTTGGCAATTTTGGGCAATTATGAATAAAGATGCGATAAACATTCGTGTGCAGGATTTCATGTGGACCTAAGTTTTCAACTCCTTTAGGTAAATAGTTAGGAATCCAATTGCAGAATCATAAGAAACTGTCAAACTATCTTTGAAATTGGCTGTTTTGCATTCCCACCAGCATTGAGAGTTCTTATTCCACAGCCTTGGTATTCGGAGTTAGCATTTTGAATTTTAGTCATTCTACCAGGTGTCTGGTGGTGTCACATTGTTTTAATTTGTAATTCCCTAATGATACATAAGGTTGCGCATCTTTTCACAGGCTTATTTGCCATCTGTGTTATTTAGTGGCATGTCTGTTCAGCTCTTTTGCCCACTTTATTTCTTTTTACGAACACCTCTCCTTCCCTGACTCCCTCCCGCCCCAGGTAATCTCTAATCCATTTTCTCTGCAAATTTGCTATATCTAGTCCTCTCCTATGAGTGATATCATACAATGTTTGCCCTTATGTGCCTTGCTTATTTCACAGAGCATAATGTTTTCAAGGTTTGTTCATGTTGCAGCATGTTTCAGAACCCCATTCTTTTTTATGGGCAAATTCTCTTCCATTGTGTGTATCTATCACATTTATTTATGCATTTATTTGTTGATGGACACTTGGATATTGTAAATAATGCAGCTATAAACATTGGTGTATAAGTATCTGTTTGAGACGCTGTTTTCATTTTCTTTGGGTATGTACTTAGAATTGGAATTGCCAGGTCACATGGTAATTCTTTCTTTTCTCAGGAGGTACTAGGGATTGAAACTGTGACCTCATCCATGTGAAGCAGGAGCTCAGTCACTGAGCTACACCTGCTCCTTCATTTAACTTTTTTTTTTTTTTTTTTTTTTTTTTAGGCTATGGGGACCAGGAATTGAACCTGGAACCTTGTTTGTGGGAAACTGGTACTCATCCACTGAACCACATCAGCTTCCCTGAATTGTTTTTGTTTTTTCCTATCTGGTTGTGTCATCTTCTTTTTGGTGCATCACTGTGCCGCGCGGGGGCCTGGACCTCTCCGCGCAGGTCTGGGACATCTTTCTTCTTATCAAGAGGTCCCAGGGGATCAAATCCAGGTCCTCCATATGGTAAATGGGAGCTCACCTGCTTGAGCCACAGCCACTTTCCCCTGAATTGGTTCTGTTTGGCTGTTTGTTTTGCTTGTTTGTTTTTTGCTTTATTCAGGAGGCACTGGGAACCAAACTTGGGACATCCCATGTGGGTGGCTCAGTCTGCTTGAGTCACATCCTCTCCCCCCTTTATTTAACTTTTTAAGGAAACACCAAATTGCTTTCCACACTATGTGCACTGTTTTACAGTCCCCCAAACGAAGTAATAGAGTTTCAATTTCTCCACATCCTCTCCAACACTTATTTTCCATTTTAAAAATAATAGCCATCTTTGTGGGGGTGAAATGATATCTTAGGTGTTTTTTATTTGCATTTCTCTAGTGGCTAATGATGTTGAACATCTTTTCATGAGCTTGTTGGCCATTTATATATCTTCTTTGGAGACATGTATTCAAGCCCTCTGCTTATTTATTTTTAGGAGGTACCTGGGATTGAACCTGGGACCTTGTACATGAGAAACAGGTGCTCAAACCACTCAGCTACACCTGCTTCCATGTCTTTTTTTCACTAAATTGGGTTGTTTTTGCATTGTAAAATTTCTTTATATATTCTGTATATTAAACCCTTATCTGATATATGGTTTGCAACTATTTTCTCCACGTGTGTAGGTTGCGTTTTCACTTTCTTGACAATTTTCTTTGATGAACAAAAGTTTTTAATTTTTTTAAATTATTTATTTATTTTTAAAAATTACATTAAAAAAATATGAGGTCCCATTTAACCCCACTGCCCCCACCCCCCACTCCCCCCACAGCAACCCTCGCTCCCATCATCGTGACACATCCATTGCACCTGGTAAGTACATCTCTGAGCATCACTGCACCCCATAGTCAATGGTCCACATCATAGCCCACACTCTCCCACGTTCCATCCAGTGGGCCCTGGGGGGATCTACAATGTCCGGCAATTGTCCATGAAGCACCACCTAGGACAACTCGATGTCCCGAAACCGGCTCCACATCTCATCTCTTCCTCCCATTCCCCAAACCCAGCAGCCACCATGGCTACCCTTTCCACACCCATTCCACATTTTCTCTGTGGACATTGGATTAGTTGTGTCCATTGCACATCTTTTTCAAGTGGGGGCTTAGATTCCATATGGATACTGGATGCATTCCTCTTGCTTTCAGTTGTAGACACTCTAGGCTCCATGTTGTGGTGGTTGACCTTCTTCAACTCCATGTTAGCTGAGTGGGGTAAGTCCAATAAATCAAAGTGTAGGAGCTGAAGTCTGTTGAGGCTCTGGGCCTGGGTGTCATATTATCAGTCCAGAGATTCAAATCCCCTAAATATATCTTAAACCCCAGCACCTACTACAATTCCAATAAAGTAGCATGGAAGTCTTGTGAAAAGAGATCCCCTCTGAGTCCAGTTCCATCACGCAGAAACACCAGCTCCAAAGAAGGGCCATCTGCCATGGCAGTGAACCCCATCTGCCATGACCATAGAACCCGTGGGTCTCTTTATCCCTCAAAAGAACCAATACCTGGGGTTGTATCTACTTTATCTGTCTCTCAGACTCTGCTCAGTTGTGCATAAGGGCATTCCTTCTGACAACCTCCAGACGCTTTTTTAGAGACTCATAGCCTTATAATCTCATTTCTCCTTTCCATTTCCCCCTTACATTAGGTCAATCAGCATTTTGAAGTCATGTTATTATATGTAGACAGGGATATTCTGCTGATCCGTATTGAACCTTTAATTCAAGGTCATTTTCTAGTTATATCTTCAGCTGGTATGTGGTAGTGGTCCCTCGGTGCCAGGGAGGCTCATCCCCGGGTGTCATGTCCCTCGCTGGGGGGAATGCACTGCATCTACATGCTGAATTTGGCTGTGAGAGTGGCCACATTTGAGTAACATGAAGGCTGTCAGGAGTAAACTCCCAGGCACAGTTCTACTCTAGGCCTTGTTCTTATTGCAGGTGTACAGGCTCAAAAGCATAGCCATTAGTATCAGGAGCCCACTCTTGGGCCCTTCTTCCTTCCTGGTTCTTGCCGTTGCACCTGGGGGACTGCCGCTGCTCCTCCAGGGTCCACGACAGTGACCCCCTGGCCAGGGGCCCAGTACCCCCCCAGCTGTTGTTATTAATTGTTTCCACTATGAGTATATCTAGACATTACTATATACCCTGGGCATATGCCCTATATAACTCCCTGTCAACCCTATATATCCTGTCAATAACATCCTGTATCAGCATTCCTCCACTGCCATTGTTGAACCACTCTGTGATCCAAAACTTCCTGTAAAGTGAATCCCAACATATTGTCAGCTTCACAAGAGTCTTAGATCACCGAAATTCATAAAGTTTTTAATTTTGATGAAGTCAAATTTATGTATTGTCTTTTGTTGCTCAGGCTTTTGGTGTAACATGTAGGAATCCATTACCAAATCTCAGGTCATGAAAGTTTGCCTGTGTTATATTCTAAGTGTTTTGTAGTTTTAGATCTTATATTTAAGTTCTTGATCTAATTTGAGTTGATTTTGGTATATGGTGTGAGGTAGGGGTCCAACTTCATTCTTTTGCAAGTGGATATCCAGCACTATTTGTTGATGAGACTATTCTTTTCCCACTGCATGTACTCAGCAATCTTGTTGAAAATCAATTGGTCATAATTGAGTGAGTATATTTCTGGATATTCAGTTCTGTTCCATATGTGCTTGTCTTTATGTCAGCATCATACTGTTTTGAATACAGCTATAATGAATACAGCACAGTTTTGTACTACAGCTTTGTAGTACAATTGAAATCAGAAAGTGTGAATCCTCCAACTTTGTTCTTTTTCAAAAATTGTCTTGGATATTCAGGACCCCTTACAGTCCATTTTAAAATCTGGGTTATTTTCTTATTGAGTTCCTTGCATATTTTAGATATAAGTCCTTTTTTCAGATAGGTGTTTTGCAAATATTTTCTCCTAGTCTGTGTCTTATTTTTATTTAATTAAAAATCTCTTATCAGTGTCCTTCATAGAGTAGAAGTTTTTAATTTTAATGAAGTCAACTTAGCAATTTTTAAATTTCACGGACTGTGCTTTTAGGGTTGTAGCTAAGAAAACATCATCAAACTTGAGGTCACCTAGATTTTCTCCTGCCTACCACATGGGAGGTCCTGGGTTCAGTTACCGGTGCCTTCTGGAGAAGATAAGCAAGATAGAGGGCTGGCCTGACGGGCAGGGCAAGCTGACACGAGATGATGCAACAAGGAGACACAAAGAGGAAAGACAATGAGAGATACAACAAAGCAGGGAGCTGAGGTGACTCAAATGATTGAGCCCCTCTCTCCCACATGGAAGATCCCAGGTTCGATTCCCAGAGCCTCCTAAAGAGAAGTGAGCAGACACAGAGAGCTCACTGCACATGGACACAGAGAGCAGAGAACAAGTGCGAATGAGGTGTGTGTGGGGGAAATAAATAAATAAGTCTTTAAAAAAAAAAATTGCCAGTATTTGTCCTTTTGTGTCTGGCTTGCTTCATTCATCGTAATGTCCTCCAGTTTCATCCATGTTGTCATGTTTCATAACTTCATTTCTTCTTTTTTTAACTTTATTTTGTATATTTAATAATTGAAAATATAAGCAATGATTAAAATTAAAAAACAGTTGAATAAAAACATACATTTCTCAATTAGATGTACTGGATACATATAAAATTTTTAAAATCATATAATATGTTGCATAATATATTTGGTTCATAGTAACACAATCATACAGTATTTGTCCTTTTGTGTCTGGCTTGCTTCACTCAACATAATGTCCTCCAGGTTCATCCATGTTGTCATGAACTTCATGACTTCATTTCTTCTTACTGCTGCATAATATTCCATCATGTGTGTATTAGTCAGCCAAAGGGGTGCTGATGCAAAATACCAGAAATTGGTTGGTTTTTATAGAGGGTAAAGAACTTTATAAGTTCTTGGGGGTAAGAACTTACAGATACCAGGCCATAAAGCATAAGTTACTTCCCTCACCAAAGTCTATTTCCACATGTTGGAGCAAGATGGCTGCTGACATCTGTGAGGGTTCAGGCTTCCTGGGTTCCTCTGGGCTCAGCTCTTCTGTTTCCTCCACAAGGTCAGCTGTAGACTATCAGGCGAACTGCTCTGTCTCTTTCCCCGGGGCTCCAGCTTAAGACTTCAGCATGAAACTCCAACATCAGAAACCCACAACTCTGTCCTTTGCCATGACTTTTATCTGTGAGTCTCCACCCCCCAAGGGTTGGTGACTCAATACCCTAATGATGTGGCCCAATCACAGTCAAAGCCCCAATCATAACTCAGTCATGCCCAGATACAGACCAGATTGCAAATATAATCCAAAATCTATTTTTGGAATTCATAACCATATCAAACTGCTACACTTCACCCTCTGAATTCCAAAAAGAGATTACAATATTCGAAAAAAACTTAAATCAGTAACAATGCAAGTACTAAATCATATCACAATAATTTAAAGAAATACAGATTGTTTGGGGCAAAGTCCTGTCTGCTATAGACCTCTGAAACTTACAAAACAATTCATCTGCTTCTAATACAAATGGACAAAGGATAAACATTCTCATTACAATAAGAAATTAGGGGGGAAACATGGACTCAATGCTCTAATGATGTGGCCCAATTAAAACCCTAATCATAACTCAATCAGGCCCAGGTACAAATCAGATTATAAACATAATCCAATTATCTATTTTTGGAATTCATAACCATATCAAACTGCCACAATACATACAAATTTTTAAAAAATCATACAATATGTTACACAATATATTTCGTTCATAGTAACACAATCATACAGTATTTATTCTTTTTTTTTAAAGGTTTATTTATTTTTTTTTATTTATCTCCCCTCTCCCCCAGTTGTCTGCTCTCTGTGTCCATTCACTGTGTGTTCTTCTGTGTCCGCTTGTATTCTTGTCAGCAGCACTGGGAAACTGTGTCTCTTTTTTGTTGGGTCATCTTGCATGTCAGCTCTCCATGTGTGTGGTACCACTCCTGGGCAGGCTTCACTTTTTTCATGTGAGGCGGCTCTCCTTACAGGGCGCACTCCTGTGCATGGGGCTCCCCTACACAGGGACACCCCTGCGTGGCACGGCACTCCTTGCATGCATCAGCACTGCACGTGGGCCAGCTCACCACACGGGTCAGGAGGCCCTGGGTTTGAACCCTGGACCTCCCATGTGGTAGGCAGATGCTCTATCAGTTGAGGCAAATCCGCTTCCCCAGTATTTCTTCTTTTGTGTCTGGCTCGCTTCACTCAACACGTCCTCCAGGTTCATCCTTGTTGTTATAAGCTTCACGACTTCATTTCTTCTTATTGCTGCATAATATTCCATCACGTGTATGCTTCACAATTTGGTCATCCTTTCATCACTTGATAGACACCTGGGTTGTTTCCAGCTTTTGGCTATTGTGAATAATGCTGCTTTGAACATCAGTGTGCAGATGTCTTTTCGAGTCACTGCTCTCAGTTCTTCTGGATACATACCTAGCAATTGTATTGCCAGTTCCCCAGCAAGTCTATATTCAGCTTCTTTAGGAACTGCAGGGGCTGTATCATCCCACATTCCCACCAACAGTGAATAAGCGTTCCTACCTCTCCATGTATTAGTCAGCCAAAGGGGTGCTGATGCAAAAATACCAGAAATCCATTGGTTTTTTATTTGGGGTAGAAGCTTACAGTAACCTGGCCATAAAGCATAAGTTACCTCTCTCACCAAAGGAGCAAGATGGCTGCCGACGTCTGCCACGGGTTCAGGTTCTGGGGTTCCTCTCTCCCTGGGGCTTGATTCTCTCCAGGCTCAGCTGCTCTGCTCCTCTCTGTATTTACTTCCCAGGTTCCAGCTCAAAAACTCCAACCTCCCTTCTCTGCAGTGTGGTTTCTCTGTGAGTGGTAGGCAGGGATGCAACGTCCTACTGACATGGCCCAATCAAAGCCTTAGTCATTATTTAATCAAGTAAAAGTGAAACCTCTGAATCCAATATAATGTAATATGCCCAGAGGGACAGACTCGTTCACAAACATAATCCAATATCTATTTTTGGAATTCATAAACAATATCAAACTGCTACAGATACTTTGTCTTTTTATTGTTGAGTTGTATGATCTCCTTATATATCATGAATATTAAACCCTCATCAGAATGTGATTGCCAAATATTTCCCCCCATTGAGTTGGCTGCCTTTTCACCCTTTTGACAAAGGCCTTTGATGTACAAGAGTGATTAATTTTGAGGTGGTCCCATTTATCTATTTTTTCTTTTGTTGCTTGTGTTTTGGGTATAAGGTTTAAGAAACTACCACCTACCACAAGATCTTGAAGATGTTTTCCTACACTTTTTTCTAGTTTTGTTGTTGTTTTTATATTTAAATCCTTGATCCATTCTGAGTTAGTTTTTGTATAAGGTGTGAGATAGGGGTCTTCTTTCCTTCTTTTGGATATGACTATCCAGTTCTCCCAGCACCATTTGTGGAATAGACTGTTCTGGCCCAGCTCGGGGAGCTTAGCAGCCTTGTCAAAATTCGCTTGATTGTAGAAGTGAGGGTCATTTCTGAGTTCTCAATTTGGTTCCATTGGTCGATCTGTCTGTCCTTATGCCAGTACCATGCTGTTTTTACCACTGTAGCTAAGTAATATGCTTTAAAGTCAGGAAGTGAGAGTCCTCCAACTTTGTTCTTCTTTTTAAGATATTTTTGGCTATTTGGGGCCCTTTACCCTTGCAAATAAATTTGATTATTTGCTTTTCGATTTCTGCAAAAAAGGCTGTTTGGATTTTTACTGGGACAAATACTGTATGATTGCCCTATTATGAACTAAATCTATTATGTGAAATACGTATTATAGGAAATATAAATATATTATATGAACTATAAATGTGGGTAGAAATGCATATATGACTGTTTTTCTTTGAAGCTGAACAAATGTAAGTTAAAACTATAAAATGTTAATATCAGACCCCCCCAAAAAAAACAACCATTATACTAAGTGAAGGAGACCAGACACAGAATACCACATAGTGTATGACTCCATTTATATGAAATGTAAATATAAATCAATTTATAAAGATGAAATGAGATTAGTGGTTATGTAGCTCTGAGGAAGGAATGCTAAGGGATGTGGAGTCTTTTTGGAGTAATGAAATTGTTCTAAAATTTTTGAGATGATGAGCGTACAACCTTGTGATTATACTAAAAGCCATTGATTGTGCACTTTGCATAGAATACAGGAACAGCAGCTGTGTACAGTGGGGGAAACATACAGAGGCTGAGAGGTGAGGAATTTTCCTGTTTGCTTGTTTGTCTGTTTTTTTGTTTATTAATACTGAAATAATGAAAATAATAATGATTGAAGTGAATGCACAACTATGTGATTATACCAATTACCATTGCTTGTAAACTTTGAATGAGTCGTATGCTTTATTTATATGCATCAATAAAATGGATTTGTTCAGAAGAAAATAATCACCAGGGGAGTGGATGCGGCTCAAGTGGGTGGACACCCTCCTCCCACATGGAAGTGCCTGGGTTTGGTTCCCAGTGCCTCCTAAAGAAGACGAGCAGACAACGAGAGGGCACAAGGAGTAGGCAACAAGTGGATACAATGAGCAGACTGAGGAGGGATCAATCTGGGAAGGGGGAGGAAATAATTGCCATTTTTAGTGGGTGTAAAGGGTTATCTCCCTGTGGGTTTTATTTTTTAAGATTTATTTTATCTATTTATCCACCCCCCATCCATTGTTTGCACTTGCTGTCTGCTCCCTGCGTCCCTTTGCTGTGTGCTCTCTGTGTCTGCTTGTCTTCTCCCTAGGAGGCATCAGGAACTGAACCCGGGACTTCCCATGTGGGAAAGAGGCACTCAATTACTTGAGCCACGTCAGCTCCCTGGTTTGTTGTGTTTCTTATTGTCTTTTCCTGTTTGTGTCTCCTTGTTCCGTCATCTTGCTGCGTCAGCTCACCACACCTGCCCATCATGCCAGCTCACTGTCCTGCTCATCTTCTCCAGGAGGCACTGGGACCTGAACTTGGAACCTCCCGTGTGGTAGGCGGGAGCTCAATCACTTGAGCCCTATCTGCTTCCCTTCCTGTGGTTTTGATGTGCATTTCCTTCCCATTCACCTCCTGCTTTCAGGTTTCCCCCCAATCACCCGTCATGCCGAGGAACCTCTCGGGTCTGGGCTCAGCTGTCTGGACGTTCCAGCAGTATTTCGTTCAGCAGACTTTCTTTTCCAGGCTTTCTTCTCTTAGGCTCTGGGACCCCATGGTCTTTCCCTATGTCTCTCCAACTTCTGGACACTGGAGGCTGGGGGTCGCTCCTCAGACCCCTCCTTCTCTCCCCACCCCCACGACGGAGGGGACCTCATCCAGTCTCAGGACTGTTGACTACACCCTGATTGCCTCCAAATGCCTTGTCCCTGCCCCGAGCTCCAGGCTGACCCACTGAATCTCACCTGAGGGCCCAGGAGACACCCTCAAGCTCAACGGGCCCTGAATCAAGCCGCAGCCCCTGCCGCCTCAGCAACGGGCGCTGATGACTTCCCAGCACAGGCCAGCAGCTCCGAGCCCTGGACTCCCGGCTCTCCCTCACCGCCCTGGCCGGCCCCTCGTAAGCCCGTCGGCTTCCCCCCACGGCTGCCACCACCCAGGTCCCTGCCACTTTCTACCTGGATGGCTGCCGTAGCTTACATGGTCTGTGGCTTGCACACGTTCCCTCCCTAATGTTGTTCTTCACAGTTTGAGGCTCTGAGAACACAAGGCAGACCTGCCACACCTCAGAAGTTTCCAGTGGCTTCTATTTTCACTCAGAGTAAAATAGTGACCCTACAATGTCCTCCAGAGTCCCCATCAACTGGCTCCCCATTTGCACTCTGCTTCTTTGCCTGTCACTGTCCCCTTTTGCGCCCCAACCCCTTCACCTCTCCTCAGACTCGCCCGCCTGCTGCCCTCTCAGCACTTTCGTTCCTGCCCTGGACGCTCCTCTCCCAGAGCTGTTTTCTTTCAGGCTTTAGCGCGAAGGTGTCCTCATCAGAGAGGCCTTGTTCTCCATGCCCTGGAGACCAGCACCCTCACCCTCTGGGCCCGCTCTCCCCTCACCCAGCTTTAGCTTCGGTCTCTTGTCCATCTCCTGTCTGGAGATCCATGAGGGCAGGGACTTGGCTCATTCTGGCTGCATCTTCAGTGTTCTGGACATTTGTTGAGCGATGACTGCAGGGTGGTTGAGGTCTAACGGAGATCTGAAGTGCCGGGTGCAGAAGCCACGGCCAAAGGGGGGAAGCAGATGTGACTCAAGTGACTGAGCTCCTGCCTACCACACGGGAGTCCTGGGTTCGGTTCACGGTGCCTCCTAAAGAAGACAGCAAGCTGGTGCAACAGGCAGGTATGGCAAGCTGATGCAGCAAGAGACACAAGAAGAAAAACATGATGAGACACAACAAAGCAGGGAGCGGAGGTTCCTGGTGCCTCCTAAAGAGGACGAGCAAGAGAGCGAGCTGATGCAATGGGCAGGTACAGCAAGCTGACACAAGACTCATAAGAAAAACACAATGAGAGACACGGCAAAGCAGGGAACGGAGGTGGCTCAAGCAGTTAGGCACCTCCCTCCCATATCGGAAGTCCTGGGGTTGGTTCCTGGTGCCTCCTAAAGAAACAAGGAAGACGAACAGGCACAGCGAGTGCAAACAACGAGGGGGTTGGGAGAAATAAAAAAAAAAAAGTTAAAGGTTGTTTTCTTCTTAACTGCCCAGCTCTTTCCTCTAAGGAGACCCAGGGCCCTGGAGAAGAAGACATCCCTGGGAAAAGAAGTGACAGCAGCAGCTGTTGAGGAGCTTTGGCCCAGAGCACCAGCTTGGGCAAGAGAAGACAGATGGCGCGGGTAGCCCACAGCCTTCCATCTTATCCTACAGCAGCCACCAGCATCGTAACCACGGACTCAGAGCCCAGCCTAGGTTAGTGGAGCCGGTTACAACTTCCAGTAATGGTCGCTAGGGTTCTAGAAGCCACAGAATTGCCGCTGGCCCAGCGTCCCTCCCTCGGAGGCTCTCCAGTCTCCACACAGCGGACAGCTCACCTTGATCGGCAGGTGTGAGCTGGGGCCTGAGAACCCAGGTGGACAAAGCACAGTCTCCCCAGACTGGTGCAGCCTGGCTAGGTGCCAGCAGATGCCTAGAGCGACTCCACAGGGTCTTTCCAGGCCAACCCTTCATCCCGAGATCCTGCCTGAAACTCTCAGGTTGGTCAGGACTGGCCAGCATGCCGAGGGATAATTCAGTGCACGCTGTGCCACGGGCAGGTACTTCACTTCCCTGGACCCCCACCTGCCAAGTGAGGGCCTGGGGTCGCTGTTCTCTGGAGCCCCATGAGTTACAAAATTCCACAATTGCCTAAGAGTCTGCTTTCTGATACTCAAGCTGGCTAATCTGTATGCGGCTGCTGTCGGCATGGCAACCGCGAGCCATCTCATGTTCTTTCCAAATTAAAAATCTTCCAGCTTTAGGCCTGAGGAGACAAAGAGGGAAAAGCAGAAGTGACATTAAGTTATTGATGGAAGCAGTTGCCATGGCATCAGGCTGTCTTTGGAGTCTGCCACCTGCCACAGCAATTTCTCCACGTTCATTGCAAATGAAGGTATCTTAAGGATCAGGACCAGGCTCCCAGGGTGAGGCAGAAAAATCAAGCATACGTTTCAATTAGAGATAGCAACTAATGATTTATGTTTTAAGAGGAGCCTTTTACCCGTCATTCAGGATTTCTCAAAACTTAACACGAATCACTGGGGACCTTCTCAATGTGAGCACTGCGCTGGTGCGTCTGAGCGGGGCAGGGAGTCTGAGATTGTGCGTTTCTAACAGGTGTCCGGGAGGGGGCGCTGCCGCTGGTCCGCGGCCCACACTTTGAGTATCAGTCTTCAGGCGAGGGGGCCCAGGATGGGCCACACAGCGAGCTCCCCAGGAAGCGCCTGGCGGCTGGGACGAAGGCACAGGGACCGCCTTCCCGAAATGTGCCTGGGATTTGTGTGCTGGAGGGAGGATCCCAGCAGGTGGGAGGTCATGTGGAGAAACGAATAAAACTTTTTGTCATCGCTGGATTGACTTGCTGGGTTTGCTAGACCATTCCCTCTGGTGTGAGCATTTGAGGTACTTTTTGCTCTTACAAATAAGGCTAGTATAAGCATCTTTGGGTTCGTGACTTTTCTCTTCTGAATTATTGTCTTGGGGAGGGGGGAATCCCACGGATGGAGCTACTAAGTCAAAACACATCTTTTTATTTGACTATTAGGGGCAGCCGGTTGACGCCATGAATGTGACTTAAAAAGAGTATATTTTAGTTGTGGTAAAATACACATAACATAAAGACACTATGTACATTGACAGTACTGTGTGCCATTCACCACTGTTTCCAGACTATTTTCATCATCCCAAGCCAAAACTCGTACTTGTTTAGCAATAACTCTCCATTACCCCCTCCCCACCCCTATAACTGCTATAACTGCTATTCTGCCGTCTCTATGGATTTGCTCATGAGAGCTGGGAAGTGTGCTTCTTAAAACTTCTTCACTTAAACAGCTCTGAAAAGTCTAAATCTAATCGAGCTGTTTTTCTATTAATTTATTATTATTGTTTGAGGTACCAGGATCAGGGATAGAATCCGGGACCTCATATGTGAGAAGCTGACACTCAACCACTGAGCCACGTTGGCTCCCCTACTAATCTAAGTTTAGAAGTTTACTCCTTGTGCTTAGTTTCCTGAAGGATATTAACCAGCCCTTCTCAGTTTTGTTTACAGGAATAAGATAACATCTCAAAAGCAAAAACCAGACTGAATGATGTAAATCTGTAACTTTTCTGAGAGGAACAGCTTGATACCCTTGAGCATTTGGCTGAGAAAGTAGCCAGCAAGGCCTCGCACCTGCACAACAGTATCTAAACTGTGGCTTATCAGCTGCTGGAACCAAGGGCAAATTTGATGTGCTTAAGACAATGCAGGAAAACAAATTTTTAAAAAGAAGCAAAAATTTTAAAAAAGTAGAAAAACAGAAAGAAAAAAAATAAAGGAAAAAAGTAAAAAAAAAAAGACAACAGACAACACAGGACTAAGAAATTTTTTTTCACTTTTTTTTTTTTTTTTTAAGATTTATTTTATTTACTTCTCTCCCTTCCCACGCCCCTGCCCTGGTTGTCTGTTCTCTGTGTCCATTTGCTGTGTGTTCTTGGTCCACTTCTGTTGTTGTCAGCGGCTCGGGAATCTGTCTCTTTTGTTGCGCCATCTTGCTGCGTCAGCTCTCCATGTGTGCAGCGCCACTCCTGGGCAGGCTGCACTTTCTTCTGCGCTGGGCGGCTCTCCTTACGGGGCACACTCCTTGCGCGTGGGGCTCCCCTACGCTGGGGACACCCCTGCGTGGCACGGCACTCCTTGCGCACATCAGCACTGCGCATGGGCCAGCTCCACACAGGTCGAGGAGGCCTGGGGCTTGAACCGTGGACCTCCCATGTGGTAGACGGACGCCCTAACCACTGGGCCAAGTCCGCTTCCCAGGACTGAGAAATTGCACATACCCTCCTCAGAAGACCCGTGGCATCACTTTTTATTTAAATTTTTTTTTTTAACTTTTCTTCTCACCTACTCCTCTTCTTTGGCTATAAAAACCCTAGTTCCTATTCTTACTTTGAACTGTTTTTTATTTTTTTTAAATATGGAATGCTTCACGAATTTGTGTGATATTCTTGCACAGGGGCCATGCTAATCTTCTCTGTATTGCCCCAATTTTAGTATATGTGCTGCCAAAGTGAGCACTTGAACTGGTTTTGGGAAGATTCCCTTAGTTCCTTGCTTGGGCACTCACAATAAATCACCATCTTTCTGGGAGACGTGTTTCTCCTTTGTGGTGCCAGATTAGGTGGGCCCTTCTATTTGAAATTGCCGTGCTATGGTAACATTTATTCTAAATATTTCATATAAGAGAAATCATATAATATCTTCCCTTTTGTGTCTGCCTAATTTCACTAAACATAATGTCTTCAAGATTCATCTGTGTTGTGGCATGTACCAGCACATCACTTCTTTTGACAGCTGAATAATATTCCATTGTGGGGAGTGGATGTGGCTCGAGGGATTGAGCTCCCTCCTCCCACATGGGAGGTCCCAGGTTTGGTCTGTGGTGCCTCCTAAAAACAAGAACACAAACAACAAGCAAACAAATGGAAAAACCAACTCAGGGGAGCCAATGTGGTTCAGTGGTTGAGCACTGGCTTCCTACACATGAGGTCTGGGGTTCAATTCCCAGTCTGGGAACCAAAAAAAAAAAAAAATCCATTGTATGGAGAGACCACATTTTTTTTTTACCGCTTCATCTGTTGATGGGCCCTTGGGTTGCTTCCACCTTTTGGCTTTTGTGAATAATGCGGAGATGAACATGGGGGTACAAATATCTGAGATCCTGCTTTCAATTCTTCTGGGTATATACCTAGCAGTGGAATTTCACTTCATGAACAGGATTTGAAGCTAAACTCCTCATGGCTACTTCCTCAGGAATGGTCCTCATTATCTGGCTTTTGGATCATCACATACTGAGAACCTGCCCTCCTGTCCTTATGATTTAACGTCCCTGTTTCTCTAGAGGCTGCCTTGCCTTTCCCCTGACTTCAGCTTGTCATTGCCATCCCCTATTTCCTGCTCTCTGTGCCCTTGGGATTAAAATTGCTCCATCACCTCCTCTAGCAAACAGGCCGTTTTGAAGAATTCCTTCACCTTCTTAGTAACCGCATCCCCCCTTTGGAGGGTCCCAGGCTTGCGGGTTCTCCGACTCCCCAACCTCCCTGCCCAGCCCCGGGACCCTGTCCTGCCCGCGGCCCAGCTCAACGGCTCATGTGGTGGACTGACTGGCCTTTTGAATTCTTCAAATCAGCCTCTTGAGGACTCCAATGACAGCACTCCTTTCTTCAGTCCCTAGTCTTTCCTGTAACTCCTCTGTGGCTAGTTACACACACACGTCTCATTATTTAGGACAAAGCTACAGTTTTCTGGCAACTTCTGGTTTCCGCAGCAACTCACATGTACCGTCTTCATTGACCCTCTTCATAACGCTGGTGTAGAGGAGGAAGAGCAGAGCTGGCTCTTACACGGGGTTCAGAATCTAACTATCAGGCACGTATAAGTTGCAGCTGGTCAGAATAACCTTAGAAAAACAAGGGCAACATACCTTCTGGTAGATTCTGGTCACTGCTGCCAGATTCCTCTGTACTCACTTATTCTACTATCAGCAGCGCCCAAAGGTGTCTTTTCTCTCTCAATCTCATATTTTGTTTTTTTTTGTTTTAAAGATTTACTTTTTATTCCTACCCCCCTGCCCCAGTTGTCTGCCCTCTTGTCCATTCGCTGTGTTCTTTGTCTGCTTCTGTTATCAGCAGCACCGGGAATCTGTGTTTCTTTTTGTTGCATCATTTTGCTGTGTCAGCTCTCTGTGTATTCCGCACCATTCCTGGGCAGGCTGCACTTTCTTTCGCGCTGGGCGGCTCTCCTTCCGGGGCGCAGTCCTTGTGCATGGGGCTCCCCTATGCGGGGGACACTCCTGCGTGGCAGGGCACTCCTTGCGCGCATCAGCACTGCGCATGGGCCAGCTCCACCCGGGGTTTGAACCGCGGACCTCCCATGTGGTAGGTGGATGTCCTATCCATTGGGCCAAGTCCGCTTCCCACGTTTGGTTTTTATAATTTGTCTTATAGTAAAAAATTTTTTAAAAAGTAGGGTATGCACCAAGGGGACTTCAGCTTTAATTTGCACTTACAGTATGAGACAATGGCTTTACTGGTCTTCCCTGGAAGGTGCTGTTGGTGACCCCAACGTGTGCCCTTCAGCGTTGCTGTGTCGGCCTGGGGGAGGACACAGCCCTGCGGATGCTCCTCTCCCATCCCCCTTGTTTGTCCAAGACGCTGGAGTCAAAGGTTCTTCTCCAACTACAGCTCTTCTATGGTTCCTACTGCCATGCTTTGGTTCCCACATGGATTAGCGTCAAGCTGTTCTGTGGGAGGTAGATAGAGGGCTGGGCCGCCCCGCCCTGCCTTCTTTAGTGCAGGTTAATTTTGCTGATTCATTTCATGAAAGGGTACCCGGGATAAAAATATTTGGAAACCCTTCCTTTGTGGGATGTACAACTGCAGCAAAGGCGTTCAAAAACATTTAAAAAATCAACCCACGTCTTTAAAAAAAGAGCGAGCAGGTTTTTTTTTTGCTTGCAGTTGTAGATACTCTTTTTGGGATGGGAGTTGTCCAACATCATTTTGTTCGTTGCCCTGGGTGAGTCCAATGAACTGGAGAGTAGGTGTTGGCTGCAACTCTGCTGAGATTCCGGGCTCAGCAGGCATATGAGCAGACAGAAGACTTAAGTCTCTGAAATGTACATTTAATGGTATAGTGCTAATTACAGGCTCAAATAAAAGGGGTGTAAGAATGAGTAGGGAAATTATAAATGACTCTCTTATACTGGGGAAACAATTGCCCCATAAAATCTAAGCCATTTCCCAATCTGAAGCAGAGTGGGCATGCTCATCCTCAAAGTCTCAAGACTGTAAAATGAACAAGCATAAGAGGGAATGCAACCAGGGACCAAAGTAGACTTATTATTATTGTCATAATAGAATTTGCAACACTGATACCAGGCATTTTTATGGCACTTGGAATTGTTCTGATGTTACGATGGCGGATACAGGCCATTATACATTTTGTCAAGATGCAGAAAACTTACCAGGTGCAATGGATGTGTCATGATGATGGGAGAGAGTGTTGCTGTGGGGGGAGTGGGGGGCGGGGGCGGTGGGGTTGAATGGGACCTCATATTTTTCATAATGTAATTAAAAAATAAATAATTTTTAAAAATTAAAAAAAAAAAAGATGCAGAAAACTGTACACTGTGAAATGTGAACCATAACGTAAACTACAGACTGGCTAGTAGCTATGCTCCGATATTGGTTCATCAATTCTAACAGATGTACCACACTAATATGTTATTCATAGGGGAAAATGTAGGAGGGGGTGGGTTATATGGAAATCCCCTATCCTTTTGAGGTAACTTCTCTGTAACATAAAATTTCTCTAAAAATAAACTTTATCATACATATTTTTAAAAAGCATTGGTTTCTTGGCACCACCTTTGATCATCACAGTGAAAGGACACTTTTGGTCCTTGTGCATGTGGTTCAACCCCAGAAAACCCCCATTTGCTAGCTTACAACCATGGAAATAATATTTTATACTAGTGTTTGAAAAGGAAGTAGTGGCAGTTCTGAAAAGGATGAAAAAAGCATCCTCTGGGGACTAGAGGAAAGAAAAAAGGGGGCACTCAGATCTCTGGCGATCGCAGTGACCACTGGGTCCCTGCCTGATCTCCAAAGTGGCCTCAGTGGGCCTAGTGGGTGCTACGTGGGGGGACAGAGGCTCTGCATCGCTACTCTGCAGCAAAATGCTGTGTCTTGGTACGTTGTAAAATCCCCAGCCTGTGCCTCCTGCTGGGGTGGAAAGCTTCGCCCTGCCACCCCAGCTCCTGTGCATACTTCCATCTCAGGACCCTGTGTCCGCAACATGCCACATGCCATGTGCCCTGCCTGGCCCGGGAGGTGAGCCTCCTCCCCTGGGTTCCATACCTGATGGCAGGCTTCTGTTACCTTCTGGTCTTCCTGAAAAGGGGGTTGGCTCTCCTGCTCCTCAGATGGTGAAGCTCAAGAGTAATCCCGCCCAGGCCCCACCCGGTGAACCAGGTGCTCCCTCACCCCATGAGCCCACAGCAAGGCTGATGTCAAGCAGAGAGCTGAAATGGCTGGGTCTCCCGTCCCTGGGAGGCTGCACTCTGATCCTTCTGAGTCACGCCACCAGTCGGTGAAGGGAAAGCATCTCTAGGTTACTTTGTCAATGCAGAGCATTACCTGATGAGTTTCCTTGGCCTCATGCCTTTGGAAAGATGAGACAAGGTACAAACCAGGAGGGGGAAAGGGAAAGGTAACAGAAAAGAATGTTCCAAGCATCCCAAAAAGGCCTTGTCTCAGCAGCAGTGTGGCTTTCAAAGCCCCCTTTAATTAGGGGGATGAAAGTAACCCCAAGAATCTTCCTCGACTTCCTTGGAAAGATAACGCTTGGCTTTTACAGGTAGAATTCCTATTTTTTGCATTCCTGTTTTAAGTATTCCACTTGTGGACCCAGAAAGAAAACCTGGTCATCCCAAAGCTATCGGATATGGCCTTTGATCGTCATGCCATGGCTGAGATTCCTGTCTCAGAACCCTGCCCTTTCAGGGATTTCCTGGAAGACAGGGGCTGTGCCCTCCCTGCAGCTCCACAGCCTGCTCTGAGGTGGCACCAGCAAGTGTATGCTAAATTGACCTTAAAGCAGATTAGCCTATCAGCATGGGGCTCAGTAAAAGGAAACCCATGTGAGCTGTTTCTTCTACTGGATGATTTGCCACTGAAGCGATAACTCAAGAGACAGTCTTTTCCTTCCTTGCTTCTGCCACCAGCTTAAATGAGGACAGGACCCAAATGGGTGACCCATGCAAGGTCCTGGCCCCAGTTCCCTGAACAGCTCTACTGTCTCCCTGCTCCTTCAGTAAACCCCATGGACACACTTAAGATTTGCTGAGAGCTTAAAGAACCTGTACATCCCAGGAGTCTGTCTGCAGCCTCCGACCACCCCATGGCCTGGCCCTGGGAACTTACTGCCTCTCACCAGCCCACCTCATGCCTATGGTCCTCTGCTTTGCCCAGTCCTCTACATGCACTTGAAGAGAAACGCGTCCTCCCTCTCCAGGTGAGCACTTCTCCGTGACTGAGGGTCTCCAACCTCGGCTAGCAGCCCCTCTGGTGGCCGGGCATTTCTCTCTTCTACTCCTCAGGATGGCTCTTTCCCCTCACTTGAAAAGACATCATGAGGCATGACCACGCGCCATTTCCAATTCTCCACCAGAAAACGAGGTCTTCAGCCACCCTTGGGGCCAGACTTGGAAACAGAGGCCCCATCTTCGTTGACCCTGCCCCATCCCTTTCCTTGAGAGGCGCGTGACCATTACCTTCCCCTCCCCATTCAGGTGCTCCCTCCCCACTAGCTCCTTCCCCTTAGACTCCAGTGTTCAAGCCCAGCAAAGGCACAGGCTTTCACCTGCTTCCCTTGGGACCTGCCCAACCCAACTCCCTCCCTCAGCCTGGTGCTGCTGGGGGTGGTCTGTGCCTGGTCTCTACTCGATCCATAACCCCCATGGCCTGGGTTTGTTTCTGGCTCTTCCTGGTCAGCCCTGAAAGCTTTGGTTCTGATAAGACACAGCTAACATAGCCTGCCAGATGGTGGTGTACACTGCCCCTGTGTCGGCTACACTACTGTCAAGGCAAGAAGCTCAGGAATAAATTGTGAAGAATATGCTTATTAGCCTCCCACACTGAGCAAGAAAAATGACTATGTGAATTGCTTTCTATAGGACTTGGATGCCAACAATGAAGAATGTTACTCTCTCAGAGAGAAAGCAAACAAAATATGCCCACAAGTGTTTCAAATACTCACCAAAAATGTCCAGTTTAGGCTGGATCAGCTCGTTTTCCCAAAGAAAGTTTCTGACATATCTTCCTTTCTCATACTTATCATAAGACAATTACCTCAGCAGATATTTTAGTGCCATCTTGCATTAAAATTTAAAAAAAAAGCAACTTAGGAAGATTTGACACTTACTGAATATGCTTTAAGCGTTTACTATGCTAATTGCTTTAAATGCTAAGCTTACAATCTTTACCACATGCAAGGCAAGAAATACTGGTTCTATTTGGTAGTTGAGGGACTGAAGAGTAGAGACTGAAGCACAGAAATGTACAAGGATGGGCCAGAGCTAGCAGAGGGGCCAGTTCTGAACCAGTTTTATGGTTCCAAAGTCTCTTTTTCTACACTGTATCAAAACATGTTCCAATGTTTTTGTCTCTGTGATAAGCCATGTGTAATGCCCAAAATTGACAAGAACCAAACATCCAGGAGTCCCACATATTCATAAGTGCCTTCATGGTCTGAAAAACGGGGTGCCAATGACATCTGCCTTAGCAAGGGGGTTGCTGAAGTTCAAGAAGAGGAGAGAGATGGACATGTGCATTAAAGGAGGATTCCCAACCACTGCCTTCTTTCCCCCTTACACCCAACAGAGATCCAAAGCACAATCTGAGGTAATCTGAGATAATCCTATGGAACAGGAAACCCCCTTCAATTGCAGAGGACCAGTTTATGATTCTATCACTTATTACTATAACCAAAAGTTAAATTAGGAACACACTTATTTTGGGGGGTACTATAATAAAAGGCTAGACAATTTCCTATTTTCACATATGAAATTCTAATTAAACTATACATGCACAGTACTATGTTATTTTGGTAATACAGGGACACAATTTAATGACTCTAAGTGTTTTTTTTGGTAGTTTTTTTTTTTTTTTTACAGGTCAGGTGCCATAAACATTCAAATAATCCATCTTTTAAAAAGTACGTTTACAACATCAGAAGAATTAAGATGAAATATAAACCTTTCTACTTACAATTTTTATACAGATTAACCAAATCACAAATGCCACAAATAAAGGTTAAATTGTAACAATATAATGAATAAAACATTCAGATTCTTAATAAAATCTTCCTTTAACATTTTTTAACTTACCATTATACTAAATCATCTATGCAGAGTTTTGGGGTACAATACCAAGAAGGCACCAACAGTACAAAGCAGATACAAAGCAGTTTCAGAACTTTCTTGAGTGCGCTACATGGATAAACAGCACAAAAAAAAAGGCAATGAGCTTTAAGTAAACCTGGTGTAACCCTTGAGAATTTGCTCTGAATTCTCAGTCTTTTCTGAGCCATCATGTTGATCCGGATTACAGGAGGAAAAATCACGTATTTACTTGACTGTTACATGCTTCTTGTCTTCACTGGATGAGTATCATATTTCAAACACCAGCATAACAATTTTAAAGCACAAATGCTTTAAGTATGTGTATAAGCAAAAGGATTGCTCAGATTTTTCAAAACCACTACATTTACAAAAATATTTCCCTTAAACTTGGGATTACTCCAAAACAGTGATTTACAAATATAAAAGTATTATGAGAAGGGCCCAAAAGCACGTGTATATACGTGTGTTAACATACTGTACTGTTGGCATACTATATAAAAGTTACCAATTTTAAAACCGTTATCAACATATAAGCAAATAAAAATGAAACAGCCTCCTCTGAATGGTCCAAATACCAGATAGCAGGTGTAGCGGGCAGTACACAAGGTAAGTCCTTAAAGACCACCGATGAGCCACAGGGGGCTTCTGAAAGCCAACAGTTTCTTCTATACCCATCACCCATGCCTGAAAACAAAAGGAGTTCATGTGAACCTGCCATGCACTGCGTACTGCACACAAAATACAGGGTATTCTTCTACCCGTACATCAAACGACCTGTGGGTCAGCACAGAGTAATCCTGACGAATTCCCTCAGCTCCACCCCATTCCCTTGTGGATAGTCTATTTTGCACGAAATGAAAGGGCTGGAATGTTTCACCTGGAATTTTTGGCTTATATTTTAGATACCAAAAAAGCCATTAGTCTGGGATATTATCTGAATGCATGCTTAATGGAGGCGGTTCAGTATCCCGCATGAATTTAGATGACCTAATCTGTACATTTTTAGAAATGTAAGAAGATCCAAAATGATGAGTCTATTACACATAATAGCTAGTACTTTTCACAGATAACCTGGTTGTGACAATCTTGGGCCTGTTAAATTACATTTGGCATGATCAATATAAAGCATACAACTTATGGCTACAGTGATTCCAGAATGTGGTTAGTGGTTTCATGCCAATCAGACTCCATGGGGAAAGCAAGAGGGATGGGAAAGAGTCCATGGTTCCCAGGCATTAGTATCCAGGGGTATGGCTTTCTATTAGAAGAGGATTACAAAGTTAACTGCATGAAACTACTAATATTCCATTTAAAAAGAAAGTATAAAAAAACAAGAGTAATAAAACAAACTGTCAGCACTCCTTTTAAAATGAAAACTGAGTTATCACTGGATCACAGAGTTGACTCTGTGTGGTCTGTGCTGTGTGGATCTTTCATGAGGCAGCCTAGAGCAGGAAAGTGAAAGCCATGGACTTCAGTGCACAGAACCTACATGCGGTTCAGGTTTTTGAGAAGCCAGAGGCCCTCTTTTAGCCACCAGCATCCTGGGCTGGGCACTATGGGCTGAGGGCCACTGGGCGGCCTTCCACAGCACTCACCTGTGCCCAGGGCCCGCTCTGGGGAACACAGGAAAGCCCTCTTTACAAAGAACCAGAATCCAACCTGAGATGTTTGGCTTCTTCTTCAGGATTTGACAGAGTATTTTAAATCTATGATTGGAATTAAGGAAAACATCAGAGTAGATTCTCTGCTGTGCAGAGGGAAAAGGACCCTGCAGAAATGACTTTCTGCATTATGGCATGGAAACTGAAGTGGACAGGTTGTGCCCAGGGTGGGAAGGTGAGGGCCATAAGCATGTCTGTTATAAAGCACAAACTGATCCTGCCTACCCATGCAGACACACTAGCCCAGAGGAAATCAACACTGAATCTTAGCATAAATGTGAAGATAGAAGATGTACATTTATTTCCATGAATTACAAGTGCATTTCTCTTCATATTAGCAGGCAGTCTTTATATAACCCATTCTCCACTGCTGTCAAAATCAAACAAGAAAAAAAGGACAGCTAAGAAATGAAAAGCTAAAAATAGAATTTTTTTCCTAAGTGATCTGCTGGAGAGCATTTTCCGTGGAACACAACTCAGAGGTAACAATAGATTTTTTCGTTTCAATCATAGGCATGTGGCACTTGGACAGTCATCTCTGCACAGAAAGCTGTAACAGTCATGCGAGGGTACAGTAATTACTGAACAAGGCAGATTTCTCATCACAGAGAGCAGTGGGGAAAGTTGAGAGGGGGCACCGCACGGGGACAGAACACCGAGTCAACTCCACAGTTTACAGCGTCAGGGACAAATACTTAAAAAGGTCAGTAAGAGGTGGGTATAGCTTCAAACGTGACTTAGTGCTAGCTTGTTCTGATGGTCTTTTTACTCAACAGTATCAGAAACATTTGAGAGTACTTGACAACAGAACAGTGCTTCATGTCACAAGCTCATGAAGGCTTTATTACAAATTGTTATATCGTAGGTTGGAAAATGAACTTGAGATGCTGACATGCTGTCGAAGGAAATAGGGTTGTACACTTTCTCATTTAAAGACGCAGTGTTCCTCTCTGCTAACTCCTCAGGCATCACATGTAGTTACTGAAATCCACACGGTGGGAAGCAGCTCATGGGTGTTATGTATGACAGGCATGTGGAGATCTACCCCAAGACATTTGGGTTAGCCTGCTCCCTAACTCTCCAGATACTTGCCACATCATGGTGTCGTGACCTTCGTACTTCTCTCACAAAATGCTGAATGAAGCTGCCACTTTTAATCTTTTTATACAAGTCTTGCAAATACTCAGCACTGCATATAACATACATTTTGGCAAGTGTTCTACGTCTATAAATGGTACAAGGAATCATGGTACACCTACTGAGTGAAACTGGTGGGTGCAATATACTTCTTCCTTTCTATTTGGAAAAATGACTGAACTTCCCAAAAGCTGGGCAGAGTGCACATGCCTTAAATATGTTAGTGACTAACATGAAAAGACAGCTGACAAGCGCCCCCAGAGGATTACAGAGACGGGAGCCCTTGCAGCAGTCTGCAATGTGATCCAAGGGCATTTGCATGTGCTCCTGCTTTGAGGAGACCATTGTGGTCAGAAGTCGAAGTGCAAATAAGGGGCCGTCACTGACTTAAAGTGCCCTAGGTAGCAGCCTTCCCTATCACAAAGTGAGACACAAGTGACGAGGGGGAGGCTAGAAAACACCCATCTCTGGTGAGCCTGCTTGGGTCAGCAGGGCGGTATGGAGAGGACTAAGAAGAGGAAGGAACCACTGCATCTTTCAAATCAGAAAGTAATTAGTGACTAAAGCGACGGTAAGCAGCAGGTGCACTGAAAGTACATACTGCCGCGTGCCACCAAGGGTGACACACAGGGGGCCAGGGACAATTCTCTGGACTGAAGGAATTCTTTGAAAGCATAAAAGCCACAACTACCAGAAACCGCCCCTCTGAACGGCTCAAAGGAGTCAAGGTGGATAAGCCGAGACAGGCTGGAGACAGGACCAGGGTTCAAGAACTGGGAGGAAGAAGACCGATGTCTGAGCACGTCCAGTCCTCTAAGCCCTTGTCCTGTCAAAACAAAAACAAACACAAATCTATGGGTTAATGAGTCACACCGGAACAGTAGCAGAATCAGAGAAACTGAAAAGTGAAAAAGCAAAGGAAAAGACTCAAGCCAAAAAAGTCATTTCACCTGGAACTGCTTGGGCGTAAGTACCACGGGCAGCTCTGAAAGGGCGAGAGGACTCTGCCCTCTGTGCAGGCAGGCACGCCCCGAGGGAGGACCTCTCCATGCACACCACACATATATCCACTCTCTCACACACACGTGCATACAATCCGGCCAGCTTCAGTTCCCAAGAAGCCTTTATAAACCACACACTATCCCCAATCTATACACAAACAAATCTGTCTCCTCCTGTTCTCAGCAATCTCGCTCTCTCTCTGGATGACCAGGTGGGGCAAAAACAACTACACAGGCAGTGGAAAGTGTGTTGTTAATAACTCCCAAGTTTTCGGACTGGAGCAAAACAGAATAAAGGAAACAAGGTCCCAGCTGGAAGTGTGAGGCCAGCCAGCTGGAATTCTAGGAAGGCACGGAGCCTTGGCACAATTCCCAGGGGGCACAAGATGGTTCTGGTCACTCAGATCACTCAGGTCAGAGGTCACCTGATGGCTAATTTCACTGCCAGACAGTGCCCTGAAAAACCAGTGACTTAAATAGGCCCACAACGATGGTGGTAATAAAAGTACAAGAAGTATTCTTTTCCCTTCATTTTAATGGAGAAACTATATTCCCATTCAAATCTATTCAAACCACTTACGGCTGAGTCTCAAACCTGAGCATTAAAATTAAAACACCTTGGAGAGCTCCAACACAGATTTGGTGGGCGAGCAGGGCTTAGAAGGGACCACACTTTAAGAACCACTACCCTAAGGAGTCTGGTCTGACTCAGGTCACTTTCTGTTCTGTAGATCCAATGAGGAATTTTCTCAAAATACAATCAAAACAGACACATGCCTTCCCTTTGGAGATTCTCACTGGTCTGGAGTGTTTGCTATATGATACTCTAGCAGAGGATCTCTTTGGTGATTCTTCCACAAAGCACTTGCAGACTTGGGGCTTTGTCTATAAAGCCAAGGCAGGAAGGATGGGAGTCATGGCCCAACGGTGCGATGAGGAGATGGAGTTCCTAGAGGGGAGACAATATCCCTCCAGAGGAGGAATGACCAGACCCCAGCTCTCACCTGACGGAAATGAAGCCTGCCCTGGAATGTGTTTATCTTCAATGAAGCCACAGGGGAAAAAGAGGGTGATGCCCTCAGTGACCTACCCACATGGGAAAATTCATGAACAGGGAAGATGTCTGGGTAAGGATTAGAGTCTGAGGCTTGTCGTACCGTATTAACAATTTTAACATTTCTAAAATTGACCTCCTTAAGCAGAACATCAAGGGTCAAAACCCGTTAAGATGACTGAGGGCCACTGCTGTGGGCAGCAGTACCACCCGTGTCCAGGCTGGGTGGGCTCCCTGGAGCGCCTCCTCTAGAGCAGTCTTTGCTACCCTCTACAATGGGGACCCCAAGGCTATGTGCTTAGTCCTGTATGTGTGTTTCCAGTTTGTCCTAATGTAGCGAAGTGGCCAACAAACACCAGAACACTCCAGGTCCCACAGAACCTTTAGCCCCAGGTTCTACTGGTGCGTCTATCTGGGCTGAGGGTTGGAGATTGAGTCATGATGCTTAGAACTGAGTCCCTGGACCTTGCCCAGGAGGAAAGCCAGTTGAGGCAGTGTGGAAAGAGTAGAAGATAATGGAATTCTGGGTCTAAAAGACACAGATTCTTCACCTAGTTTTGCCACGGAGTTGTATATTCTTAACAAATTCCTTAAACACTTCGAACATAAAACTGGGAACTCTACTGACTTCAGAGAATGCTGCTGTGATAATCAGAATAAAATGTTTGCAAAAGAACTGAGTCTATAGTTTAATAAATGCTTTTAGCTCCGGCTACCTCTGGATTCCCTTTAAATTCTAGATGATTAAATTATAAACTCAGGCTAGATGTTGGTAACCTACTTTGAAATGCATAGGAGACATAAGATGGATTGATATGTAGATGGAAGAATTAATAGATGTGAAAAAGCAAGTACAGGTGGGAAGATGGGTGCCCACTATAAAGTTTCTTCAACTTTTTGAAATAGTTGAAATTTACCTTGGGGAAGCAGACTTGGCCCAATGGTTAGGGCATCCGTCTACCACATGGGAGATCCGCGGTTCAAACCCTGGGCCTCCTTGACCCATGTGGAACTGGCCCACGCACAGTGCTGATGTGTGCAAGGAGTGCCGTGCCACATAGGGTTGTCCTCGTGTGGGGGAGCCCCACGCACAAGGAGTGCGCCCCGTAAGGAGAGCCGCCCAGTGCGAAAGAAAGTGCAGCCTGCCCAGGAATGGTGCCGCACACACAGAGAGCTGATGCAACATGATGATGCAACAAAATGAGACATAGATTCCCGTGCTGCTGACAACAACATAAGTGGACAAAGAAGAACACACAGCAAATAGACACAGAGAACAGATATCTGGGGCAGGGCAGAGGGAAATAAATAAATAAATCTTTAAAAAAAAAAAAGAAAATTTCTTTGGAAAAATTCAATCTAAAAGCACACACAGAGCATCTGTATGCCTTAGGTACCCCTGGAAAAGCACCAATACACAGAGTGAAATCTCAGCCACCCCTCTACAGTGAGGACAATGACACCATCTGGGATCTCAGACCTGGGATAGTGTTTGGTCCTGATAATGCCAGCTCCAGAAGTCTGCAACTGTACCTGAGGCCCTGAAGAGCACCCTCCGTAACTCTTAGCCCACAGTCATCCATGCTGCTGACCTGGCCTCTTCTCCAGGGATATCCTGCTCTCACCCTTGAGAACTCCCAATTACCTAGGAGAAGGAGTCCAGGCTCCTCAGGGGGAGGTGGACTGAGGCTCCACCTGTGGTCACCTGCAGGGGCATGCTCCCTGGTGCTGCACCCCAGTACCTGCCAGCACATGACCACAGACTTCCAGAGGTGGCTCAAACACAGTTTCCTCTGAGTAGTGGCAGTCCTCTGTACCAGCACATGGGACACTGCAGCATGGTCCTTGTTTACCTACTCCCTGCTAGCAAACTGGGAACTGTGGGAAAGCAAAGTCTGGGTCATGCATTTTGTTGCCCTTACACCTGGCACTAGTAAGTGCTCAACATTGATTGAATGATGAAAATCTGAAATACCATGTCACATAGATGACCCTTCACACTAAAAATGTACAGTGTTCTATGTGTGTCTTTCTTGCCTACAAGGCTGTACAAGCCTTGGTGTCCAAGAGTACCTACTACAGAATAAGTATGCAGTGTATGTGGACTGAAACCAGGAAGACAATGGGGAAAAACAGGAGGTTACTAACTGGCCTAAGGAAAATGGCCTGCCAAAAGACTGTGAAGGAAGAAAAGCAACAGAAGTTAGAATTTCTAATAAGCACACACAGCAGGTGGGTTGTAGATTACCTGTCCTAGGCAATCTAATCTTGTGCAAAGACTGGCTGGGTACCCTGGAATATCTCCATGAAGAGAGACTGTGCTCCTGGGAGAGGAAGATCAATCCCCCTCCACTGTGAGCACCTAACAGGCAACCAGGGAGGAAGCTTAGGTTAGGAAACTCAAGTTAAGGTCTGAAACTGGTCAGTTCCTGGGGACTAGCTTTCTGTCAACAAGTGATTGTGCAAACCACCGTAGATTACAAATACTTCCTACTAGAATGTCATTTCAACTCGTGCTAGACTCTGCTGCACCGGGACTCTGCTCGTTGGAGCCCTGCTAACCCAGACTCCCCTCTCATTTACAGATTTCCTCAAGGGCCAGCTTAATGTGCTTCAACATTTCCTTCTGGTTTGTCTTTCTGGGTGTGTCCATTGGCAACACCAGGCTAAACAAGGATTTAACAGTGCCAGCCTCACCCCTCCCAGATGCCAGGAGTCTTCCAGGCTTTGCCTGTTCCCCATTCTCTCTCTTTTTTAAAAGATTTATTTTATTTATTGCCCCCCCGCCCTGCCCAGTTGTCTGTTCTCTGAGTTTATTTGCTATGTGTTCTTCTTTGTCCGCTTCTGTTGTTGTCAGGGGCACGGGAATCTGTGTCTCTCTTCGTTGCATCATCTTGCTGCGTCAGTTCTCCGTGTGTGCAGCACCACCCTGGGCAGGCTGCACTTTCTTTCATGCTGGGCAGCTCTCCTTACACGGCACACTCCTTGCGCGTGGGGCTCCCCTATGCGGGGGGCACCCCTGCGTGGCACGGCTCCACACGGGTCAAGGAGGCCCAAAGTTTGAAGCATGGACCTCCCATGTGGAAGCCTGACACCCTATCCACTGGGCCAAGTCCGCTACCCCCCATTCTCTCAACTGCACTGTTTTGCACCCCCACAGCCTAGTCAGAGCTGACAGACCCTTTTGCCTGGGAGATGATAAATTTGGCTTTAGCTCATTTTCCTACTCAGTCTTTCTCTAGTTTCAACCCCCTACTCTTACGTCAGACCTCTTTCCATCCCTCTGAATGCTTGTATCTACTTCCTGCCAATTTGGTTACTCTGCCTGGCTTTCAGGGCTCTTTACTCTGGAGGTTCTATTGGTCATGTCTGTTCTCCACTAATTTCTACCCTCCCTTTGTTTTCTGTTCCTATTGACGGGGCTGGAAGGCTGTCACTTGTACTCCTGGACTTTTGTGGCTGCTGGTTTCTGGTTAGGTCCTCTCAATGGTAGGCATTGACAGTAAAAGCCCCGTTCCCTTCCTTTTTCTGCTTCTAATGATACACACAGTATACAAGAGGAGCCGTGGCTTTCAGAAGGAGGGTAGGCTCCTGAGGTTTAGAGGTATCTGAGAGTGAAAGTAACACTGTTAGGTGGCTCCAGGTGCCCAGCCCCCACCATTTCAGAGGCACTATGGACTCCTGGGCCCCTCCTCAGCAGTGACAACAGCTCTAACAGCAGCACCTACAGCAGATGCCTCAGCACCCTCACTTGCACAGTGACCAAGGGCCCCAGATGACACCATTTTCCCTTTCGTTCCTTTAACTGGAGACCAGGGAGACCAGGGAGAGCTTGCTTCCTTCCTGCAGTTACCAATCTGCAGGTAACCCTATCTGACCCTTTCTGATCTCCAGGCCTATTACACTTTCTGACCAATTTACATACCTTCATACCTTCCTATTTGAAACACCCAGAGCAGCTTGTGCTTTTAGGCCTGGAGGCTGACCCATACAAAGTCACCAAGGATGAGCCCTCAGCCTGAGCTATTGCCTCCAGACTCCAAAAGATGACCAAAAAAAAAAGACAGAAAAGGGAAAACGGAGTAGAAGGCTAACAGCAATCCCATACAAACACTCCTACAGAAACTGCACCTACAGAGGAAGACACCTGATCCTGTGATCCCGCCCAAGCCACCTCCTGTTCCCATTACCACCTTGGCACCATGACCATCTGTACTCTCCATGAGACCCTACCACTGCTGAAGGACACCTCCAGTTCCTTCCCGCCGGTTCTGTCCACTGAGTTTCTCCATCAACTGTGTCAGCCCTTGGTTTTAATTCTTCACATTGCTGTTCATTTTTACAGTGTTCTTACGCAACCCTATTCTTTCTCCTGTCATATGTCCTTTGAAATTGAGATCTGCATTTTCTTGTTTTGAACACTTGCATGTGTTTGCTTGTTTTTTTTTTTAAATAAATCTACTGATTTCATCACATTTCCCACTACACCTTATGGCCAAAGTTTACACAGCTTTTGCACAGGCCCATGCAAGTCCCACTTGGCCAGGTCAGCCTCCTCCCTCCTCAACAGAGGCTTTCCTAGCTTCGCTTGCCTACATTCCCTGTCTGGAATGAGAGCAGTGTTTGGGTCTACTGCACACAGCATTAACCACATAACATGGCCCCTGCTCCGGAGCTTCTGAAGGGAAGGGTGACTTGGCATTTCTTTGGAATCGCTGTCATTAGAAGTGGTGGGTACAGAGGGCTCTGTAATACTTTGGATTTATTTAAGTGGTGGCGTTACTTTCCATGGCAGGAAGGGAGTCCTGAAACACCCTTTCTGAGAGATGTTCAGGTACTATGAAGTTGCCCAAAGATAGGTCAGAAGGAAAGGATAAGAACCAAAGCATGACCAATCTCTACCATGAACAAGCAGTGGCTAAATCATCACATTCATTCTCCTTAAGTAAAGACAAAAGGGACTTCTGGTCCCCCCCACCCCCCAAAAAAAAAAAAAAAAACAAAAAACGAAAGAGAGGGGAGAGAGATCCCTAAAAGAATATAAATAACTTTCTAAATTATTTTAAAGTCTAAATTAAAGAAAACACTTTTCAAACAGCAACTTGAAAAAGAATGCTACAGAATCCTGAGGAACATGCTGTTCTGAAGAATTGGATTAGAATGCTAGCCTGGGGAAGCAGACTTGGCCCAATGGATAGGGCGTCCGTTTACAACATGGGAGGTCCGCGGTTCAAACCCCGGGTCTCCTTGACCCGTGTAGAAGCTGGCCCACAAGCAGTGCTGATGCACACAAGGAGTGCTGTGCCATGCAGGGGTGCCCCCCACATAAGGGAGCCCCACGCGCAAGGAGCGCGCCCCGTAAGGAGAGCTGTCCAGCATGAAAGAAAGTGCAGCCTGCCCAGGAATGGTGCTGCACACAGGGAGAGCTGACACAAGATGGAGCAACAAAGAGAGACAGATTCCCATGCCGCTGACAACAACAGAAGTGGACAAAGAGGAACACACAGCAAAATGGACACAGAAAACAGACAACTGGGGGGGAACGGGAGAGAGAGAGAAAAAAAAGAATGCTAGTTTGAGGCCCACTGCCAGTTGCCTGGACAGGGGTGGGGTGGGGGTGGGGGTGGGCTTTCTTTTGTGGAGAGTGAATCTAACCCAGACACCACGTGTCCCAGCTAACCACCCTCTTTTTTTTTTTTTAAAGATTTATTTATTATTTATTTTAATTCCCCCCTCCCCCCGGTTGTCTGTTCTCTGTGTCTATTTGCTGCATCTTGTTTCTTCTGTCTGCTTCTGTTGTGTCAGCGGCACGGAAAGTGTGAGCGGTGCCATTCCTGGGCAGGCTGCACTTCCTTTCGCACTGGGCGGCTCTCCTTACAGGGCGCACTCCTTGCGCGTGGGGCTCCCCTACATGGGGGACACCCCTGCGTGGCACCGCACTCCTTGCGCGCATCAGCACTGCGCATGGGCCAGCTCCACATGGGTCAAGGAGGCCCGGGGTTTGAACCGTGGACTTCCCATGTGGTAGACGGACGCCTTAACCACTGGGCCAAGTCCGTTTTCCCCCCACCCTCTTCATACACACTGGTACCACAAACTTTTCTAAACACGAAGTCATGCTATAAAAGCCTGTGTAAGCCTGTGTCTTGGTTGTAGCACCTACGCAGCTTTCTTTCCTACTCTTGGGAATGTAACTCCCCTTTCCTTTCTTTGCCTGCTTCCCTGTTCTCTTCTTATATGCGTTTTCCTCTCCTGCCTGCCAACCTCTCTCTTCTCCTTGACTCTGTCCTGACTGCCATGTGTACACTGCACTTAGGAGGTTACTGAATACAATTCCATGTTCTCAATTCTAAGACCTCTGCCCCCAAAGTTGTAAGTTAACATTTCTGTATGAAGTGCAAAATAAATGCTTCAGGTAAGGAAGACCTCAAGCTTGTTTCTACATGTTTAGTTTCACAAAAATCTGCTTTTATAAGCTACCAGTTGCCTGAACACCGAAGTCTCACTGTAGCTATTATTCTAAAAAGTGCCACTTGCACTTCATATCATCTTCATGTTATAATTTATAGGTAAATATAAACTGCCAGGAGTGACAGCCTATCTTTTGAATAATGGCAAAAGACAAAGTTTAATAATTTCTTGTTTTAAACCATGATGCAATCACTATTACAAAAACTATGTTCAACTGAAGAGGAATACATTGAATTTTCTTTCCTTTTAAATATCACTTAAATTTATATTCCTTCTCCCTTGTTTAGGCTAATAAAATGGTAATAGCTCTAGATACCTGACAAATTTAAGATCTGTATCCTGGCTGGAATCTAGCAGTCTCTTCGAAAATGAGTTCTTTGAGTTTTTCCTTAGGCAAGTCATCCAATTCCATGTCAAACTTGAATGGTGCTTCAGCAATAGGCTTTAAGAAAAAAGATATTTAACAGACAAAATTTATGGTTAAGGCAATAATTTACCGATCCATAAAATGACTAAGATTTAAATTCTGAAATTTATGTCAGGACTGATATCTGAAAAAGTGACAGCCACAATCATCAGCACCTCTGCACTTGTGCCCCACTCCTGACATCACTTTCCAAATTAACAGATGGAGGCAACTCAAGCCCTTTCACATGTTCTTCTGAACATATCATAAGTCCTACAATAAATTTCAATGTAAAATTTAAGGCACTGAATGTTAAAATTTGCTGAAATTGGAGTGGGGTATATGTTTTTAAAATCAAACCCATGATATATGCATTTGACTAAATAAATGACAGTATCTTTATATGAAGAAATACTATGGAGACGTTAAAAATAAGGCTGCAAGGAAGATTCATATCATGGAAAATGCTCATGTTTGTGTTAAAAAGAATGAAATCTTTACTTTTAAAATTTATATATAGAAATGAAAGACTGGAAAGGAAATACTACAAAATTTTAACAATCACAACTGTGTAACAGAGCTAAAAAATAATCTTTCTTGTATTCTTCTACAAGTTCCTATTTTTTTAACCATGAACACTTACTCTATGAAAGATCAGTAATTTAAATATATATTTGTCTACTTGTCAAAGAATCTTCATACACAATTGTGACCAAAATGAAATTATTCAACCACCTAAAATTACTTATATTTTGATTTTTAAATACCCATAGCTAATATAATGCTACATTACTAACAGAGTGATGAAAGAGCTGTCAATTAATAAATGCCCAGTTAATTACCAGGGACTCCCAGATCTTATCTCATGTTATCTTACAGCAGTTCTCTAAAGGAAGGATAGTCACCCCCCTTGAAGGATAGTTCTCTGGTTCTTTGTACTGCATGGGCTCACATGAGGCCTCATGCACACAGTATCTCTCCTAAATATCTACTACCTCTGCCACCTAGTGTGGGGGGGCACTACACCACCTCACCGATTAGGACCTGGAGGCCTAAAAAAGCTCCAGCTCACGAGGTAGGAAGAATCTGAACAAAACCTTGTTTTCCCACCTATTCCTATGCTACTTATTACGCTGTGGGCATCTTTGCAAGTTGCCGCAATTGTTTTTAGGAGGGGGAAGTCAGGGTAGATGGACAAGCTGATTTATAAACACTTCCTCTTTTAAAATTTGTAGTCTTTCATTTATCAGCTTTCGGCTTTTGGTGTTTTTTTTTCCTCTCCTCTTCCATTTCCCTCTTTAATTTTAACATACCACATTTTGTTTTCCCTCTTTCAAAACAGGAGTGTAAAAGCTTACTGTCTATGCATAAGAGACAACTAAAACGGATCCAAATGTTTGGTTCACGTTGCATTTTTCTTTGTTATTTTCTAGAGAATAAAGTGAAAACTGAGCCCCCAGAGGAACCAAAGAGCCAAGGAATAAGAACTGTCCTGTAGGGAACATTGAAAAACAGCATCCTTCCTTGGGAGTACTGTATGCTCTGAAGACTTCCTGTATCCACCCCTGGACCTACTGTTTCTTACCCACAACAGGCCTCCTGTGACCTTACCTCCAGGGAATGGCCCCACCAGACATGGAGTTGCCCAAGTCAGAGCCTGACTCCCAGGGAGGCAACTTGGCCTCACTGCTGGCCCGCACCCTCCCAGCAGGCAGCCACACCCCTCTCCATCCTCAAGGCCAGCCCATTGGTACAAAATGTTCCTTCCTGCTACAGACTACAACAATGGTCTCCAACCTCCTCAGACCCTTCCCAACCCAGGCGCCACACTGGTAGAACTGTTCCTCTTTATCCATCCATTTATTTCCCTGGCCCTGACCCCTGTGCTACAGGTAATTTGTAAGAAAGTTTCTAAGACAGAAGGGGTTTGGGGTGGGGGTCCAAATAGGGGCTCATTGGGAGGACTAGGTATGCACCATGTATCTCTCAGGGCAATCTGCACATGACGACAGGGCCCTCCTGTTTAGGCCCCCTGCTGGCTAATATGCACTCCTGAGAAGCAGCCAGAAGCATGGACTCTTACCTCATCACTTGGATCATAATACTGCTCCAGATACGGGTGGGCCAGAGCCTGTTCTACTTCAATCCTCTTGTGAGGGTTGAATGTCAACATTTTATCCAGTAAGTCCAGAGCTACAAAGAGAAATGTTTTGCAATAGTAAGAAGTAGAAGGAATAGTCACCAAGATGCTTTCCATTTCCTGTTTAAGGAACTGACCCACAAAACAAAGCTGTAGGGAGAATAGCTGGCACTCAGAGTACCTTTTATCTCTCTAAACCTCACAAGACCTTGTGTTAAGGTCGGTACTTAATGACCATCTTGACAATCACAGACCCCAAGGCTCAGAGGTGAAGTGATCTGCTACAGGCTACAGAGCCAGAAAGTAGAATCACCAGGATTCAAATCCAGATCTGCCTCCAAAGCCTGGACTTTTCCTAAATCACTACTCTGCTTTAAAGGCATCAAGAGAAAAGGTTTTATGAATGTGCTTCTCTCAAATAAACTCCAAAGTCATTTTTGCAATGGTCTATTTGCCTCTCAACCTACAGAAAAGGCCTGGATTTTGAGGTCATAGAGGGAAACAGTCACTTGGCCTCCTGTTCATGTCAACCTCCTCTTTCCAGGCCCTGGCTGAGTCATTTGTAACCATAGTCCCTGGTCTACTCTGTGACTTGGAGCTTTTCTCCAGGTATTTTCAGGACTTGGAGTTATCCTAAATGATATTGCAGGGACAGATGCTGAACATTATATATCCTACCATAATCCATTGAATGGACTGGGGGAGACTAAACTACAATGTAAACTATTATCCATGTGGTGCAGGAGTGCTCAAAATGTGTTCACCAAATGCAATGAATGTGCCACAATGATGAAAGAGGTTGGTGATGTGAGAGCAGTGGTGTGGGGGTGTGTGGGGTACATGGAAACCTCTTATATTTTTTCAATGTAACATTTTTTGTGATCTATGTGTCTTCAAAAAAATACAATTAAAAAAAGATGGGGGGAAACGGACTTGGCCCAGTGGTTAGGGCGTCCGTCTACCACATGGGAGGTCCGCGGTTCAAACCCCGGGCCTCCTTGACCCGTGTGGAGCTGGCCCATGCGCAGTGCTGATGCGTGCAAGGAGTGCGGTGCCACGCAGGGGTGTCCCCCGCGTAGGGGAGCCCCACGCGCAAGGAGTGCACCCCGTAAGGAGAGCCCCCCAGCGCGAAAGAAAGTACAGCCTGCCCAGGAATAGCGCCGCCCACACTTCCCCAGCCGCTGACGACAAGAGAAGCGGACAAAGAAACAAGACGCAGCAAATAGACACAGAGAACAGACAACGGTGTGTGTGTGTGTGTGTGTGTAAATAAATAAATAAATAAATCTTTAAAAAAAAAAGATGGGGGTGGGGAGGTGGGGAATATGGGAACCTCTTACGTTTTTTTAATACAACATTTTGTGTGATCTACTAACTTAAAAAAAAGATAATTGAAAAATATGATAATTTAAAAATTAAAAAAAAAAAAAGGCACTCTCAACCTGGCCAGTGTTTGGCAGCACAGCATTCCTTTACGTAGAGAGTACGTAGAGAGTACAGTAGGTAGCGAGTGTGGTATCTGCATGAACTAATGGAGGGGCAGCTAATGAACAGTTCACTCTGCTGACCACTAAGAGCTAGTGTTCAGGACCACCTCGAGTAATGAGGATGGGCAAAGGGCATGGCTAACAGTGGTTGGGACAAGTTAAGGGAAATGTGACAAAATACTTCCTGTATTTAGTATTTGGAGTAGGTGTTGAAGAGAAAGAATACCCGCTAGAAAATACATTATTCTGGCATAAAGGCAGCAAAGGGAGCTTCTTTTAAAAATAGTTTACATCTATCTCCTTGCTCACAGCCCTTGAGGCACTCCTGAAAAATCCAGGAGCTCAAGGAACAAATCTTAAAAATTACTAGCCAATATAAGGAACACGAATTCTAACAGACTATACTCATACTAAAACAAAGCAAAACAAAACAGTCACTGATATCTGCTTAAAGAGGCCTGTCTTCTTAAAATGATAATGTCTTATTAGGTTATCTGCAAATGGCAACATCAACCTTATTCATATGCAAATCAGCAACACTACTAGGTTCTAAGAGATCTTTGTCCTTTTTTAAAAATTAAAACCAAAAAGCATTACTTAATAACCAAGAAGTAAAATTTGGTACAATTCAAGATCAGTTTAAGATATCACTTTTAGCTTACTACTTTTTCTTTTCCCCCACAAGAATAACATTTATTTTGAATTTATTTTTATTTTTTGTCTTTATTTTTTTAATGTTACATTAAAAAAATATGAGGTCCCCATATCCTCCCCACACCCCTCACCCCACTCCTCCCCCCATAACAACAACCTCCTCCATCATCATGAGACATTCATTACACTTGGTGAATATATCTCTGAGCACTGCAGCACCTCATGGTCAATGGTCCACACCATAGCCCACACTCTCCCACAGTCCACCCAGTGGGCCATGGGAGGACATACAATGTCCAGTAACTGTCCCTGCAGCACCACCCAGGACAACTCCAAGTTCCGAAAATAAGTTTGTTGGGTAATCACTAAGAAATGTTGTTTGATCCCTGAGAGCAGGTCAGTTACCCTTCTGAAGTGATTGCTCTAGTGCAAGAAAGCCAACTAAGAGACATCAGGTAGATGCCAAAGAGAACCTGCATCCAGGCTCCTGGAAAGGGGCTTACTTGCCCTCATTCTCAGCTCTGGCCCCCACATACAATTTCCTCTGTAGCATGCCATCATAGTGGCAACCCTTGATCTTCAGACAAAAGGAGATAAGAAATATGGCAAACCATGTGTTTCTCACATAATGAGAAAATAACAAAGAACCTTTCTCATGTCCCTAAGTGAGCGGTAATAAAGTTAAAAAACAAAAACAAAAACGCCATTCCATGGAAAAGTTAAAACATAAATTTCTACATTTTCAAATTTATATTTGCTTCTACCTCTAATCTTTTCAATACACATTCATAAGTGTACTTGCATGATTTCAAATGACACTCTGATTTACAAGACAGACCCTTTTCAGAGCACAGACAATTCCTAGGAATCCAGGTATATCTGGCATTGAAGCAGTCTGGCCAGCAGAAGAAGTGGTCAGTCCTGTGACAAGGTTAGGGAGGGGTGGCCATGGTGGTCAGCAGTTCAGGACCTTGGCTCAAATCCCAGTTCTACAGAATTCCTGGCAGGTGTGTAAATACAGCACTTGCCCCTCCACGAGCTTTAGACCCTATCATCTGTAATACGGATAATAAAACCTACCTTAGTCCCTGCCCCCAACCATCACTTCCCAAGAAGAGCTCACAGACAATTTTCCAAGGCCTTTCTTAAGAGAAGATTAAAGGTCACTTGGCCTTTTGCCCCAGTAGAAACCATCTGTCGTTAAAGTTCAGGAGGACCCGGCCATGTTTCAGATTCTAACAGCATTATTTCTAAACTACTGGGGGTGGGCTGGGGGCTGGGCTGGTACAGGACACTTCCCCCTCCATATCTTGTTGGTATTAATAAGTACAGAAGCACATCAAGACAACTGGACATTCTGCAGCTTAAGCATTTCTAAAACAAACCTAAGAGTTCTTTATAAAGTTTAATTCTAGACCCTTCCAAGCAAAGATTTCAAAGGAAGACAGCTTTTCTTTCGCTACTTGAAAAATAAATGAGTCGCCAGCCTCTTTTTTACTGCAAGTGCTATTTCTGCATTATTCACAGCTACAGAAGAAGAAAAGGAGAGAAATGAGAAGCAGCTGGCAGGAGATGATCTTGCAGTCAAAGTGCCCAGCTCTCCCTCCTCCCAAATCGCACAGCAATCAGTTGGCACCACTAAGCTGTCTGGCATGAATCCTGGTAGAGAGTTAGGCTTACTCTGGTGCAGGTTGTATCTCCCCTAAGAGACTGGACAACATCTGACCATGATCCCTGATTCTGTTGCCCTCTTGGAATCCCACACCTTCTCTTTAACTTCAAAAAGACCACAGCAACCTGAGCCCACATTTTCTTCTAGTCCGTTAGCCCCTTTTTCCTGTTTTAGCCCAGACCCTACAGTGAATCATCTGACTGGTTCTCTACAGCCCCTCTTTGGCTGCAACCTGTCACTTCCGTATTCAACTCCAGTGGCTGACTCAGCCCAGTGAAAAAAGACCTGTCATTGCAACAGGAGTTCTCAAATTTTTTTAATCTCAAAACTTCTTTTACACTCTTAAAAACTATTGAGGATCAATTAAAAAAGCAACCAACTCAGATCATAAGGCAAATAACTGCACAATGCTTTTCCTCCAGAAAGCCACTGTATTTAGCAGGTTTTATGTGCATTTCCAGTTGTCACAGAAACATAAAAAAGATGCACTCAGGGGAAGCGGATGTGTCTCAAGCAATTGGGCACCTGCCTCCCACATGGCAGGTTCTGGGTTTGGTTCCCGGTGCCTCCTAAAGATATAAGCAGACAACATGTAGACAGGTAAGGGAGCCATGGATCCAGTAAATAGTCATTTTTACTGCTTCATCAAGGGCATTTTTTTTTTTTAATTAATTTCTCTCCCCTTCCCCACCCCCCCAGTTGTCTGCTCCCTGTGACCATTCGCTGTGTGTTCTTCTGTGACTGCTTCTATCCTTATCAGCGGCACCGGGAATCTGTGTTTCTTTTTGTTGCATCATCTTGTGTCAGCTCTGTGTGTGTGCAGTGCCATTCTTGGGCAGGCTGCACTTTCTTTTGCGCTGGGCGGTTCTCCTTACGGGGCATACTCCTTGCGCGGGGCGGGGGGTCTCCTATGCGGGGGACACCCCTGCATGGCACAGCACTCCTTGTGCACATCAGTGCTGTGCACGGGCCAGCTCCACACCGGTCAGGGAGGCCCAGGGTTTGAACCACGGACTCCCCATGTGGTAGGCGTACGCCCTATCCATCGGGCCAAGTCTGCTTCCCTCAAGGACATTCTTAAGTGAAACTGGCATTTGTTCTTGACTCGGAATAGGTGGCAATGAAGAATCCGAGGACCACTCATGCACTGAGGCCACTGCCTTGATTTGTGTCAGGAGACCGTGGTCTGGTTACCACTGCTTTTGCACCAGGAATGTAGATGTCAACACAGAAAAACATGTAATACCTTGGTATGATTATGAAAGTAGTTTTAACCTCATGGGTACCCTGAAAATATCTTGGGGACTCTCAGGAGTACATTGAGAACTGTTGTGCTCAAAAGCCTCATGATTTTCTGCCTCATCTGGGCCCTTGGCGGCTCCGGGAAATCCTTTGTCAGCCTTATTCTCTATTCCAAGATTCTTCCCAACTCTAACCAACTGAACCATGCCCTTCCTGCCAATGGACTCTCATTACTCTCCAAAGATCTTACTGAGGGTGCTACTGAGAGACTAAGGCGTGATCATTTTGGGCTTCCCACCCACCTGATCGATACACACTCATACTTACCTTTTCCAAGAATAAAGACTCTCCCCTATTCAAAGTCCATCCTCGCCAACTTACGACTTGTCCCACAAACCCTTCGACCTTATTTGCACTTGCCATTCTGTCGCCACTTTTCATTCCCATTCACCATCTCAACTGTCTTCCTCTGATTGGAAAACCCACTCACATTTTTCAGTCTGTATCCAGCTAGCCCTTCCTACTGCATGGACACTAATGAATATGCCACTTTCTTACAATGTCATCTTTTACTCTGTAAAATCACACAATGCTAGTTCTTTTCTGCCTTTTCTCTATTCTTCAAGGGTCTATCTTCCTATTCCGTGGCCCATGGAAGGTTTGTATCCTCCATCTTTTTTTTTTTAGATTTATCTTTTATTTATTTCTCTCCCCTTCCCCGCCCAACCCCCCTCCCCCAGTTGTCTGCTCTCTGTGTCCATTTGTTGTGTGTTCTTCTGTCCCTGCTTGTATTCCTGTTAGCGGCACCCGGAATCTGTGTCTCATTTTGTTGCGTCATCTTGCTGTGTCAGCTCTCTGTGTGTGCAGCGCCATTCCTGGGCAGGCTGCACTTCTTTTCACATGGTGCAGCTCTCCTTATGGGGCGCACTCCTTGTCCGAGGGGCTCCCCTACGCGGGGGGCACCCCTGCGTGGCATGGCACTCCTTGCGTGCATCAGCATTGTGCATGGGCCAGCTTCACATGGGTCAGGAGGCCCTGGGTTTCAACCTCGGTCCTCCCATGTGGTAGGCAGACGCCCTATCCGTTGGGCCAAACCTGCTTCCCTCCTCCATCTTCTTAAGCATCTCATTCTCCCACCTTTTCAACCTCTTGCATGATTTCAACTGCCAGGTGTTAAATAACTCCCAAACCTATTGTTAGCCCAGAACTTCCACCCAAGCTTCAGATTTATAAATATAATGTAATTAAAAAATACAATGTAATATAACAGTGGCCATCCTGTGACCTCATTTACAATACAGGTACATATACGGGCAATAACAAGGTCAGGAAGGTTATAAATCAAACAGTAGGTTATCTGAAAAATGGGGATAAACTTCTGACATATATGAACCTGCAATATTTTTAATTTAAAAAATAAACAAAACTGGAAGAGAAAAAGCAAGTTTAGATCTTTCTTCACCAGGATGGCTAGGGTGCCTTGGTGGGGGGAGCTCATAGGCCTGCCAAGGAGAACCTGCTGATGCTGGGCTTGACCACACACCCTGTGCTACAATGACCAGTTAGGGGTGGGCATGTCATCTAAGGCAATGAGTGTCTGCCCCAGGACTTGGGATAAAACAAGAAACAGATGAGTGTGAGCCTGGAGCTGCTGATGGCCATCTGGACACCATGAGAAAAGAGATTGTCTAACAATAAAGACAACACAGAGGAAGGCAAAGCTGAACAACAGAGAAGTCCAGAATCTGGTCAAAGTGGCTGCACGTCTGGACTTTATTGTTATGAGAGCCAAAAAAGTCCTTCTTGGAATCTGAGCCAGTTCGCTTGCTGTGTGGAACTAAAAAGGGCCCCAATAGCCTCTCCCAGCTGTGTGAATGACCCACTCAAGTTCCCTCAGTCACCATCACCCATTGCTCCATCACTCACTCAATAACACTGCCAATCTATTTCATTCCATTTCTCTATGCATTTTATTTTACATAATTGAGATTATAGTATATATAACAAATGCTATATTAGTTTCCCCAAGTAAATATTGCTCATTAGTATTTTCTTATGCTTTGAAAACTTTGTAAATATAATTTTAGTGGATTTATAATATTCTTTTAAATGAATATATCATAAGTTACTGAACCATTTGATGAGCACAATTGGCATCTAGGTTGTTTCTAACGGCTAAGAGGTGACAAGTTGAACATGACCCAAACCAAATTCTTACTATCTTCCAAACTGCTCCTCCTATAGTTTTCCTCATTTCAGAATTTCCTTCCATGACTTTATGCTCTTGTAAGGCTTCAGCCTTACAAGTTCTCTCTACTTGTTATACACTAGTAATGTTAATGGTGAGCATGACACTGATAACCAATCATTCACTTAATCTTTCCACTTACCTTGAGGGAGGAACTCTAATTTGTTCCAATTTTGAAATAAGGAAGTTATGAAACAGAAAAGCTAAATTAATTGTCTAAAGTCAAAGCCAAAGATGGAACTCAGAAAGCTGATTCCAGAGCTGTGTTGCCGGCTATGTAACAGTGACATGGATCCTTTAAATGCTATTCAATTTGGAATACTTTGTACCTCTTGTTGACACGTGACCTGTCTAATCTTTTTTAAGTTTTAACTTCCATGTGATCCAACCTACTATCTTTCCATCATGATTGTTTTCTTGGTTGGTACGTGTTTAACACTTAGGAATACAGTCTTTCTCCATGCAAAGATCAGAAAACTATCAAATACTCTAATATTGTTAGTTGTACATGGCATGATTTTTTAAAAAGCATTTAATCATCAATTCTTTTTGAATTCATTTTGACATGAGTAATAATTTAAAATTATTTTCTTTCAAATAGCTATCCAACTATTCTAGCACCATCTGTTGAATAATAATTTCATCCCCCTCACTGGAGTCATTCTGGAGAGAATCTTAACCTAGGCTCCTTTGAAGAAAAATCTACAATACTTCGAGTTCAAGAACTCAGTAACCAGCAATTTCCAATAAGCATATAAGAAAATGTTCAACCTCATTCTCAATTAGAGAAAAACAAATTAAAATGCTACTTCCCTCACTTGGTTTGGCGGACCCAAAAGTTCAATACCCAGAAGTGCAGGAACAAAAGACATGAGAGAATGGTCAAATTGCCTTTCATGCCAACCAACTTACACTCTACCAACCATCTCTGAGAAAATCTGTTTCCCCACAGTCTTAACCTAAATGCAATAGGTTATCAAACTTTTTGATGCTTACTACGCTAAGAGAAAAAAAAACAACAACAAAACCACTAACTTTTTTATGTTAATACTTTGTATTATGAGTAAAAATGAATACCTTTTCCTATATTTAAGAGAGATTTACATTTCCTTTTTTATAATTACCATTAACCTGACTTAAAAGCTCCACTGTTTCAGCTTCAAAGTTTTAAACTCTTGAGTTCCTCCACAGTATTCCATTCATTTCTTTGTCATTTTCATATCAATCTAGCCTATCAGCAACCTGCAGGCAGGTTTTTTTTTTTTAAATTTATTTCTTTCCCCTTCCCCCCACCCCTGTTGTCTGCTCTCTGTGTCCATTTGCTGTATGTTCTTCTGTGTCTGCTTGTATTCTTGTCAGTGGCATCGGGAATCTGTGTCTCTCTTTGTTGCGTCATCTTGCTGAGTCAGCTGTGTGTGTGTGGTACCACTCCTGGGCAGGTTGCACTTTTTTCGCGTGGGGCAGCTCTCCTTATGGGGCACACTCCTTGCGTGTGGGGCTCCCCTACACAAAGACACCCCTGTGTGGCATGGCACTCCTTGCGTGCATCAGCACGGCACATGGGCCAGCTCACCACATGAGTCAGGAGGCCCTGGGTTTGAACTCTGGACCTCCCATGTGGTAGGCAGACACTCTATCCATTGAGCCAAATCCACTTCCCTGCAGGCAGGTTTTTAATCTGTTTTATTGACGTTTTATATCCAGGGCCACACACTCATATCTATTTACTTAAGGAATGAATGTATGTATGTTTGTTAGAATAAAACTTGAAATAACCTGGGGGCAAATTCAATATGGCTGCAAATTCTTTGCAGCAACTCCGATCAATAACCCCTTCAAATCTGGGTTGATTCTGTGATTTGCATTAATCAAAAGAACATGGTTGTATCACTGTTTTAAGACCCAGCTTCAAGAAGCTGCGTAACTTGGGCTTTCACGCTTTTGGAATCCTTCTGCCATCACGACAAGCAGCCCAGTTGTGCTTACTGTGGGATGGGTGGCAACTGCACAAAGAACCAAACGCAAGATATGGTGAGCCCACCTCGGAACAAACCAACCCCAGGTAAGCCAGCAGATGACTGCAATGCAAGGCTGATCCCAGATGGCCAGCCCAAGGGGACACACAAACAAATACATGGCTGTTGTTTTAAACCACTGAGTTTCTAAGAGCTTTGTTATGCAGCGACAGACAACTGATATAAACCCAAATGTCCAATATGTGATGGGTTTAACACTTAGGGGTTATCCCTTCAAGGGAATACTATACAGCCCCATTCTTTTTAACTGCAGCTATGGAAAGATCTTTAAGATATGTAAACGAAAAAACCTAAGTCTTGTGATGTCAAAATCTAGACCTACAAATGCCAAAGGTGTAGATATTCACACAAAACCTTGTGATGTGGTACTATCACTAATCCCATTATAAATGAGGAAACTGAGGTCAGAAAGGTTAGTGGGAAGCTGATGTGGCCCAACGGATAGGGTGTCTGCCTACCACATGGGAGGTCCAAGGTTCAAACCCAGGGCCTCCTGACCTGTGTAATGAGCTGACCCACGCGCAGTGCTGATGTGTACAAGGAGTGCCGTGCCACGCAGGGGTGTCCCCCGTGTAGGGGAGTCCCACACGCAAGGAGTGCGCCCCCTAAGGAGAGCCGCCCAACGTGAAAAAGTGCAGCCTGCCCAGGAATGGCGCCGCACACACAGAGAGCTGACTCAGCAACAAGACACAGATTCCAGGTGTCACTGACAAGAATAAAAGCAGACACAGAAGAACACACAGTGAATGAACACAGAGAGCAGACAACTGGGGGAGAGGGGTAAGGGGAGAGAAAAAGGTTAAGTAGTTTGTCCAAGGTGACACAGATAATAAGTGGCTGGGCTGTGGAGGGAATCCTGAAATATGGCTGCAAAGCACATGCTCCAAACACACAACGTTCTACTGTTGCTCATCCAGCACCACCAACTCCCATTTCTCCATGTTCCTTATTTTATCCATAGTCCTTTTCCTTTTTTTCTTTTTAAATGTGTATCATATTGTCTTTATTTTTTAAAATTATTTTTAATGTTACATTAAAAAAATATGAGGTCCTCATATACCCCCACCCCCTCCATTTCTTTTTCACATTTACCCAAACTGACATTTCAAAATTAACTTCCTGGATTTAAGTGATGTTAATTATTATCTGAATGAAACATCCTCAAAGTTCACGTCCTTAATTAACATAAGGAAAATAAACTACAAAAGACTCAGAAGTAATTTGATAAAATGACTGACTACAGAAAAGTGGGGAAACAGAGGACGGAAGCCTGGGGGGTAGAACTATTTACCAGCAAATCATAAAGGCACAGTTTCATTATGTACATACCTCTTTTAAAAGGCAACTCAGGAAATACAACTTAAGTAACATGCTTAGGATGAGAGTATACAAGCCAATATAATCAGTAACATAGGCCGAGCATGTGAAATTCGATGGAAAAAATTCTGCAACTAGAATACATTATATAACAACCAAGTACACAAAAGCAGTGCAAGCTTTTGGTATTATGGTAATTAAGACTATTTTTTTTTCTTTTACCTATTTCTTCTTATACTTAAAACTATCTACAATGATAATAATACACTATCTTGGTAGAAATTTTAAAAGAGTAAAAATATTAAAAAAAAAAAACAAAGCTAAGCCAGACCTATGTACACAGAAAGATGTTCAGGACATAATGTTATTAACAGTGATGTTTAGGGGAAAGTGTAAAAGAATGTCACCATCTCAGTTAAATATGCCTATGATTTTTGGATTTTTACCAAAAAAAAAAAAAGGTAACTTTTATAATTGTTCTGAAAAATTAATTTTTTGGGGGTAAAAGAATGCATATGTGTGCAGGCATGCATACAGAAAGATAAGAGAAGGAAAACACTAAGGTGCTGGCAAGTTGCCATCTCTCTGGTTCCCTCTTTTGATGCCCACTTCTTTTAAGGACCCCTGTGACTGCACTAGGCCCACTGAGATAATCCAGGATGATCTCCCTATTTCAATAAAAGGTCTGCTGAATCCATTTGAAACCTTAATTCTTCTTTCATGTAACCTCAGACAGCCACAGCTTCCAGGAATGACATGGCCCTCTCAGGGGTATGAAGGCATTATTCTGCCTATGAGTTTTATAACGATATGCCTAGTTAAGTGAGCAGAAAAGTTGAAACAAGTATTAAACAAAGTTAACTAAAAAAAAAAAAAAAAATCAAAAAATAAATTCATCTTATCAGCTTTTTCTTTTATGGATTGTGCTTTTGGTGCTGTAGTAAGAAATCTTCTCCTAACCTAAGGCTATGAAGATTCCATCCTCTGTTTTCTCCTCAAAGTTTAATTATTTTAAGCTTTCTATTTCAGTCTATGTTCCATTTTGAGTTAATTTTTGTATAAGGTGTAAGATATGGGTCAAGTTTACTGTTTTGAATATGGTTGGCCAACTGTTACAGCACCATTTGTTGAAGAGATTGATACACACAGCAATATGGATGAATTGCAAATGCATTATGCTAAACAAAAGAATCCAGACAAAAAAAGACCATATACTGCATGATTCTATTTATATGACATTCTGGAAAAGGCAAAACTATAGAGATAGAAATCAGATGGGTGACTGCCAAGGGATGGGGGAAAAACTGACTACTAAGGGGCACAAAGGAACATTTTATGATGATGGAAATATTCCATATATTGATCGTGGTGGTTATATAACTGTATATGTTTGTCAAAACTCAGATCTGCATACCTAAAAAAGGAGAATTTTAATGTCTGTAAATCCTTCCTTTTAAAAAAGAAAACTCAAATGATGATGAAGAACAAAAAGGCGTAACATTTATTTCGTAGGCTATCCTCGATTTTCAGAACCCTAAAAATGTGAATTTAATCCAGGTTAAAAAGCAGCAAAGAAAACAAAAGGTAGAAAACTACCCAGTCATCTGCGACATCTCCCTTACCCTATTGCCACTCCTCTCAAAGAAAATGGGAAGAGAATCAATCAAGAGAGAGCACTACATCAGGCCAGATAGTTAAGGAAACAGCTCTAGGCTAACTTTAAAGGCTAGTGACCAGACAATTTAACAAATAAAAAAGCTAAGCCTAAGAAGAATAATCAATAAAATAAATTTACCTTTGGAATCAGCATTTGGGAAGAGCCTGTTCCATGGCACCTTATTTTTGTGTGGAAGAGAAAGCAAATAGTTTCTAGCTTTTAAGTTTATAATACAATTCAGGTCTTCCTGTGATGGGGATCCAAGAATACCTACAGATAAAATAATTAACTGTTAAGTATCAAAGGACCAAGATAAATGTACTACACACCATCAGCTGTGGACAGAGAGAACCCTGGTAATTAATGTCTTTTTACCACCTCCCAAGGTTTACCTTAACAAGCTTTTTTTTAAAAAAAGATTTATTCCCCCCCCTTCCCCGCCCCCCCCCCCCCCCCCCCCCCCCCGCAGTTGTCTGCTCTCTGTGTCCATTCGCTGAGTGTTCTTCTGTGGCATTTCTATCCTTATCAGCAGCACCGGGAATCTGTGTTTCTTTTTGTTTCATCATCTTGTGTCAGTTCTCCGGGTGTGCGGCACCATTCTTGGGCAGGCTGCACTTTCTTTCGCGTTGGGCGGCTCTCCTTACGGGGTGCACTCCTTGCGTGTGGGGCTCCCTTACACGGGGGACACCCCTGCGTGGCAGGGCACTCCTTGCATGCATCAGCACTGCGCATGGGCCAGCTCCACACGGGTCAAGGAGGCCCAGGGTTTGAACCGTGGACCTCCCATGTGGTAGATGGACGCCCTAGCCATTGGACCAAGTCTGCTTCCCTTAACAAGCTTCTTAAAAAAGAGTCTGCAACATTTTGAATCAGAGAAGGTTAAAATTCATGTATATGGTAAGTTTAGTTATCAGAACTAGTCTCAATTTAATGAAGCCACTCTGATCTGAACTGTGGGCAGGTGAACTGAATAAAGCTAGCTCCAGATATGTTTGGGAACCTTACCCAGAATGTGGTTCAGCTGGTCAAGGTAATGTTTTCCTGGAAAGATGGGCCTGTTGGAAAGCATCTCTGCCAGAATACAGCCTACCGACCAAATGTCAATGGACTTGGTATACCCCTGCAGTGGAAAAGGAGAGAAGGCCAAGAATATTTGGGGTTACCTGAAACACTGAGATGATCCTACATGACTGGCACATGGTTGAGTTCTGGATTTACCTTTGGTTTTATAATTCAGAAAAAAGCCAAATCATGAAGAATAATTTGGCTTATTTATAAGATGTTGAAAAACAAAGATTATTTGATTTTATTTCCTCCTTCAAAGTTGATTATTTTATTATTAAATTAGAATTTCTAAAGTATACTTCCTTTTTCACACGGTTTGAGAGAAGGAACGAGAATCTGTATAAATTGAAGCTGGAAGAAGGAAAAACAGTGGTACTCATTGCTGTGGCCTATTTACTCATTTTGAAAACCT